>NC_136624.1:34577993-34936204 GCF_933228915.1 Telmatherina bonti | reverse complement strand
GGCAGTCTGCAGGGAGCTGCCCCTCTTGCCATTTATAAGCCACAGCCAGGCCAGTATCAGTAACAACACCTCAGCCCTGGGGTATGCTGCTATGTATAAGCTGTGACTGTAAACTGTACAGACTGTAATACTCTGCTGCCTATTCAGACACTTCGCTTGAAAGTCCTGCAGGGTGGAAACACAGAAGTAATTCAGGCACAGACTGATTTGGGGGCTTTATTTCCACGTGTTTATCAGTGCAGTGTGTTTGTGGGTGTGTGTAGAGTGGAAAGAACAATTTGTTATGCTGTTTCCATCTCATAATTTAATATTAATATGACTGCAGTAATTATTTGAAACGCATACCTAGCATTAAACGCTCATTTAATGATGGCATAAATGTTTTTATCTTGGTTTACTTTGCGAAATTCTGATAATTTGCCTCTTCTTCTCATTCTTCTTCTTTTTAAACTAATTCATACATGGACTTTTTATGCTTAGTCCCAATTACTTTTGCATTTACTGAGATGTACTGAGCCGATTACCCCACTCAGAGGTTGGACTGGAGTCTGTATGTCACCTTCAATTATGTGAGCCACTTCGCATTGAACTATTAATATGGCTGACATTTGACCCAGCTCTCTGATCTCTGACCCCTGACCTCTGTCATAATGCAGACTGTTTTACAGACAACGCAGTGACAATATACATCAGGGTTTAAATGGCTCAACAAGTGCATCTTTGTTTGTCTAAAGTTTCCGCATCCATCATGACATACCTACTTACTTTCTATTTTTTAAAGAAATTTCCCTTGGGACATCACCATTAGCACTAACAGTGGTGTTTATACTGTGTTATGAAAGACTATGATGACAACATATAATATGAGACACCAGAAATAGAAAATCTAGAGCTCAGCTGTCTTAGTAAATTAAGTTTATGATTACATATGCAATGTTGTGAAGGAGGAGTTTAACTGCAGAAAAGGAAACCTAGGTTTTAGTGCAGTATATGTGCAATTAGTTTTGCTTTCATCATTATCATTGTCATCATCAATCTTTATTCCAGACATATCAGTCCATGTTAGCAATTAAAAATAAAAAAAAGAAAAAACACTCCATAGAGACAGAAATTCATTTCAGTGCTTCCAAAAACAGAAGAAATAAATGTGTAACTTAATTTTGTCTCTTTCATAACCATTACAATTAAATTCTTTGAGCCCCTTAATCGACACAAATTTATACATGAAATTCAGCAACACAGCATAAAAGGTACAACCATACAAGATACAAGCATATGGCTTGCACCCATCTATTTTGCTTTATTATCAACAGTTAATTATTTAAATTAGAAAGATGTGTCACGATTGAATTTATTATTTGATTCAGTTCTGTTAGTTTGATTTAATGTCAAGTTTTAAATTAAATAAAATATTTCCCGATTTACCTGACCACGAAGGAAGTATTTATAAAATAAATGGAAATAAAAATGACAACAACAACAATAAAAAACAAACAAACAAAATAAAAAACAGGCCATGCTAAAGACTGGCAACCTGTCCATGGTATACCTGCCTTTTGCCCAGTGATTGCTGGGATGTATTCTAGCTTCCCCATGACTCTTATTCAGACTAACTGGTTAGGAAAATAAATGAATGAAAATGAAACAGAAAGAGATAGAGAAATAAAAAAACCTCTTTCATCAGGGACATTCTGAAAATAGTTCTTTTAAGTTTAGTAATATTTATCATAATGTTTAAAATGGACTGTGCCATTTTACAGCACAGTTAAAAGTGTTACCTTTTTAGTGGACCCTAATAGAGCTAAAAAAACAACAACACACCTTTCAGTATGAAAACATACAATGCCAGTATGGATGCTGTACTATAACATCATCATACCCCCAGAAAACCATGTATCAGAAGAGTAGAAGAAAAGTATCACATGACTAATTTCACATGACCAGTCTTTTGCAGTTGTGAGATTCCTAACAGAGGATTCTTGAAATGACATGCATAATATATATATATATATATATATATATATATATATATATGTGTGTGTGTGTGTGTGTGTGTGTGTGTGTGTGTGTGTGTGTGTGTGTGTGTAAAAATCTTTATTCCACAGTATGCAATTAAAGAGAAATCTGTAAGAAAGCTAGATTAAGTCTTTTTTTTATTTCTAGTTGTCTTGAATCACTTCCAGTAAGATGAGATTTTGCTGGGAAGTTGCACAAGATCAATGAGGTCAGTCTACCGCTCTTGACTTGGTCACATGTGAATTTATTTTTAAGGGTTTCAATATTAAAGATGGAGAGAAATGTGTTCCTGAAAGGCGTGCAGACTTTCAGCAATAGGTCTGAGACACTTTCAGATGATAGGGATACTTCAAAGCTAGAGGTCTGTCAAACTTAAGGGTTATTAAATGCATTAAAGTAACCCAGAACAACTGTCCCACTTGCTGATCTGGCTCCATTTTTCAGTGTATGCTTCTCCCTTCAGACTTGGAGTCCATGAATGAAAACATTTTTGTTGTGTAACCAGATCATAAAGATAGATCATCTCTGCAGCAGCACTGGCACACAATTTATCTGTGACTAATGCAGTGCTACCAGATGTCAATAAACTACTTTAACCATATTACTGTCTTGCTATTTTATCACATGGCTCTTGCTTTGTTTACATAATGTCCATAAGAATACCTGTTAGATAAGACCCTGTTCGTGCGATCATCAAAGATTAGTGGAGATATATGAACCCTTTGAGTATTTTACAGAGGTTGCAAGTAAAGATATGGAGGGGTCAGAAGTCCATGTTGGGCAAATTATCAGCAAGTATTTCTTTAACTCCAATATATAGTTAAATTATAAGCTCCAGAGGACAGTCCCCATCCATCTTTCCATTATAATTCAGGCCAGGGTCGGGGGCTGCTGCAGGTTATTCCAGCTACTGCCAGGTGAGATGCAAGGTTGCCCCTGGACAGGCCATCACCAGGCAAATACTGAGAGACAAACTAACACACATAAAGGAAAAAATTACAAGACAAATATAAAGGACAAGGCTGAAATGAAGTTATGAAAGATTGAGATATTTGGGCAGTAATGCAGCGGTGCTCTCAAAACAAACAACTTTTTTGTGGAAATCTCTTCATGGATGCAGACATAATAATGAAACTCAACATATTAAAGTGCAAAAAAGGCTTATTTAAATACTACCACGCTTAAATATGAAATATGCAAACAAGACTCAGCAATTTCACTGCCATATATTAACCAAACATCCTTTCTGATACAACCTGGCCGATAAGCTGAACAATAAAAACTTGAACTCCAGAGACCGTCTTTTTTTCTAATAAGTTCACAATGCCAGTATAAAAATGATCTGAGGTTACATTTGCTGACAACTTGGACAACTTAAGCAGCTGTGGAGAAACCATTAATGACAACTGATGCAACATGGTGGTCAGTTTCACCATCTCTAATTTTTAAGTCTTTTTTGTTGGCATAAAAATTGAAAATAATCATTATTGTTTCAGGAATATAAATGCTAGGTATATGTGGCTGTTAAGACCTCCAACTCCTCTGCTTTTTAAGATAAGGCGGTGTCCAGGGTAGTTGCATGTTTGAGGATGCGGTAGATGCACACACAGAAACCTGCAACATAGTACAGACAGAATGATGGGGTGCCAGGCTCAGAAAACACACTTGGCAATGAGGTGACTGTCAGCAAGGTCAGAGGTCACTAGCCAGTATGTAGAGCAGCAGTCACTGCTGATGGACTCATTTTGTTTCCAGTTACACAGCTGCAAGTTACTCAGAATGTCAGCTGACCAAAGAAAACAACCATTACAAAAAAAATGAGAGATGAAGCTGAAAAACATCCAAGGATTAGTGACCATAATTATGCCTATTTTATCATTTTCATTCTGGTCAGGGTTTATGAATATATGTTTGTATTTAATAGTTAGACAAACATGTCCAGATCACCTCCAGACACAGACCTGCACCAATTACCACAAACTAGGCCTCATGTTTGTTGTGTACATGGAAAAGTGTGTTGGTCATATTTTCAGCCTCACTGGGCTCATGTCTGTTCGCAAGTGTCAGTGATGGGATTAATTTTCTCCAGGTAAACAGGCAGGCAGCCATTTGCAGCGAGGTACAGGAATACTCTTCCAACACACACACACACACACACACACACACACACACATTAAGCCACACAAGCCCATTGGCTTCGTTCAGTGGATGTACTCTAGTGTGAAAAAGCAGCAGGTGTGTGTAAACACAGGTTCATCTGTTTGCCATCTGGACAGATCTCCTGTGATCTACACAGTTCTTTCCGTACTTTGTAACTATACTACAAGAAGGAGTATAAGGAACTGTCTCAGTGGTACGCTGGAGTTTCCTTAAAAATAAAAAAAAAGAAAAAAAACAAAAAGGATTTCTTTTTTTTAATTTTGATGTCAAAGCTCGGACTTTTTCCTAAAAACCAGAGGAATGACAATGCAGCATGTGTTGTATGATAACATGACCCATGATGTATCAGAGGTGGGTGTGGGTGGGATGTTTTGGGGCATGTGCTGGATGTGTGACTCCACTTCCTCATCTGATCTGCACTCTTTCATATCCTCTTTTGTCTGACAGTAGCATCAGTCTTGTTCTGTCGTTTTTTCTTTGTAAGAATGTTGTCTCAGTTGCATCTGTGAGGTGTGGGCTGCAGGTGTCCAGCTGTGTGTGTTTGGATTATTTGTTTATCAGTTTTGAACTGCAGGGATCAGTTGTGGTTTTTGGATGTGTCCCTGCGCAATTTATAAGAAATAAAATCCAATTATCAGCTGTGTTTGACCTTTTTATGAAGTTATTTCAGTTCTCTGAGCTAAAATTGAAGAATTTTAAGAGAACAAGACATGAATTATATGTTTGTCTTTATTCAAAGTTAACTTGTGTGGAAAAATATCAAATTTGTGCAATTCAGTGAAGCACATACAGCACAGGTGTCAAACTCCGATCCTCGAAGTTCATAATTAGGTTGACAAGAAGCTGCTGGGTCCATTTGATTTGAATCAGCTGTGTTGAAAGAGGGAAACAACAAAAACCTGCCGGATACCGGCCCTCGAGGACTGGAGTTTGACACCTCTGACATACAGTGATGTTTTGTCAATACTTGTTAAAGATGTTTCTTAGAATAAGCTGCACTGTTGTGACAATCTACAAGTGAACTGTGCAGACCACTCCCTAACCATATTGTTTTCTAGACCTTTTAAACATGCTTCCTTTTTTTTATCCTTTCTGCTGAGACGTAGTAGAAAGAAGACAAAAACGTAGATAAAAAACGAAGAAAAACTGTTCCCTCAGTTGACCTCAAACACATTTCTCAAATTCAATTTCAGTCTGATTTCAAGGCCTTTAGTGATAATGTAAGTAACCTAGGGATGACTTGTGACATGACTTTGTCCAGTGTATTCACATCTGATGGTTATCTGTTTAAATTACCTTGGATGTAGTTTAATTCCCCTTATCTTGTTGCGTCTTTGGATAGACTTTAAAGTTCTGTTGCTGATCTTCAAAGCTTTGAATGGTTTAGGACCAAAATACACGAGAGACCTCTTGACCAAGTATGAACTTACTACACCCCTCAGGTCATCTGGATCCGGTCTTTTATCAGTTCCTACAGTCAGAACCAGACATGGAAAAGCTGCATTCAGTTTCTATGCTGCACATGTCAGTAACAAACTCTTCAAAGCAGCTGAACCACTCAGTTCATTTAAATCCAGGTTAAAACCCCAACTGTTTGCTGCTGCATAGTTTCTATTTAAAGTCCAAAAATTCTTAACCTTGACCATGTTTTTCAAACTGTTCATCTAATGCTCTTTTTTCCCCTATCTTTCTTTTTTTTCATCTTAAATTATGCTTCTTATTTATATAGTTCTATGTAATTATGTAGATTTTTCTGTAAATCACAATGCCTCTGTAAAGCACTTTGAATCAAACGATTGTTAAATTGTACTGTACAAATTTGCTTCGTCTTACACAAAACTCATTGTTTGGCAAATGCTTGTAGGTTTTTGGATAAGCCTAAGATTTTTTTCTCCATCTGTTGATTGTGCTTTGTTTTTAGTTCAGAATCAAAAAGACTGTTTCAGCATAATTTTGGATTTTAATATATTTTTTTAATTTCACATTGGAAAGCTGTCATTTTTCAGTTTCAAAAGGCCACATTCTCTTGAAATGGACCATGCAACTGAACTTTTCAGTCTCTAGTTTTGATTTTTTCTGTGTGCTCTGCTTTCTTTTGTTTTTTACCTCTGCCAGAGGTTTTGTTGTTTACGTTCGTCTGTATGTTTGTTTGATATGAACTTTATGCAATCATTACTCAACAGGTTTTAATTTTTTTTTTTCCTCAATCTAACTTAGATTCAGTTAAATTTTGGGAATGACCTGGATCTCCATCTGAATTCAGGAATTCTTTGAAGCATTCTTTATTATTGAGCTACAGGGCCATTTTTAGTATATATGCATATAACTCCACAATAAATGGTCAGAATGTTTGTTAATAAACATGCAACAAGCACCACAATATAGCCAAGACACTGGATCCATTATCAATATTTAATCTAATAGTATATCCATATAAAATTTGGTTTAATATGTTAGTTTCAGCTGTTTTATTATACAATAACTAAACTGGGAAAAAATGTTTTTTTGTTGGTTTATAACAACTGCTGGGCTCAATGCCATCAACACAAACAGCCTTTCTTAGCTGAAATAAAATAACTGTTTTATTCAAGGGGTCTTCCATACAGTTTTTGAGAAGAAAATTATATTAATTATAATTTGGCAACATCCAAACCATTCTTTACACAATGCCTAGGAGGAAAGACATCTTCATCAGCAATAATCTTACTGAGGTATTTATTTCTGCCCATCGTCAGCAAGGGTCATTAGGTCATTTCCAAACAAATACAATATTCCACTGTGACAAAGAATATTTACAAGTGGACAATGTTCAAGATAGTTGTCAATATAGGAGTGAACATCTTAGCAAGATCACCCCAAGGCCAGAGAAAATAAACAAAAAACAAAAGCTACATCCGAGGTCTGATTTACCATTTCAAATGTTAAAGTTCATCCCTGCTCAGATGGAAAGGGACTAATAAGTAATGCTTGTTCAGAAATGCTTCCAGGATTTCCTAAAAGTAGATGGCAGCACAGTCTGAACCAAGGCCAAAACTTCCTGAACAAAATTCTTTGCACAGTTGAGACCAAAGTGGAGATGTTTGACCATGATGCACAGCACCCCGTCTGGTGAAAGTCCCTAACAAACTGTCGCGCATGAAGAAAACATGTGACAGTTAGGACTTATTTTGCAGCTGTAGGAACCACACACCTTTCAGTCACTGTGTCGACCATAAACTTCTCTTTGTAGCAATGTGTTGTAGACCGTCAGTCTGAAAACTCAAGCTTGGAAAACTTGATCATCAGGACAGTAGTTCCAAGCACTGTGTCAGAAATCTGCAATGGAATAACTCTAAAAAAAATCAAACCAATGTTAAGAACCAATGTGGCAGTAAAGGTCCAGAATTTAACCTAGTTTAAATGTGGTGGTGGAGTCTTGAGAGAGGGGTTCATGAGCTGTAGAGTAGCCCAGATTTCTTCCACAAAAGACACAGACTTTGTACAAAAAGCAAACACTTGAGCTTCTTGTTGAAGGGTCATGTCCTTTTTCTTCTTTTATTATGCTCTGAAATATGTTTTCTTTTCCCCTTGACTGTAAATCCTTTTTACTTTTGTAGTCATTCACATATAAATGAGTAATATTCAATTCTATCAAAGAAGCTGCATTGGCTTTGATGAGTTTTACTTTATTATAAGAAGTTTTGATTGTGCAGGATTTTAATATTAGTAATTTCTACTTGTTTTCATTCTTTGTAATATCTTCTCCCAGCTGAAGGCCTGTGTGGATGCTTCTTTAATTGGCGTCCTGTTAAGCATCCTATTACCCACCTTCCTCCATGAAGTATCCTCAAGCTTTCAGGCATTTCATGTCTTCCGCTTTACTTCTTTATTAACTCCTTTTTACCAGTCTTCTTTTCCAACTTTAAAAAGTCACAAGCTGCACATTGTCTTGTTAAGGATGAAACATTGAGGAGAGATGAGGGTGAGTGGGAGCAAATAGATGTTTCAAATGGAAGGTGAGAGTCTAATGTTGTTCCAGTTATTTTCTTGGAGAAATAGCAACTATGAGAAGACATGTCTCTCTCTCTCTCTCTCTGTGTGTGTGTGTGTGTGTGTGTGTGTGTGTGTGTGTGTGTGTGTGTGTGTGTGTGTGTGTGTGTGTGTGTGTGTGTGTGTGTGTGTGCGTGCGTGGTGGAAGGGAAGGGGGGCGGTCTTGCGGGTCTGGGTGTCCTGGCTCTCTGTTGGTGTGGGCTGGGCCCTCTGCCTGTGGGGGTCAGGGGTTGCCTTCAGGCTCTTGGGGCCCTGGGGTCCGTACCCTGTCTGCCCTGGGCGGCCAGTGCCTGGCAGGGCCGGGCTTTGCCGGTCCAGGCCCGCTTGGGGCCTGATCCCCCTGACGTGGGGGACTCTGGCTCGGGCCCCCCTCTGCCACCTCCTGGGTGGGTGCTTTGTGATACAAACAATTATGCAAAATAAATAGAAAAAAAAGTAAGTTTTCCCAGCAGAACACAGCATTCAGATAATCATTCTGCTTGCTTAAATGCTGGACAAGGCAAAAATAAAAAAAGGATGAAAAATTGGACAAAGTAGGTGAGAAAATACTGGATAATATAAATGTGTGAGACGTGCAGAAGGAAACATTTCAGAGGATCTGTTTTTGTCCGCCAATGTGTAGATGAGTTTGTGTGTCTGCCTTATCTCCTTACTAATCTCTGAAAGGCTTTCCATTCCAACAACCCCCACACTCACACATAAAAAAAAATGTAGTAAGGCTGGTTTTTTGTTGCTGCTTTTTATCATCACACACACTTCCGTTGATTGTTGCTGTTGTTTGCTTTGTGTTAATAATGGATGATTTATGTTCTGTAGTTGGTGGCTGTAGTAAATAACCGGTGACATAACTTTTTGTCATTCATTCAAGTATTCACTCATTCATTCACATTCTATGCGTCATATTCCAATTCAGGGCTCAAGCTGAAGACTACAACCTCCTCTGTGAATGTATTTCCTAATTATGGTGGTAAGAATATTCCATGTTTGAGTACCACATAACTTGCCTTTTCTTCATTAAAAGTGCACTAATGTACTTGTTTCCAAAAACAATTAAGATTGAATGTAAAACATGAATTTAAACAATGCAGTGATATGAAATATGTTGAACCAAAACATTCACAGTATGCAATCTCTCTCACTATGTGATATATCTATGTCGCAGACATAAATGTACGAATCATGCCTTAATGGATGCAATTATTAAATTTAACTCACACTGGAAGATGGGAAATTAATTTCTTATTTAACTCACAGAAAGCAAAACAAAGTTACTGGAAGATATTTATATATTTCTTTCTTTTGCATTACTTTAACTCACCTTTTGTGGCCACATTGAGGGACTAAGTTCACTTTTCTGAAGGGTTTCTTAACGTATGTAGAGATTTCCACTGTAAAAGTTATGTAGTTTCGTCCCATGTGTGGAGACATTTTTCCGTTTTATATTATGCACCATATGGCAAAATCGCAGCTTTTCCACCCTTTTCAAGATTTTTATTTTTTTTTTATATTGTTTTTTGAATAACTGAAGTACTGTATTTGGTCCAACAGTCTTACAGAATCTTACAGTCCATCTTTATTTTTTAAAGACCCAGCCTTTCCAATGTGAGATGTAGGCTGCCACCTCACCTGTCAAACTGTATAGTTAAACTAAAAATGCCGTGTACTTTCCTCACACAACTTGCCTGACATTTTGACAGAGCTTTTTGTCACACTTAACAGTTCATCGCCTTAAGCTGTGTCCCAGCCAGACTTCACTGGGACACATCAACAGTTGTTCAGCATTCTCAGCAGAGCTACAATGGGGATCTATATATGTAGTATTTGTTTGCAGCTCTTGGCAACTAGGGTGACTGAAAGGCTAAAAGATAGCCAACTTGCCTCCCTGACAATGTAAGGTGCTTCACTGGCATGTGTGTTTGAGTAACTGTGCATTAAAATGGAGTGTGTGTTCATGTGCCAGGCTTCCTTGACAAGCCATTGTCACAGTGTACAAGGCAGTCTTGGGCCGTGATTTTCCCTCCTACTGACATGTCTTGTGATTGGCCAAACCTGACAGGAACGCAGCTTACCCAGCCAATAAGCTAACGTCCTCCAGGGGTCCAGCCCCCGGACCAAAATAACCCAGTAAATACACTGCGGGTACTATGAGAACTGGAGCTATCCTACTGGTGAATTCTTTGTGTACAAACAAGGGATTCTTGTCAGTACAGTGCTGCTGAACCATGTTGGCTGATGTTGTCCTCTGTTGGGATAGGACCCTGGTGGTTTATTTGTTTTGTGTTTCCTCATTCGGGGATACCATGTGGGGAGACTGTACATGGAGGTACACAAATAACACTGCTAGTGATGGAAAAGAAAGAGAGCCTTAGAGACAGAGAGTTTTGCCTCTGACAAATTCACATGACAACCTAAAGGTTGATTTGCTGACTGATTTTTGAAAAGAGTTGAAATTTATTCTGGAGTAATTAGCTGTAACGTGTCTCATAATACAAGAATAAATATTCAAACTGAACATGACATGTTCTGAGCTCAAAAGTCTTGTGAAGCCACAAAAATGTGAGAAAATTTTATATATTATTTTACATTTATGACACTATCTAAACAAAGTTTTATTTTTAACTTGGTAAAGTATTTTATCAACAACACAGTGACAATGAGTTTTTTTCCAGAGACATTTATAGATATTTAATTAGGATTTTCACCTGTTTGGATCTTGTTGGTTGTCATCATGTCTACAATTCTTAAATTATATCTTGTTTCTTAATGCTTCACGCAACCATAAAATACACATCAGTACTTTGAATAAGTTATCACTATGGATCGTTTATTTTTATCAGGACATAGGTGTAAGTTGCTGGATAACTAACAATAAATATGTTATCTTCCTCTAGCTGTTTTTGCCTGCTATCTACTTTTTCAGTTACAGAGCAAGTTTACTGTGTGTAGGTGTACAGTTAAAGAAGTAAATGTGCGGATTCATTGTATAAATGTCTGGTTAACAGAATAAGGAATTGCTTCCAGGTTTATGTGCCTTTTTGCATGAATATTTGTAGGTGTTACTGTATGCAAATGTTGCTGAAAAAGAGGCTGGACCAAGGGAGGAGTTAAGCATCAGTGAACAAAAGAGGGAAAAAAGCGATAAGTTTACTGGATACAGGGCTCTCCTTGTTGTTGCCCTAGACTACGACATTCAGGCTAATTTAGGGGAAGAGGAGGAGAGTGGTAGAAAGAGGAGGACGGGTAGGAAGCTGAGCTGGCAGTTAATCTGAGAAGGAGGAAAGTGACTAATAGCGACTGCACTCTGCCTACTGTAAGCTGGCTGATGTTGGGAGGAGTGGCGTAACAGTCAGTATAAGCAAGTTGGCCGAGCCGGCAAACATCTCTGCTGTGTTTTGACACGTGGAAGAGCAGATCTCACCTGGATTCACTATGTTGTCTTTTAGATAGCAGGAGACTTACTGGTAAGAATCTTTAATTAATACATGTTGCACTGTTGATACAAGTATCCAGTTGTTGGTATTAAACACTTTCTGTCTGTAATTTCATTCAGAGATTTTCCATGTACATGAACAAATTGAAGCTGCTGTTTTTAAACTTGAACACAAGTAGTCAGAATACATACCCAGACACAGAAGGAGATTTTGTTAAATTAGCGCCAACAGTCAACTAATTGTGACACATTTCTTTTGACCTTAAAAAACCAGAAAGAGAATCTGGAGTCATTGTTATTCGAGCTAAAAGGCATATTGTGATTGTAGTTCAGTCTGGTGGGTTCAGTGTTTAATTCTGAGCAAAAATGATTCAATGCAAAAAGGAAAAATGATTGACTTAAAACACTTTTGTCAGGGTGTCATTTGTGGTTGGAATGCACTAAGACATCATTAAGTAATGACACACCTACAATACCAGAGGTTCGCTCAGCTTATCTCATGATCTGACAGCGAGTACCTGTATGTTCACGTCTGGTAGGTGCTGCACATTCTGTTTACTTGCTTGAGTACTGCACATTGTTGGATGTTTAACCAGTTATGTCAGACAGAGAGAAGCCTTTTGTCGTATTTTACATGAAAACTGGCTCTCAGCATTACAATATTTCAGTCCTATGAATTGCAGTTTCAGTGTTTTTTTTTCTCCTGGGCTGCCTGCGGAGGAAGTTGCTTCACAACTGACAAAACTTGGAGTCGTGAAAACTCATAGATTGAAAGGGGAAGTGATGCATTGTGGTTATTATTGATGATGTTGGTCTTTTGTTTTCCATGTTGTTGTGCTGGCCTTGTATTAGATAGTGATGTAAAAGTGGTATGGCTGATAACCTGGTGTTGTCTTTTCTGTGAAATCTGTGAAATGTGGAAAATGCAGGAAAGCACCTTCATTCTGGGAACAGTTTCCATAATTAGATTATTTTAAAGAAGACAGGCTCAGTGAGTCATACATGATGTTTTTGAGTTGGGTTGATTCATTTCAATGACATTCTTAAAGTTGGTTACTAAGCTGAAATGTTGGATTTAAATGGTTCAGGACATGAAAGACTTTTTTTTTGTTAGCAGATAACGGCAGGTTTTGTTCACCTCAGTATTGCAAATGTAAGACTACTGACCATCTTTTAGGACTTGCCATGCATCAGTTTGTTACTCCCTGATATAAAAATAGAGAGCAATGTTTAGAATATCATACTTGTGTGCGCACAACTCTATTTTTGTGTTCTGGAAACATCCAAGGTGAACTGGCTCAAGTCTCCACTGATCTGAACAAAATGCAGGTGTTAAAACAGCTGGAGGCCAGATATAGTGGAATGTGCTACCAACTTCAATAGCCAGTTTAAACTGATTGCAAAGAGTCAGTTATGAAGGCATCAGCAATTTACATTTTAGAAAATATACAGAATAGAAGAATCGATTAAGCGTAACGTCATGTCATGTGTTCGTACTCAAGTCTTCTGACATGGTCTGTTGCTCTCTTTGCTTCCGCTGTGGAAATTCTTTGCTTCTAAGTTCTTCTAAATGTGCGTAACACACCTGCAGCTTCCTTTTCTTTGATACTTCACCACTTTCTCTGCTGCCTTTTCATGACTTCCAAAACTATTCAGTGTTACAGTTATTCATTTAGTCTGACCATTTTATAACAACATTGTTCTCTCTTTTGTTTCTTGTCTCATATCTTCATCTCCTGTCCTCATCCCTCATTGGCTTCATCTGACCACTGGCTCCTCAGCAACCAGACATGTAGTGGGCAGAATAAGCAGAGTGTATATCTCTCTGTGAGCTCTCTTTTCCTCTCCAACAGGTAATTGCATTTGTTTATATGTTTGTATGTGTGCCTAGATGACTTTATCTATGCCAAGTGGCAACCTCTGGCGGTTATAAGAGAATCCAATGCTAATGTGACAAAATATGCAGTTCACTCGTCATCCACTAGGATTTTCTATTGAGTCACATGTTAAAAAGGCTAACTTCACAGCAGAAATAAACATGTTTCCAGCCTGGTATAAAAAACATTTTAGATGTAATAGGTCACGTTTACCTTCATGACAACTATGGGTTGAGTGAAGTTTTTTTTATTTTTATAAATCATCCGTTGATAACCCACTTCATCTCAAAATTTGGCGTGTCCTTTTGATTGACAGGTTCCCTACATCCCGCTGCAAGAAAGCCGAGTGTAGCACAACTGCAGTTTTTAGCCAGCTAGCAGATTTTAGCTTTAGCCCATCTACCTCTGTTAGCTGGTTAGTTTCCGATAGCTCCAGGTTAGCTTGGTTAACTCTTAGCAAACCTGTCAATAATCCCGTTTTGATGTTATGATATGGGAAGAAAATAAAACAATATGAGGAGACAAACCCCCTGCTCCTGTGAAGAATAAACATGTGTCAACCATATAACCTCCATTTCCCACACGCACAAACATGAATGAGATGAAAATAGAAATTAGAATCCAGTTTGATGTGTATTCACAAAGCCTTGTATACTACAGGAAGGTCATACTACAGCTGCACAATATATCATTAGAGCATCGTCATCACAATGTACATGTGTGCAGTAGTCACATTGCATGTCCTGCAATGTAGGAGGCTAATGAACTTGATGTTCTCATCAATTTTAATGGTACCTGACACAGTTTTGTTTTTTTGTCCATGGCACCAAAGAACCTTTATGGTAAAACACAATCAATGCTATCAGATTATAGAATGAAACATGTAATCAGGACCTCAGCACATTAAAAGTAACAAATAAAAAATACCCAGAATAACTCAAATACAGACAAGAACCATGCTTGTAACATTCACAAAAAGAGGTAAGATTAGGACAGGTTAATTTTAAGCAAAATGGCAGGAGTCCTGCATAATTTGAAACCCTCCCTGTTAAAAATTCCTTTATTTTTTCATTTTGCAATACGTATCGCAGGGCTAGAAAGAATTGCAATGTCATTTTTTTTAACCCATAGTGCATACAGATGTAAGGTGGTAACAGAAAGCTTTTTTATAATGAAATTAGCAACTGACTTAAGAGTTAAAAAGTGAAAATGATACTATTTTGTGTCTCTGTCTGTATGTCCGAGCTGAGGAGTTTGGTGTCCTCTGTTGCTAAAGGATACAACTGTTTGTATTTGAGCATGTGTTGGTGGGAGACCATAGATCCATAACCTGTATTTCATACTTCTAATTACAGCTTCATTACGTAATCCTACCATCCTTGTTTGCTCAATGTGATGGTGGTGGTTTAAGAACTATTGATAGTAGAGATCTGATTAAAGCAGAAAGACACACGTATATTCAGCCTTTATGTGCATGCTCTTGGGCCAACTTACAAACACACTCAGAGTGATACACACACATACACACATGCATGTAAACAAAAAAAAAAAAGCACGCTGGCTCAGGGGAACAGGGTGTTCCTGAAAAGGAGAACAGAGAGCAGAGCGTTATTTTAGTCATTAGAGCAGGCAGACAGGCAGCTTGATGCAGAAAGTCTGTGTTTGTGTGCTGTGTCAGTCATTGCTGCTTTTTCTTCACCTCTTGACATTAACAGGCTAAAAGAAAATCTTAAAAATGAAGTTTAAAGTAGACCTGTACAAAAAAAAAAATCAAAGATTAATATTTAAATTTGGCATTTTTCTTCTAGTAATTATTATTGTAATATCAATGTTACATACACCAATTCATTGGCCTGCAGTCAGTGTCAACATCTGTATGCTTCTCTACCTGTCTTTGCTCTCACATCAACACAACTAAAATCCAGATAAATCCAATTAAACAGTTTTGTTTCTCTTATCAGACAACATAAGAAAGCTAATGACTTAACTGCTATTAAGATGAAAAACAAGTCCTGTTTTCATGTTGGGATCTTATGTAGACCTTGGAAAACAAGTTGTTAAAGGTTCTTTTAAATAATGAGAAGTTATGAGCAGAATTAAAGGGGAAAGTAGGGCTGCATATGAAATTGCACCACTCTGGAGATAAAATGTTGGCTAATAGTATTGAACACTATTGATATGTAAACATAACTTTCAAAGCACTAATGCTGACTCCTAATAAAAGGAAGGCTTAAAGGTAACTTGCCTGAACTTGTGAAAATCAATGACATGAGAGGCTGACTTATTACCAGCAGACGTTAGCTTAAGATTGGCGGAGAACAAGATTACACAGTATGTTTTGCTCTTGTGCCGATAGCAAACCTAACATGATATGCCTATTGGTGTGATAGCACAAAATCCAATTCTGAATACATTTGTGTCTTAATCAGAAATGTAAGGACTGTGTTTTGTAATTGGATTACAGTCAAGACATTAGCATTCCATCAAAATCTTGCAGGAAGTGAGACTGTCTTCTTCACTTTTCAGAATGCTGCTTTGCTAATTTTGACCCCAAATGAGCTGGGTTTTGCCACTAAACTAATTATAAAGTCTAATGTTGTTCCAGTTATTTTCTTGGAGAAATAGCAACTATGAGAAGACATGTCTCTCTCTCTCTCTCTGTGTGTGTGTGTGTGTGTGTGTGTGTGTGTGTGTGTGTGTGTGTGTGTGTGTGTGTGTGTGTGTGTGTGTGTGTGTGTGTGTGTGTGTATATCTGTTTGTGTTTTCTTCCTCTCCCTCTTTGGTTTGCCAAAAAGTCTAGACATATGCAGTGAGTTTCTAAGTACGCAGGACCTCAGTTTCCCACCTAACTACTACCCACCCACCCAACCTACATGTCAGATTGGTACTGCCTACATCTCACCGAAGAGTAATTGAACACAGGCACGTGGTGCTTCTCACATGAAATGCCCACAAGTGTCAAGTTAGCTGCACAAGTTACTAGCTATGATCAGTATTAGCTGTGTGGTCACTAGAATATTAATTTAGATTAAAAAAGGGTTTTACTCTTGTAGCTTTAGCATGATATAATGAGCTAATGTTGTCAAGCTAGCAGCTGTTATTTGGTGAAATCAAAAGAAAGCAAATGTACAACCAACACTATTCTTCTACTTGATTGTTTAACTCTTTATTTCTTGAAAAAATTCTTTCTGAATCATGGATTTATAGTTAAACCAATCCTAATATTAGAAACTGCCATTGAATAGTATAGCAGAGTCAGTGATGCAGCGTCGAAGGAGGCAGGGAAGGAATGTGATTTTGTGAGTTGGTCTGGATTAGCATATTCATGGCACTCCATCGAGTGAATGAGGGATGAAAAATTAAAAAAAAAAAAAATTATATCCCTAGTAATTCAATACAATTGTGAGAAGAACCGATGAACTTTATTTGCGTTAGTAACTGGTGGAACGTGTCTTTGATGCGTTTGTGTTGATAGTTGATCTGGTCAGGTTGTGCACACTTTCTGTTGTCCAGAGAGGTTGAGATATTCATATGACCTTTAGTGACCCTGTACTCCTACGAACTGTGCATTGCTGGTTTACATGTTTCCTACTTGTCAAAAAAAATCTGGGTGTGAATTGCCTTTGAAGTTACTCTGAAGCTTCGGCTGCAAAACTTGATTCTGCACATATGTTTTTATTAGAGGACACAGACTGTGTGTATATCCCATGCATAAGTGCTGCTGTCAAAGAGGCCTTCGTTGGCTTTGCACGGTCACATCTAAAAATACACACTCACACAAATTAACACCATGTCTCAGAGCACAGGTGCCATGGCCCTACACTTCCCTTCTGAGTGTGAGTGTGCTTTTGTGTTCGTTTGTGATGTGTATTGCGTTGCATGAGAGGAAGGCTGTCATCACACAGTATGTTTGAAATGTCACTCTGTGACTTGTGTGCGTATTGTTCACGTGTGTTCGTGACTAATATGTGGCACGATCCAGAGCTAGCCTTTGACCTGGGCTTCCTCCACTCTGCTTCCTCCTACTGGCTGTCAGCGTTTGAAGTGAAGGGGCCATGACAGTACAGCGTTGGACACACAATGGCTGCTGTGTGCTCCTGTTGCGTCACAAATGTCCCCAGTGGATGTTAAGCAATGGGAGGGCGTGTAGGAGATCAAGCTGCCTAGAAGTGGTGTGTCATCATATATCAGGAAGTGATATCTTGTCTCTTTATGTATAATATATAACAGAACACGTGTGTTATGGCTTCGTCATCGCTGGAAGCTCTGATGCCTAATGCAGATGTATTGGGTGATAATAAAAGAGAATGTAAATATTAAAGCCCATCCCTGAAAAAAAAAAGATGATTAACTAAAATGGGTGAATTTTGAAAAATCATCCATGGGGAAATTTTTTTATATCAAAGATTCAAAATGGGATAGTTTATTCAGGTACCAAATTGTCAACAGAGTAAACAAGTTTGTATACAAATGTTCTACAGCTTTAAAGGAAAGTTGCATAAAACATTTATACTATAATAAGAAATTTCACCATCTTCTTTTGGAAATATGCTTATTTCATTCTCCTGTAACTATAAACATGAAGTTGTTTCAATGATGGAACTGATTATGTCCCATGTGCAAAAAAAAAAAAAAAAAAAGATGCTGATTTGAAGACCAGCTGGATATAAGTAGATGCACCAACTATTGGATACAATAAACGGGAAGCCTTTTAAATGGTTCCTCTTCAGTAAATTACATCTGCTTTTAAATGACAGACAATGCATCTAATATTACTGGAGACATATCTTATTTGTCCAAGTTGGATTTTGCAACTTGTATTGAGCTGTCATACACTAAATGTTAGCCATCTATATTTTGTTATTAGGTAATATATTCATGTGAATGCATGAACCCATGAAGAATAATGTCAATGCTGATGTTATGTATGGACAATCAGCTCTGGAATAAACATTTGAATGACTACAATTTTGAGACAATATTGGCCAATAATTTTACTTTAGGCTTAGCTTATAAAGCACCTTTATAACTAATGGCTCAGACTTGTAGATTGACACATGACATTATTGGCTATTCTCTGTTTTATGGACAGCATATACTGTATATTGCTCCAAGTTGCTTTACAATTTGTACAGCTTGCAGCTCTGTCCTTTGACTTCTGAATTTCTGAGGACGAACTGTTTCTGGCTGACATTCTTGTTTTACACACTGAGTTTCCAGATGCAATTGCCCTGTTTGTCAGAGCCTTTATAGCACTCTACAACTGTTCACATTTATTTGAAGAAAAAAAAAAAGTATTTATATGTGCAAGTGAGTACCTTGCATAAGAAAAATACAGCTACCACATCAGGAAGTGTATGCCAAAGTCCACATTCTCTAAGTTTGGGTTTGAATGCTTGTATGTGTTTCAAAGTGTATCTCTGCATGGGTGTGTGTTTTTCATGTGGGCCATCTAATGGCACAAAGCGGGCAGTGTGTGCCCCCTCGGGCGCTGAAATGTACACTTCGGACAACAGGCGGCTTCAGTCCCTCTCAATAGGAGCTGCCCTTCTTATTGTACCTAATGCACAATGAGCTTTTCTCTCTCTGTCTGTCTTCCTCTCTGTGTCTTTCTCCCTTTATGACCATAACAAAAAGTGTTTCTAATGAAAAAGTGAGGGAATCAGACTTTTGACTGATGCTCTGCCATCTATCATATCAGCATTTTAATAAAGCAGAAATCTGGCTTCAGGACCTCACTCCTTTGAATACAAACAAGCTTAGTCATGCAGGGATGAGCTGTAGTCATTGCAGAAGGGGAACTGTGTGTTTTGGGACTCCCCTTTGAATCTTTACAAGTGTGTACGCATTTAAAAAAAATAAAAGAAAAAGATGAGATGTTGCTAAGGGGTGATGGGTGTTCCCCTGGTCTTTCTCCTCACATGATCTCCCAAGAACAACAAGATAACATGACTCCCGCATGACCTTGCTTCAAACATTACAAAGGAAATCCTCTTCAGTCAACACAACTTGATTTGATATAGAGCATTTAAGGATGTTTACTTGGAGATGCTGCAAACATTATTCTTCATTCATTCATTTATTTTCTAGATTGCTTATCACAGGGAGTTGGAGCTTGTCCCAGAAGAAGCTTACAAAATATAAGAAATGAACAACTCCATTTAGGTCCATTTGGATTGGTCAGAGTTTTTACAGATTTACCGTAAACTGAGGGGTCTCTCTGTTTTTTTTTTTTTTTTTTATTGTTCATGATTACAAAATGTACAGACTACTGTCAGGACAAAGAACCACTTCACCCAGAGTAAAAAAAAAAAAAAAAAAGTCTCTGAGCAAGATTACCTACCCCAGCTTTAATGTAATGGTTAATGTAGGACAACTTCTGTTTCCCCAACATAAAAGCAAAACATGGAGCTGCATCAAATCCTAGCAGTCATGGGTTCATTATATCTCAGTCAGAACATTATCAGATTCTTTCACACTTGACCAATACACGTGTGTATGTTATAATCATCTAAACATAATGCCCTGCATTGAACCAACATTGCCTTTTGTGTTATTGTCAGCAATCTGAATTTGGCTTATGCAGGAAATTGAGAACTATGGTTGCAGGTGGAGCAGAGTTCGCTTCTCCAGAGGTCATTTGTTCATTCACACCTCTCCAAAGGGACCAGATTTTCTGATTTCTGGACAAAAGAAATGGTATTAGTGCTGTAATGTAATAAGACTTCAAAAAGTTAGGGATATTTATCTTTATTGTAAAATTTACAGGAAATGTAAAGCGCTCATGCAACACTGATTACAGCATCATGAATGTAGGGCATTAATGTTTTAAGTGATAATTCTTTCATCTCAAACACTTTTATGAAACAAAAGGGAACAACAGTGGTGGATATATCACCGTAATGTCACAATGAATTGTCATGCATTAGGTGTTATTCTGGTCTGATGATGTCTAAAGCTTGTTAGATACTCCACAAGAAGCAAAAAATTTGTTCTGGCTCTCAAGGTTGCGAGAACTAGTTAAAAAAATTCTTCTTGTTCTGGTCTATTTATACTTCGTATACAGCGGGACGGGGATCACTGCGGGTGGTGATGTCTGTATTTTATGTGCAATGAACCCGGTTATTTTATGTTTAATGAGAAACTTCATACAAGGCAGGGCAAATTTTTCACGCAGTTCCGTCCGTGTTCCACATGTTGTAAAAATGTTCATCTTTTTTCACCTCTCCGATCAGCTGTTTCATTCAAACAATTCGTTTTACCTGCATCAGGAAAAATGCGAAAGCGGGAACTATCTGCTTCATGCATATCTTTGTTAACCACACCCACCTTAAATGTCTGACCAATCACACGATACTTCCCGGAGCTCCACAAGAAAAAAGTTCAACAAGCCCAAGAACTGTCTTCAGTCACGTCCGCGAGAACAAAACATCATTTTCTTCTTAGAGCCTCAAGAACAGAGCAGGCCTCAAGAAGAGCTCAAGAAGATTAGAACAAGGAAGACAGCAGAACCAGATGGCATCAGCTCTAGGCTCCTCAAGTCCTGCGCAGACTAACTGTGTGGCGTCATGGAGCATGTCTTCAACATGAGCCTAAAGCTGAGGGTTGTACCACAGCTGTGGAAGACCTCGTGCACGGTACCAGTGCCCAGGACTTAGCTTTAGCCCGCTTACCTCCGTTAGCTGGTTAGCTCCTGTTATCTCTGGGTTAGCTTGGTTAGCTCTTAGCTACAGGCAGCTCGTAGTTCGCTCAATGTCAATCATCCAACGCAACGCTCATAGCCCCCTCTCAGCTCCACCTCTTTGCCCATATTTGTATTTTCTGGGCAAGACAACACCCATGCCCCTGCCAAGATGGCAATGGTAGGAACCGCCCACCGAGCTTCAATTCAGCTCTTCTGAAACCTATGGGTGACTTCACGGAGGCTCCGTCCATCTTTCTATATACAGTCTATGGGTACAACTCACTTATGTCACTTACACAGCTACACATAGTCATAGTCACATTGCTGAATATAACACTAGAATATACTGAAGTCACATTACCCAGACTTATTTTTACTGTTTATATGCTGCACACATTTAATGTACATAATAGTTATCTTGTTTATTGCATGTTTCTATTCTCCTGCTGTTCTTTAACTCTGTGTCGCAACACTGGAATTTTCCCACTGTAGGACTAATAAAGGCTTATCTTCAGGACAAGAAAAAAAGAATTATACCAAAGCATGATGAAGCTGATTTAATCACAACAAATGGGATTTCATTTCTGAACTTGGGTCAGCATTTATTTGTCATATTTGCATTGTTCCTTTTGCTTAAGAAGATCTCTTCTGGACTGTGTCTGGTCTGTCAAGAAATGCATAAAAAATGTCATTCCACAGCAGCCACAAGCTGATTTTACTGAAGACATGTGTCTGCTAACTATTTTGAGTGTTTATTGATGGCCTATTGATCACACTTAATAAATAAATGAATGATTAGATAAAGAAGTAAACAAATAAACAAATCAATAAATAAATGCACTGTACACTGTTTGATTCTTGAGGCAATTGATGTCTGGAGAGAGACAGGTGGTGTTTGTATAGCTTTTAGAAAAACTCACTGGCTTCTACTTCTTCTTCACTTGGCATTCAAAGTGCATCTGCATTTTTAAATGGTATTAAGAGAAAAACAAAATGACTGTGACTGTGGGAGTGTTGTGTATCCGAATTGCTTCAGCAACAGTGACTGCACTGTAATCCATCAACACATTCACTCAGAAATCTTTCTGTTACCATCCCTCTAGAATTGAGTGACAAGCTATCAACATCGTGACAGCATTTAGCACAACAGTTTTGGGTTTGTTGACATAACACTGTAATCAGCATTAAGTGAATGAATGAATGAATGAATGAATGAATGAATTTATTTCGAGACAGATAAGAAAGCGTGAACATACACATATCCATATACATACACATACAGACATATATACTCCCATACATATACATACATACACACACATATACATACATATGCACACACACATATATACATATACATATACATACATACATACATATACACACACCTGCATATATATATACATACATACATACACCCACGCACATGTACATATACATACATAAACATATACCCATATATAAATACACACATATGTAGATACAATAAGAATAGTATATGTATCTGTGTATGTATTTCATACAGTATACCCATTTTGGGCAACAAAATAAATAAAAACTGTACCTCGAAAAGGAGTGGGAAGAAGAAAACTTATTAGTGGGAAGAAGAAAACTTATTTGAGGTGAGGTTATCATCTTGAGTTTGGTATCTTGAAATAAGGCATAAAAGCCCTTTAACCGCTTCAGGGAATCTGTTCATTACTTACCAATATAAAAACACCTAACTACAAACCCACTTCTACATGAACATACGTGTTAAAGTTGTATTGAAATACTACACACTTTCCCTGGAATGTTTACACTCCATGTAGACATCTAACTTCTACACAAAAACAAAGCGCTACCATCTCTGTTTCCCCCTTTCATTTCCACTTTCTCTCGCTGCTCTCATACGCTCACTTTCTTTATCTTCTCCACAGCTTCCCTTACCTCTCGGGCTGGACTGTGCTGCATTAACGTCGGCTCGCCCTCCCCTGCCCCCTCGCCCCTCAGCAATGGCCTCACGCATCGGGCTGCGGATGCAGGTACAACACATCTACTTTCTTCCATTTACTATGAAGTACATGCTAGCCTTTCCTTAGTAGCGGGTATCATATTGTGTTTAATGGTAAGATAAACTTGTACGAGGTTATCGCTTCTAACTGGTTTCAGTCATACTCTTCTCATAGATCCCAGCTTGTACATGTAAATACTGCATTCTTTGAACCTATTAGGCCATTTTTTATTATATATGCATATAATTTTACAATTTGGTAAAAGGCCCCCAAAAATCCAGGAGAAGTTCCGGACAAGTTTTACAAGATATCAAACATAGATCTGGATTCTGGCAAAATTTTGATATAACAGTTCAGAAAAATAATGGATCTTTTCATCACTGCAAGAGAAAAAAATTAAGATACAACAAACACCAAAATATAGCCAAGACATTTTGGATTTATTGTCAAAGTAGCTCGCAGTCTAATAGTTTAGCGATATAAAACGAATTTAGGAACAGAGCATCAGCTGGAAATGATTGTACCGGTGGAAATGAGCTGCCTGACGGGGGTCTGTGCTCTCCAAGTGCTTCTTTAATCCAGTCTTTTTGCTGGTATGAAATGACTTGTCCTTGAAAAGTGTTATAAGTTAATTTACTGACTTACCATTAGTACTACGATGAGGTATCTTTGGAATCTAGTTCTGAGTAATTTCTCGTCAGGTTTTTTTTTATTTATTTATTTATTTTTTTACACTAATTCTCATTTTAAAACAAGAAACTTTAATTCTCTTGATGAGTACAGCTAAAGGAGATTACATTTTTACTGTTTTAGTATCTCTACATTGATACAAAATTTAAAATAAAAATGCTAATTCTGCTTTCTCATTAAAATCCTCAGTTGCCTAGCTATAAAAGGTGTTGAATTTCACAATGCATACTTGTTATTAAAATGTCTTTGACTCAAATTTGAGGCACAAACTGTTTGTTTTATACTTCAGGCCAGTAGAACCAGTTTCCAGTTTTGGTAGAGACCTCAGACTCTCTTTTAACTGTTGCTCTACATGGCATCTTTGCATGGATAGTGCTTTGATAGTAGATTAAGTGGTCATTTGTTTGACCTGCATAACTTCAGACAGTAGTTTTTCTGCAGAAAAATGTTTAGGCTCTCTTTTTGACTCTTTAATACTTAAGCATTCTCACTGTATTTGGTTCACAGAGTGATTTAAGATTTGCATGTGACATAACATGATGCAGTAAAGTAACTTCCCTGGTTTGCATTTCATTAAACAATTCTGTGGTGTGTGTTTGCGTCCAGCTGATGCGAGACCAGCTGCAGCAGGAGGAGCAGCGTGAGCGGCAGCAGCAGCAGCAGAATGCAGCCCTGCAGTACATGCAGCACCGCATGGCTGGACCACCTGCACCCACCCCTGCTATTAGCACCCCACAGCATTACCAAAGCATGCAGGTCCCAGTGGAAGTTCTGAAGGTCAGTGTGGCCACAAGCAGTCATTCACCTTATTGACCTACATGTTGTTAATTTGTTCCTCAATTAGTATGTAAATGTTTATTGTGATAAATACCAGATTAACTTCTTTATTATACTAGCATGAATAAATATTTTCAGTTTATACTGTTAAAAAAGAAATAAAAAAAACAAACAAACAAATTTTCAGTTTATAGAAGCTACAGTACGCCATTTTCTTTGCATACGTCTTTTGTTCATTATATTATTGATCAGTAAATGAACCACTGGTTCAGATTAGTTTGTACATTTAAAAACACTGCTGTTGATCTCATCGAGCTGGTTGAACTAATAGAGATTTGTAGTTTGATCCTCTTACTGAAAACATAACCCCCATCCCCCTTCCACATTGCTTTCATGCATTTTCTTTTATAGATTTGAACCTGTGAGAATAAAATGACGTGTGTTGAAACGTCTGACTGCAGTCACAACAGAGGGAAAAAGCTTTAAACAAATCTCATTGATGGGATTGACTTTTAAAAAAAAAAAAAAAAAAAAAAAAAAAAAGATATTGGTTTTTGTGGCTTTTTTTTTTAAAAACAAAAAAAAAAACAGGGGCTGGTGCTCTGTTACTCCAATCACATGTTGCCGGGAAGGAGACAGGACAGGAGGGTGCAGTGGAGGCGTTGTGGCCCCTCACGCTGCTGCGCTGCCACGCAGGGAAAAGTCAGGGACTGCTTTGGAAAAAAAAAAGGCAAAGAAAAAATGCAGTGGAGCAGCAAGCAGGTAGGGAGACAGAAGTGGGAGATAAGAAACGTTTGACATGTTTAGTGATAGGGTAGACAGGAGCAATGTAGATATGGTCAGACAGGGCCAGATAAAGCTGAAGTGACATTTGGGCTGATTCCAGAGATGCCTGTGTTTGTCCTTATCTTTAATAGTGTGTGTTTGTCTGTATTGGTTTGTGCAATGCTCCTCTAAATGTGTGTGTGCTGCTTTGTGATTATTTTTAGCTGTAATTGTGTCCACTGTGCATGTGCTCCTTATGGTATTTAGCAACTTATTGACTGTTTACTCTGTGTGCTTATGTGTGGGGGAATGGAACCGGGTTCATGAAATCTCAGTGCCTTTCCTTTTGCAGATAAAGGAAGCTGTCTGTGGTTGAGGCCCACACTTAACCTGTCATCCTTCTTGCGGCATGTTTTTTTTTTTTGTTTGTTTTTTTTGGACTTCATATTTTCTGCTGACATAACCTGATAAGAAGAGCATTCATGTCTGAGTAGTTGCTCCTCTGGATCATGAGACACATACATATTTTAAATGTATATATATTTCAAAGTGTCAAGAATTGTTTCACCACTAAAATGTGACAGCAGAGGTACAGGAATGTAATCATTGTTGATCGTTGTCTGTTTGTCAGCAAGATTATGCAATAACCACAGAGTCAAATTTCATGAGCTTTAGAGTTGAGGTAAAGTGTGGCTACTGGAGGAACTCAATTTTGCTCTAGAATGTAGATTACTTTCTTTAAAATTAAGAATATGGTATTGGCTTTGGTGGAGCATGTGCTTTCTAAATGCTCTTGTTGTTGTAACGGTGTACACAAAGTCGTAGGAAGAAATAGAAGCATCTGTTTACTGAAGTTGTTTCTGGTTCATTTGATTTAATCCTGTTTTTTAGCTATTAAAGTTGGCGAGTTCTCTCCACTGAGCTTTGATCTTTGATGTGAAGGAATGAGGCCAGCACATTGCGCTACATAGTGTCACCAGAGGATTTAGTGCAGCTTTACTCCTGTAGACATTACTACTGACTTAAAGCTACTATGTCCTGGTGCTGCCACTTCATTTAGATAAAGGAGCTTGAACTCGGTGTTATTGCTTTAAATGTTAGTAGTAAACCACAGTGAGCTGATGAGCTTATATAGTACCCATAGCTTGAAACTTTCTTCCAAAGAATAGCTTCTTATGTCTCCCCAATGTTCTTAAATAAAATCATAAGTAAATAAGTATGTTGCTCCCTCAAATTGGAATTAACTGGAAAATCACCTGAATTTCAAGGAGCTGGTTCCACTGACCGAATTGGAACTAATGTTAAACATAATAATAATGTGTGCATTGATTTCATTTTTAAATTTGAGATTTTGGTATTTTAAGCTTTTCATGTCTTGAATTAGGATGTTTTCATAGTTCCTTTTGATGATATATCGATATGTATTTATTTTTATATGTTCAGTGTAAACCGATTATTGTTTTCATTACAGACCTGAACTTCTGCTGGTCTTTGTCAGAACATTGTTTTATTTTAAGATTTTATTTCCTTGTTAAATAAAGGTTGAATAAAAATAAGAAAAAAACAAATGGCGCTGAGCTAATTTTCCATTAAAATGAATCAGTTTTGATTATAAGTTTTTGTTTTTAGGATGCTATAATTGAAAAAAGGTCTCCTTACCAATCAGATCTTGCTGGAAAACCACCAAAAAAATCAACCATAATATTCAAACATATTTGCAAAAACTCATATCTGCTGCTAAATTAATGATGATAAAAGAGTTTATAATATTTTTTATGATATATTTCTCCAATTCAGGTGCAGACCCACCTTGAGAATCCAACAGACTATCACATCCGCCAGTCACGGAGACAGCAAGTAAAAGAATACCTTTCAACCACCTACGCCACCAAACAGGTAATTGTCTCACCTGTTTTCACATTTTCTTTGCGTTTGTATTAATCTGTGCAAACAGTATTTCAGCAACTCAGTGCTCTATCATTCATTAACACTATCACCCTCCTGTTTTTCTTAGACAGTCCAGGCAGTAGCAGGGCTAATGCCACCATCTTCTCCCACCAACATGGCACCTGCAGGGGGATCAGCATCTGCACCCCCACCTCTCCACTCACCACACATGCGAACAGAGCAGTTCATGTCTGGCAGCAGCGCCCCCAACAGTCCCATGGCCATGCTCAACATTGACTCGAGCCATGAGAAGGAGGTAGATGTGTGGGCAGACAGTGGCACGGACATAAACCCGTACACGATAATACCATCATCGACTTATAAAGCCAAATTTACAAGAACCAAACTCAACGCATATCCCAAAAATATGGCTTTATTACACTTGTATATGAAATTATGAGGGTTGAATATTGCCCCCAAAGAGAAATTACCTCCACATTTTATGAAAGCATCGTAATGTTTTAACTGCAAGCAAGAGCAGCATTTGCAGATCAACTGGTGTGAATGTGTTCTCCATGCAGTATGTGTGTGTGAATGAAGTGGTGACTAACCGGCAATAACCGAGGTTGGCAATCAGTGGTATTTAAATGCTTCATAATGGCCTTGCAGCAGTAATTACAGCTTGTTAAAGTGACAGAAAAACAGCAGAATGTGGGGCCTTTGAACCTAGAAGACTTTGACCAACTCTCTCCCTTCAACTTGCAACCTCACTGGAGAAAATAATCCAGTGGTCATTTGCCATCAGGTTTCTGGCACCTTAATGAAATAAATGTAGCACGTCGGTGTTTTTAACATTAAACACTGGAATGTGGTGTTTTTTTGTTTTTTTTTTCTTGCTGTAGTAGATAAAAAGAGTCTAAATTTGTCAACAGTCCTATAATTGTCTGCTGTTTTCTTTAGCTCGCGTTGTCATGCTAAACTGTAAAAGCTACATTGTTTTTCATTTTCAGATGGACGAGGTCATTGATAACATCATCAGCATGCAGTCCAGCTATGATGATGTTCAACCATACGTGGACCCCATCCAGATGCCAAACACAGTAAGTGGAAGCAGTCGACCAAGACAAGTGATTAATCTGAAATTGTGTATTTTACTTTATGCTTTTTTTTAAAACGTGAAAGGATTTGGTAATTAATTGGATTTTGATCATATTAATGAAGGTTTCGTTGGTTTAGTTTGAGGAACCAGGCTCATTTAGGCTTTTCTATTTATGCTCTGATATTATATCGTTTTACAAAAACATTTTCATCTTGCATCACATTCAAATTGAAAAGCAACATATTTTTTGCACAGTAATTGGGGGAATGAGATTAAATGTGTGGTATTTTAATATCACCTTAAACCTCTTAAACTTTGATTCTTTTCAGGGTTTATTTCAGACCAATTCCCAACATGAGTCATAGTGCTGGATGTGCCAAGCCATCAACACTCTAGTCTAGTCTCGAGTTTTGTTTTTCAGTTGTTGCTATAATCACTGTTTCTATATCTGTGTGTCGATTCTTATTTATTATCAGCAGCCTTTGTTTTTTCCTGCAGTTATCAGGCATTTCTATGCATCTATTAGTTCTGTTAATGAGTTAATGTTTCAAAGCAGCTATTGAATTTTGCTCCAGATCCACTTTCTGTTTCTGCACATACCCACGTTAAGCAATTAGCTATGCTTTTATATAGCCATATACACAAGCACGTAGACAAACTACGACAAAATGCACGAAGCAGTGTATAATTGACTTAAACACTAAACATTCCATCACTAAACCATGTTGGACATAGTTAGAAACTGTAGGGAAGACATGTCTGTGGAAGACTGTGCCGTGCTTTGTGTCTGAGAGAACACACTGAGAAAATTAACAATTAAACAACCAGTTAGAGTTCAACTTGTTTACAAGACATTTGGAATGAGGGAGGTGCAGAAGAAAAAAAAAAGGGGGGGAGGAAAAGAGAGGAGGAGGGAAAGAGGGATGAGGACAATTTATGCAAGGGGAAAACAGGCTGAAAGTCCAGTTAGGGGAAAGTTCACTCCTGTTTGGTGGGGGAGCAGAGGTAGAAGAAAGACGGGAGCGGTGCTGCAGAGGTCATTCTCCCAGGACAGGAGTGGCAGTGCCAGACAGAGCTGCATGTGCTGCCTGTGCCAAATAGAGAAGAAGAACCCTCCCGCCCCCCCTCAACGGGCCTTGTAAGGGAAGGAGTGTAGGATGAAGGAGATGAGTAAGACATATGCCATTGTGGAAGTTATAGAAGGAGAACAGATTCAACTGGTAAGACAGTGGAGCTCTTTTCTAACTTTAATATGACTTGATTTGAGTTGGTGGTGATGGTGGTGGAGGTGGGGGTGGGGTCCTTTCTTCTTTTTTCTCAGAATGTTTGTTAGTGGATTGAACTGCAGTTTAGACAGATGCAGCAGAGGCACTAACTCCCAGCCTTGGGTCCCTGATTACAGAAGTAGTCATAGCAGAGGAGGTGAGGGGAGGGGGGGGGGGCGATGGCATTAGCTTTTCTAAGCTATTTTCTTATGTTAGCTTGTAATAGCCTACAATAAAGATTCTCACACATTTTAACTTCATACTGGGTTGCAACTGGAAGTGGAAGTGTAGCAGGCTGACACATTGTGTGGTCATCGCTGTATGTATATGCGTTCAAGAGGTAAACTTACAAGGCCTCCTGTTGCGTTATCTCACACTCAGTGTGGATGATTGGTTTAATCACTTGAAGCATGTCTTCATGCATGTGTCTGTTACACTGATTGATTAGATTGGGCAGCACAGCCTGATCAGACTAAGACTCATCAGTGTGTGAGAAGCAAGTCCCATGAAGCATCTGAGAGAAAGAAACTCAAAGCACAGAACAGTCTGTGAACAATGCTGCAAAAAAATTCCTGCTTTATTCCCAACTGTCAGAACAGTGAGTAAAAACTCACCTGCTAATCCTGATGGGGATTAAAGCAGCAAATTCCGTGGAATTCTTGGAATCTTAAAAGTTTAGTCAGAGCTGGGGACACCACTGAATGCCAGGCACAAGAAAGCAGTTCAACTCCCAAGTTTGTGTGTATCTATGTGTGTGTATGAGTGTATATGGATGGTTATACTGAGCCATACTAGGGTCAGCCTTGGCCATTAATTGAATTCAAAGGATTCGTACTGGAGCGGAGCATAGAGGATGTGGTCAATCTGGGAGCAAGGGAGAGGCTGGGAATTATAGTTTAATGAAGGATGTGTGTTTTTGAGTTTTCTGTAATCAGCAGTGCCCTTGCCATGACAGGCTGAAAGAAAAGATTTGCCACAATAGCAAACATTGAACAAAAACGTCACATTTTTCTGCAAATTCTAAAAGCATTATTTGGGACTTGTCTGAAAAAATCATTATTTCAACAAATCCATTGTTACTAACTTCTGATTTGTGGAATATTCCATACCCCTCCAGCTTAACATTTTATTAATATGCAGCCTCATTTACAACAGTGTGTCAGTATTAAAAGAAGGGCTGATTATAGCTCTGAACCGTGACTAAATGATTGCTACCTATAGATTTACGTTCCATGCATTCTTTAGATCTTTTTCTTTTACAAGTGTTTAACTTGGATGCAGAAGTTTAACTTGCAGAGATCCGTGTCTGAGTTTGTCTGTGAATGTGTTTGATCTCACAGCTCACACAGTAGCTTTCAGATTAAGTTATCTTTTCCTTTGAGCTCTTTATCTTTCAGGCCTCATTAGCAGCATCATATTTGCCCTTGCTTCAGGGAGTGTGACACAGCTGCTTACGGGGCATAAAATAATCCGTCACACTAATTAACCTACACAATTAAAAGGTGCTCAAATCTTTTTAGGAGTCCCTACAAAACTAAATAGCCATTGTTACACAATGTCTAAAGTGCAAGAGTTTGGAGTTTGGAGCACTCAACAAGTGCAATTTCAGGAGCTGGAGAAGCAGCGGAGGGAATTGGGCCATAAAGTGAGATAAGATCGATGACATGATTGTCAATCATTGCTGCGTGTTTGACAGGCTGTTTTTCAGGTGTGATATTATTGCATTGTCTCCTGCTATCTGCTCTTTACAGCACACTTAACATGAACACTGACTCCATAAAATTCACAGGAAGAATCAAACTGCAAAAGGGCCGTAGATGAAACTTTAAATAAATCATGTAAAACTATTCCTGTCTTGGTTTTATTCTGTTTTTTCTTTTATTTCAGTAGTTTCCACTTCTATTTTATGATTACTGCAGGAAAGATTAAGCATATTTTAAGTGTTAGGGCATCTTGTATTTAGGACTGAGGAAGGGTTGATGATTGTACATTATTCTATACCAAGGGTCATTTTGGTGCTTATGAGTTGTAGTTTTCTTCCCTATTCATCTAATGTCTAATGTCACTGCACAATAATTCCCCATAAATGCTCTGCCAGTATGTTTTTTTTTCTGCCAGCAGATCAAATTGACATCTTTGTATTGACTATTTCTTTAAAAATATACATTTTTTGTGCTTATGTGTTACTTTGTATGTGCTCCCTTTCCAGCTCCCATTGTCAAGCAGTCACCTGGACGTGTACACAGGTCCTGGAATGAAGGGGCCAGCCATTACTATGACAAGTAACTCATGTCCTGCCAACCTGACCATCAAAAGAGAACTTTCAGGTGCGAACAAACGTCTAAACTTTGAACTGTTGTTGTCACATTTTGACATTGACGAAGCCGTGTAGATTATCTTAACTCAGTTAAACTATTAAGATGTTCCCAGGTGATACAAAAGTTGTTTGTTGATGAATAAATGTGAAATATTTGCTCCTTTCTTTGCCCGTTGAGGCATTTGTCAGCCGTTAGTTAATCGCTTTTTGTTTTTGCAAAGACGCAGAAGCCCGTGCTTTGGCCAAAGAGAGACAGAAAAAAGACAACCACAATCTGAGTAAGTCTTATTCATCCTATTACTGTGCATCCCTTTGGAAACATTTGCACATACACACTGACATACACACACACACACACACCCACCTTATCCGCGTCTTGAAGTTTTATACAGCTTTGTGCTGATTTAGCTGACATAGTACAAGAGGTGGGTGGATAGTTAACCTGATCATTTTTGCTGTCCTGGCACTAAAGTGTAATTGCCTGTGACTTTGCGTGTGTGTTTAAATGTTTGTTCCTTTTTGCTCATCATTGCATCGCTCCAAAATGCACATATATGCACATTTAAACTGCAACGCCAAAACTGAATATTTTTATGCTGCCGGATTCATCTTTATTGTTTCTTTTCTTCTCTGCTGTAGTTGAAAGGAGGAGGAGATTCAACATTAATGATCGTATCAAAGAACTGGGCACCATGATTCCCAAAACCAATGACCTGTGAGTTGCTTTGACAGCACAGTGTAAGACATCTAAATTAAACTTTTACATACAAGCAGTTACTTATGTATGGAATGGTCCTGTGTGTACTGTGTGTATAGTGACGTGCGCTGGAACAAGGGCACTATTTTGCGGGCGTCTGTGGAGTATATTAAGCGCATGCAGAAAGACGTACAAAGGTCCAGAGAGGTGGAGAACAACTTCAAACGAATGGAGATGGCCAACAAACAGCTGCTGCTACGAATTCAGGTACTCTTCTATCACAATCGCTCACGCAGGATTCCAGGAAATGAACTGAATCTGACCATGTTGTGTTTGCCAACGGTCATCAGGAGTTGGAGATGCAGGCTCGTCTGCATGGTCTGCCCAGCACCTCCCCCTCTGGCCTCAACCCGACCGACATGATGCCTCCTTATATAAAACAAGAGACCAGCCCAGAGGAGAACCTTTCTCACCCCCAACAACAAGCCCACCAACAGCCCCAGCATCTACACCATAATCAGGCCCAGCAGCACCACTTCCTCCCCCAGACCCACCTCCATCCTCAGGGCCAGCCTCAGCCTCAGCCAAGGCATCTGCCACCTCTCCCACACCACCTTCAACCCCAGCAGCCCATCCAGTTCCCAGCTGTGGGCAGCTCCCAGCCTTTTGACTTTGCCCAATCGCTGGACTTGTGCGATGGGATACCTGGATTCTCAGATGGCATGTCAGGGATGGATGACCTGGGCGGACTGGATGTCCAGGGGAGGAGAGGCGATCTGGGCTTCTTGATGATGGATGAGCCGTTGTCTCCTATGGGTGGAGACCCCCTGCTCTCCGCAATGTCCCCCGAGGCCTCTGTTGACTCCAGCCGCAGATCCAGCTTTAGCATAGAGGATGGAGACATTATGTAGACACGTGCACATATATACACTCACTCAAACACACAAGGTTTCAGGGTGTACACAGTTAAAATGGAAAAATAACACAGCCCAACAGGGAACAAAGGAATCATTTATGTTTCAATTCTTACACACACAAGTGACACCTAGTTGTAGTACAGTTATGTCTTTTTAATGGTACGGGCAGAAGCAGGTACAAGGCACTCAAACAGGTGGAAACACGCTGCATAGAATAAACATTTGCACTCATAAAGATGAGCCTCTGAGCAGCTTGAAACTTTGGCCTCGATTTCATAAAGGTGGCTCTGAATCATAATTGAAGAGTGAACGAAACCAGCAGTTAATTAGACTCACGCTATCAGATACAAGGAAACCGGGTGCTTTGTTTCATGTTATAGAGGACAAGTTTTGCACTCCATACAACTGCTTTTAGTAACCGTAAATGATTAGATGAAGGATAGTTAATAAAATAGAAATAGCTTTATGGTCATGCATGCATAATTTATCGGGGGGGCGGGTTTGCGTTCTTCAACTCTGCTATTCCACTGTTTCCTTTAGCATTCATCAAAGATCTGCTGACCTTCGAAACTGGAGTGTATTTCTTTAAATGTCCACATTTAAAAACTCAGGATGGACAATAAACATTTAGAGGCAAAACACACAGCTCTAAATTTTGCCTGTTGTTACATCTGCCCCACTTCAAGCCAAAATTCATGTCTTATCACCTACATATATATCCGCACACTGCCAACCCCATCTTTAAACACTCTTTTCACCCCCTTTTCTCCATCTGACTTCATGTGAAGACACTGTTAAAGGTGTTTGAGAAGCAGTTAAGGGAAATATAATTATGATAAAAAAAAAAAATAAAAAAAAATCAGCATTAACATTGAAATGATCAAATACTCAGGTAACAGAAGACAAAAGCAGGATCAAAGTCATAGGAGGTGTTCGCCATAAGGATGCCAGGCCTGTAACCCTTCTCTGTGTTTGCTTTTTGATTAATGCAGCTGATCCTCTGTATGTTTTCAAATTCATTTACAACCTTAAATATCACAGTAAGTATCACATTCAATCATCCTGGTAAAAGCATTTAGCCTATGTTTGCTTCAGCCTTCCCTTTGGTGGTAAAAAAAAGATGAAGTGGTCTTTTTTTTCTGTTTTTACTTTGTTGGGTTTGTGCAAGAAGCCCGTGTGAAGAAAGGACTGATAAGGTTTGACAGGGAAAAAGAACGAGATAGTTTGTCATTTCAGTCATTCAACACACAGCTCACAAACATGCACACGTTAAACATGCAGACACTCAACCTACCACACGCATTCTTGTGCACAGATACATGTAAATAAATTGCAGTGTGCCCTGCAGCTGTTATCAGATCAGCCTGTTCACAGCTGCCGTCTTCTTCCTTGTGATTAAAGTAAAAGTGCCGGCTGCAGAGGTAAAGCTAAGGTCGCGTTCAAGCTGTCATTTAAAAGGTAATTCATTACTCCAGTTGTCAGAGTGATGGCTGGAACAGGTTGTGGTGAACCTGTGCTGGATCTCTGCTGAGTTAGACCTGGGGCTTGACTGTGATTTGTTACGGCTTTTGATCAGAAACGATGACATTAGAAAAAAAAGATCTAAGGTGATTTTTTTTCCCTTTTTGATTAAAAGAAGTTTTTTTTTTCTTTATTTTATTTTAGAGCTTGTTGTTTATTGTTTCTCCCAAAGCACTGGAAAGTACAGTATATTATTATTTTTTTCTTTATACATGAATATGATTTGTTTCAGATGTTGTATGCCACTAAGCCACTTAACTGTATTTTATTTGTACTTGTTTAGTTTTGTTTTAATTTTATTCCAAGCTGGCCCTCTCTTCTCAGAGCCATTTCCTGGGAATGTTCTGCAAATGTGTTTAAGCCAATGCTTCACAGGAGAACGAGCGGGAAACATTTACACCCTTCTGAATATCAAATGAAAGACAAAGAGATTATGTACATTGAAACTATCATTTTTATATGATTGGGATTTTATTTTTCTCTGCTTAAATATTTTAATTTGGAGCCAAACATACATAATAGTTGATTCTGTAATTTTATGTAAATGAAATTGCTCCTTTGATGAATGTAAGGTTTCCGGTCAGACTGAACTACATCAGAATTTTTGCCCCACTTGCCTCCCTCTTGCCTGACTTATGTGTCCATGGAGACCGGAGATGACCAACTTGAGAAAAAGTCTGACCCAGTGTTTTGTGATTGTCTGGTGTTTTACCACTGACTCTGCATTTGCTGTTGTCCAGATCTGTGCCTTTCTGCTACAGTTTGACGGCTGTTGCACAGTCCCTCAGCCAACACTCCAAAGAGCTCATCAGGTCTCCTCTGTTCTTCCACTTGGGGGTGTTCTGCAGGGCAACCACACAGGGAAAAGTGGTTCTGAATTTACTGAAGATATAAAATGTTTTACCAGAATCCATTCACTGCCTTGTTGGTGTTTTTTTTTTTTGTAATTCTATACATTCGTCAGATGCAGCCCGCAACTTGCATACATATCAACTCGAAGGATTTAGTTTGCAAACATTGAAAATGGACTTTGAAGTGAAGCAAAGTCAGTTTGTGTTTTGAAATCAGTTTCTTAACATCAGCAAATGCATTGAGATTTACGTAAGTCATTTCAAGTTGATTGAAATTGAAAAGTTTTCTGAAAAATCCCAAAACATTAAATGCAAAGAAAACAAATAATGACATTTCTGTTACAAATGAATGAAGTCGTGAAATAATTTCTTTTTAAATATTTTAAAATAATAGAGATTTAGTAATATTTTAGTATATTTAGTAATTTATTTTATAAAACTAAAAAAGATAAAAATGAATGATATTAAGAATTTAGAATTTCACTCTGGGATTAACGAGTTAATCTTAATTTAATATTAAATTTTATATGTAAATGTGTAATTCTGGAAAAGAAAAAGCAAAAGTAAAAAAAACACCATGGTTGTTCCAGTTAAATAAAAAGCTTGACAGCCTTAACAATCTGAGCTACTCTTAAAAAATTAAAGTTAAATAAGGAATAAAGGAACACTTGACTAAAAAAACAAACACACACACAAACCCAAATTGATTTTTTTTAAAAAAGAAAAAAAAGCCTATATTAAAATATAAAGTCTGTTTTGTCAAAGCGTCTTTAAAAGAAATCAGATAAACACAAGAAAAGGAATTTTATAATCTTTCGCTCTACTTAGTGAGACACTTGGCCTGTTTTGAGTAAGAGCTGCTTTTTAGACCAATTAGGTGAAAAACACTGAAAAAAACATTGATTTACTGTAAATAAATACATTTACAGTAAATCCAATCTGTGTATACTTTGGGAGAAAACACTGTTTAAGCAGTTCATTTGATTAATAATTAAATATTTGCATGGAATGCAATAAAATTCAACACTTTAGTCCACAGTGTAGTGTTTTTGAAGACAGCAGCGCTTGCATATTCTAGCCACAAGGGGGCTCCAGAGATCCACATTACAGCCTTTTCCTCTGCGCTGCTGTCAGAACAAGGTCTGTTCAGGCCTGTGCTGATGTGCAGTTAAGCCTTTCTTTTTCTGATGCTGATTAAGTGAGTACTCAAATTTTCACTTGCTCTTAAATGTCAAGCAGAGAAAAGTCACATATCTTTTTGAAAATCTTTTAAATTAACATGAAAAAAGCTTCAAAACAAACACTGCAATACACGTGTCCTGTTACATCTTCAGCAAGAAAGAATAGATGTTTTGACTGAGTGAAATTTATTAATGTTAGTCTATAAATCCCTTCTATTTTCTTTCAGTCCTGATGATGGTCAAATGTCACCTGCTTTCTTTTTGTTGGCCTCCTTTTTTCCCCCGCTCTTCCCAACGTTTCCTCCTGATGTATTAGTCCACCGCTGCTTAGGATGATCCATAAACCGTTTAACAGCCTTTCTTAAGTTTAAATCAGGGTAATCTTTTTCCTTATCCACACACATACACACAAGCACACACACTCAGTGATATCGCAGAGCATGTTTAAGTGTGGTGATGGTGTCTGCAGCCCATCCACAGGCCCATTCTCCTGGGTCTTTATGATGCTAATGTACTTCCCGGTTTAATAAATCCCTGTAGAGCTGCAAGGAGTAGATCTTATGGCTCACTCCGATCACCACCTTTTCGCCCATTCCCTCCTCCCAACACACAGACACACACACACTGGCTGCTATTACTGCTGCAGAAATGCCTGCCTTGCACTTCCACAGATACTTGGGTGGCTGTTTAGTGAGAGGAAAGGAGGGAAAGGGTCGAGACAAATCAAACATGAAGGTGCAATTTAAGCAATGTTGGCACGGAAATGCAGAGTTTGGCCCTGGTGTGGTCTGCTAGAGGCCACGCTAGAGGAGGCACATTGAGAAGCTTTTTCTACTCTTTTTTTTTTTTTTTTTTTTTTTGTGATGGATAGGCGTTTTTGAAGTGGGTTTGGCGTAGCACCTTGAGCGCCTCTTTGCCCTTCAGACAGAGATGAGAAAGTGGGAAAAGTGAAATAATGAAATAAAGTTCAGAAAGTGAACAAGGAGCTCCATTCAGAGCTGAAACCTCTATAGGACCAGAGCAAAATTAAGTTTCATTCTCTCCTCCAACCGATTCTTCTTTTCATCCTTCTTCTTCTTCACCCATACTTCTCTCTACAAGCTGCCCCCTCCCTCCATAGCTCCTGGGCTTGGTGTGTGTGTGTCTTCCTTACATCTCAGGGGAGCAGTGTGTCACTCAGCTTGAAGCCCGCGGAAGAGAGGTGAAAGGGGGCTGATTGAGCTAATTTAGCCCCTGGATGGGAGAGCAGGAAAGGCCTCACCCTCTGCTAATAGACAGACATCAAAATGGAGATGAGGAGAAGAGGGGGGTGAGGGAAGAGGAAGGGCGATAAAACTGAGAAGACTTTTTGATGGATTTATCTCTTTTGTCCAAGACGATACGAGGGAAAACTTTTATGAACACTGAGTGACATTGTGAAGTTGGTAAAGGTTTATGCGTGTTGCCTGGAATTAAAACGTGCTGATATTACTTATTGATCCGTCCTCCTCCATTAAGACACCCTCAATCACAGTCTTCTTTATGATCTCTCCTCACTAGGCCACTCAACATTCACTTTGTCTGACAGGCAGACTGCAACTCACACCACAAAACACCAGCTTTTACCACAAAAATGGGGACTGTAGGCACTTTTTAAATAGCCTTTGTAGACATAGCAAGTCTTGTAAGACCTGATGGCTCGCCCATAAAAAAAAAAAACCTCACATGAAGATGGAGCTATACTGATCGATTTCACTCCAAAGTCCATAAATCAATGAGATTGTGGTTTTCTCTGAAGTTTCTTTGACACCTCTGTCTGCTTCTTTCTCCTTACCCATTTTTTCTTTTTACAAGGTTGTACAACAGAATTTCATGTTGAAATTAAGAGCTTACAGAACGTAGTCAAAAAGACCAATCTGCCACATGCCTCTTCAGTCTCTTCCACACATCTTCCAGCTAACTAACTTGATCTCCAGACTGTCATCACACACCTCCTGTCCTTCTTCATTCCCGCTTCTCCTGCCCTTCTTTATTCTGTCGCTCCTTTGTCCATCTTCCTCTACATATTTAATACTCTTCGCTGACTCCTCTCAACCCTCCGTTCCTCTATTCCTGAAAAAAAAGGAGCTGAAATTGGCTGGAGAGATGAATAATGTCAACGCCATTAGCAGTGGCGGGGACGGATCAGCCTTTTCATGTGTGTGGAGGTGAAAAGATGAGCTGCAGGAGAGGAGAGGTGAGGATTGGGTGGGCTTCAGTCTTTGTCATTCTCTCTAACTTTTATTCAGACTATACAGTGGAAAAACAGACAAGAGAGAAGGACTAAACTGGATGGAGTTTTTCTCCATAATTTATGAATAAAACAACCCGGTCTTTACTTTTTAGGCTTCTGAAAAGGGTGTGAAAAATAAAAGGCGAAAAAAAATGTAAAAATACAAAAACACATTTAATAGTTTACACATTAATATCAACAGAAAGAAATTACTATCCTGCGTGGCCAGTAGGGGGAGGTAGTGATCCACAACAAGCTCAACTTCACTGAACCAAAAGACAAACAAGGCCCGACTGACACTTCTCGTGGCTGAAAATGAATATGTTGTTTGGAAATGCAGTGAATGTCATCCACTGGCAGAAAGAACATCTGGTGCAACCTTTGTGAAATTAAGACATGGTGTCATCCTCTAAATTCCACCAGACGGCTTCCTGGGAACATAATTGGCAAACTGTTGTTCATCCGTTTGAATGATCAAAGATGGGACACACATATTTTCATTTAACATCTTTCAGTTTTGTGACTTGATTGAAAAGGTGCTAAATTAAGCTTATCATTATTAAGATAAATAATGCGCCTCACACTGTGTTTGACACATTTTGAAGGTTAACCTTTTCTTCTGTGGTTGATGGAGTGACCATGAAAGTGATGAATCCTGTTTTATATGTTCACCACAGTTTTTTTTGTTTTTTTTCCCCCAGACTTTATCTTGGGTGGTATCTCTCATGATGGACCATATTACCGTCCTTGAACAGTAAAACGCCATGAAGACTGTTACCAAGCCTACGGTCCACTGCACAGGATTCATTTGAACTTAAGCTTCAGAGATCTATTTGTTCTTTCTCTGTGTTTGTTTCTCTATCTGCCAATCCATCCAGCCATCCACTCATCCATTCATCCATCCATCTTGCAAATCCTCTTCAATTTGATTTGGTCTTGTTGTGATTGGGAGGATGTTTCCGTGAACTTACAAACTAAAGGTTGCAAAGATTTGACTCTTTTTCTCCATTCCTCCCTGAAAAGCAGCACAGATTATACAGCCTACAGCTTTTATCACATGTATGCCCCTCTTCAAGCTTCTTTTTATTCTCATCCTCCCGTCTCTCGACTTTCAGAGACCTGAAGATAACGGTACGCCACATGACGCCATTGTCCTCTCTCTCTCTCTGTCTGTCTCTCTCTCTCGTAGGTGTAGATTTAAAGTTCTGTTTTAAAACTGCCACTGTTCCAATCCTACTTAACCCTCCCCCCTCCTTCCTCTCCTCTCGTCTCCCCCTTCCTCTTGAGTATACTACCTAACCCCTCTGAACTTCAGTCAGAGTTACTGAAGACCCAGAGTACACTGGGGAGTCAGCGGCACCGCTGAGAGAGACACAGAGATAGACAGAGACTTAGCTGCCTGCTATTCTACCACTCTGGTAATAAGAAAAGTTTCTGTTCTTCTCTGTGCTACAGCAGGGAGATATAACTAGGGATCACTCACACTCTCACACATGCACTTTTAAGTACACACACACACACACAGCACAGATCTGGGAAGACACAAAATGGAGGAACAATATGGACAAAGTTGCATTCTCTCTCTCACACACACACACACACACACACACAAATTTAAAGTGCTTCACCCTTTCATACCCTTCTTTTTGCACAAACTCTTGTAGACAAAGAGAACTAAAAGACAAGATGAAAGCAAAAGAAACAAGTTTAGTCTGTAAACGTCTCAACAACCTGATTCGAATTAGAGGGCGATTTCCACAAAGGTCAATGTATTCAGCTGATACCCTGAGAGGGAGGAAATTTAATACCCCTTTTTGGTTGAATTAATTAATTATAATATTAGGCTAGCTCTAGGGGCCCATTTCTTCAGTGATTAAGTGAGCACATATCTTTAAAAGACTGTGTTGGTCTCTGGGGCCCTGGGCTTCTGAACCTTGGGGTGAAACAGAGAGAGATGTATTATACATGAGAGGACGGAAAAACAGACCAGTCTGCTCACCTCCACAGCAGGACATTCCGTGTTCCTTATTTAGACCTTCGGAAGCATTCGTCTTTCTTTGCAGACGTGCTTTTCTCTCACTCTTTACCTTCCGCAGGTGTCCTCGGTGTTCGGCTCAGCTTGACTCAGGTTTAAATGTCACAGACATAAGTTAGTGCCGAAAAAGCAGCGTGGCAAAAATGTAGGGAAAAAAACAAAAACATCACAATATGCTTAATGTATGCAACTTCCAGAGTGCATGAAAATTTGAACAGCAAAATATATTCAACCGTGAGAAGTGAAAGAGCTCATTATGCAGAGTCATTTCTCAACTGTGATAAATTATTGATGCATTAACCTGTAAGCAGCATTGTAGAGTTACAGGTTACTAAGGTATGGATGAATGTGATACATCTAGACTAGATCTAAAGGGTTTGTATTCCATAATTTTACACACCTGCACATGATAAATATATATTCTTAATCTAACTTTTGTATTTTACTTACTGTATTTTCCAATTTGTCTTGTTAGTTCATCAACAATTCAGATGATCAGCTGAATGAAAAGTGATGAGCAAATTATGGTTTATTTACTAACTCAACCACATCTAATAAAGCTAATAAGCACACGGATATTTCTTCATGTTGAATAATTAGTTTTGAATCTATAAGTAAATTAACTGCATATGTGCATAAAACAACACAAATTAAGCTCCTCAAACAAGACGCCACTGTCTCATTTCCAGCACCTGAGTGAATCGTCTTAGTTACTTTCCAGATTTGTGGAGGTCTTTATCTGCACAGGTGCAGTTGTGCAGTTTCACGTGTCTCCATGTGCATGTGCTAACCTCTGTGCTGAGCCGGTGCGAAGCCTCCCAGCTGTTACTCATGTCAGGGTTGTGTGTGCGTCTGTCAGTGTGAGTGACACATCTCTGACATCAAGTCTAAATCATGGTTACTTAATGGTTGTTCTCTGTAAGAGAGGCCGATGATGGAGACAAAAAGGAAGTGCAGTGACGACAGGGAGATGACAGAGTGGCAGTGGAAATTATAGGATGCTGCTGGAAAAATGCAGGCTTTTAAATGAATGTGTGTGTTTATCTGTGTGTTATAAACACAACTATGTGTTGAAATAAAATGCCTCTGACCACGTCCATATCAGTGCAAAGGTGTTATGATCCAAAACCAGCGAGTAGGTATGCATAACCGCTCCCCTCCTCTGTATACGTGCACAGTATAAACACACACACACACACACACACACACACACACACTCACACAGGCACAAAACCGTAGGCATCCTGCCCCCACTGCCTGACCCTGCTAAACATTCAGGTACAATTAATTATTCCTTCCTGATCTAACGAACGCAGTTCACTGATTGGACACCCTCAGGGTGTGAGGGCACTATTTTAAAAACACTTTCTGGTCATGAATTTTAATCACTTCAAATGTATTGATAAATTATTAATTAAGTGACTTTAAGTGATGCCAGGTGGGCATAATTTCAGAAAGAGAAATAAAATGCTTTTGGGGGTGAAGTGCTGTGATGTGGAAGCAGAGCAGAAGAGCTTGTTATTTTCTTTTAAAGCAGCTGTTTTATTTAAAAGCGATTCCTCTAAGTGTTCAACAGTCTACAGGGCTTGTTTGGTCAGGCAGGAAGGACGCGCCATTTTCTAAAAATTAAGGCCATTTTTCAGTCTTTGTTTTACTCCAGCTGTAGGGTTCTAAAAGTAGCAGTCCTAATTTTGGCTGAATAGATTTTTATTTTGTAAAGATACACCAAAAGAGTCTATTTATTTTGTGTGGCCTTAATCTTACAGAGATGACATTTTTGTACCAATTTAATTATTATAGCTCCTGTTAATTTTTCTCCCCTCCCCCCCTTTTTTTTATTTTTTTGGTGTCATTAGGTTCAGGTGACTTTATTTGTACCTGTAGGTAGATTTTTTGTACAGCATTTTCAGGTTTAGTGTCAGAGAAGACCGTAAATGAAACAAAATAGACACATAAACAGACATTCTGACATTCCCATTGGCTCACAAAGTCAAAAATCAATAAATAGTTTTATTAATAGACAAAAATAATTTAAAATCCTAAAATTTATTAAGAAGGACTGCTGCAGATGGAACAAAACTGTTCCTATAAGCATTAATTTCTTATAAAACTGCCAATATTAGACAAATGTTTTAAAAATGAAGGCTGCATCGCTACATGACTCCTACTGGCGGGTTTCGAGTAAAAACACAGGATGTTTTAAGTGTGGGTTCCGGTGTGTCAGTGTCGCTGAAGTCTGTTCCACACGTTCTATAGGTTAACCTGCCGAACAAGACCCGAGTGGGAAAAGCACAAATTACAAATTACCTCCCTTATTAGGCCTGACCCCAAATTTCCTTTCATGAATATTCATTAGAGTGGCCACTCGGCATGCCAAGAAATGAATTTGCCCTCTTCTCGGAGTGGACTGTGAATAAGGAATGATTAATGGAATTCTGCGTGGTATGAATCCATCATTCCAGGGATAGAAGCTGGCTTGGTAATAAGGATCCAATTAGAGCCACAGTGGGTGGGACACAGCAGGAGCCAAGGCAAAGACAGGCCCTGTAACACCTACTCGCACTCATACAAGCACACACACTCATTCAAACCCACTAACACACTTTCTTCTTTAAATTTTTTTTTTATCTTCAATTTTCATTACAAGAAATTTGAATGTGTAAATTCATTGTGAACAAGGCTAACTTATCCAAAATCTCCTCATCTGTCTCTTGGCTTGCCGCTGAGTTTACAGTGGTGCTGAACAGCCACCTCTCCACCTCTTTCTCCCCATGTGCCTCTCCTCTCAGTGGGGTGTTTTTTTTTTTTTTTTGAGCTCCACTGGTACCTTCACCATCCCTGGTTAATTTCATGTGCCGGTGCGTCCTGAGACAGCTCATCCTGCTGCCAAATATTTGTGCTGGGAGACTGGCTTAATCTGGAGCGGGGTCCGTGATCCTGTAGCCCTCCAGAAGCACACGCACACACACTCACACACAGTTATCGTCACATGACTGCATCTTTGTGCGCACCTATGCATATTTGTATGTGTGGTATGCTGCTGATATCACTGTGACTTCTAGCTTCTTGACCAGGGAATGGATGATTTGGCCAAGTTCCAGAAGATTAACAATATTTACTGCTGAAGTGTAACTTCTCTGTTTACAGGTGAAGAGGTGGCTGAAAAGTTTCTTAGTTTCTGTCTATTTTCTTTTTTAATAAAATGCCTCAGATAGCCTCCACTTACTCTGGGTTTGTGCAAGAGCACTGTGTGAAAGAAATATATTGTTCTGCTAAGTCCACATTAATTGAAAACAGCCCATGTTTCACCTGTGGCCGACGTAAATCCCTCTTCCTCTGCTTCTTTATTGTCCATTCATCTATTTTCCTGTGTCTTCTCTCCTCCCTGACTTTAATGAGGTGTTCTTTCCTTCAGCTTCATCAACTAAAACCTTTTAGATGAATTACATCTCCTTAAGATTCATCTCCAGCGCCGTGGCTTCTTTTCCCCTTTTATGATTGTATTTAATCCACATCACATCTTTATTCAGAACAAATACCCCCATATGACGTGCTGTAGAGAAGAAGGATGTTTCAGCCAAGGTAGGCAGACGTGGAGATGTGCCAGCACAGCCGCCTCAGCTTGTTCTCTGATGATATCCTTGATAAGACTTTTAGCTAATTACTGAATGATGCCTCTGAATGCTGCTTGAGTGAAGAGAAAGGCAATGAACCTGCCTGGTAGCTCAATAGAGAGGCAGTAAGAAGAAAGAGATGGGACGCAGCTGTTGAAAGAGAGACAGATTAACATTTGTTCTTTTACATGCCTCCCTCTGCCACACACACAATAACTTTGCTTATACTAATTAACAATTAGCAAAGACTGGTTGGCTAATTGTGTTATTGCTCCTAATCAAGAGGCTAATTACCAGAATGTCAATTTAGATTTAATTACTAAGTGCTTTGTTAATTCCCACTGAGCATAAGTTACCCTTTCTCCCTCTCTCTGCTTTTTTTCCCCCTCCATTTCTCCTCCTCTCTCTTTTTACCTTTCTTTTTCTCATGTTCCAAGTTGAACCTTGGATATGTTCTTTTACCGCCGGGCCTCCAATTAGCCAACTCTCTCTTGCCAACATGACGGAGAGGAGGGATCCAGTAAGCCATACTTCTACTCCTCACTGCCTCCATGCCAGCCGCTCACAGCTGTCCAAGAGACACAACAGGCATCACTGCTATGAGCCCTTAATGGCATTCAAGACTGACCCAATCCATCAGGTGCACTACAACAATTTATTTTTCAATCCATTAATTTATTTTACTTCTTACTGGGGACCAGGCTGCAGAGGCTGCAGTTGGAGCAAAGACTTCCCCAGACCTTTATCTCTCTTTCAGGTGTTTTTGGGGAACACTGAAGCTTTCCCAAACCAGCTGACAGACAGATATAATCTCTTTGGCTATCCAGGGTCTGGCTTTAGGCATCCTCCCTGTGGGACATGTCCAAAACACATCTCCTGGGAAGCATCCAGATCTTGATCACATGACTAAATCACCTCTACTGGTTTCATGACGGAGCATCAATTCACTATTATTATTATTATTTATTTTATTACAGAAACGACAACAAAAAGACAAACACTGTGATTTCCCTCTGTAGGATAAATAACTTAAACTTTCATTTATTTACATTTTTTATTATAATAGATTATATTCTGTTTTATTCACTTTTACTCTGTGATGCCTCCATTTTATGGTGTTCATTTATTTTCTCACCTAACTTTGTCTTCTGATCTATGAGGCTCTTCTGTAAAGCCCGGGGCGTTCTATGGTCATTAGTTGTCTCCCCGTCTTAGACGAAGCAAGCAAACCATGATACATCATACTCACATACATACTTCATCCCATTCCCATCGTAAACTACATTTGTTCTGTCCAAGGCAGACATTTATCTCTCTGGGTTTTTCCTCTTACATTGATGTAAAGTCTCCAACAGACTGTATTGGAGGCCATGACCATCACATTGTTGTTGGGAATTAAAGGCCTAAATGTAGGTCTTGTTGTTGTGTTGTTGTGCATCTGTCTTGTTCAACCACTGCTTGGTGCTGTTGTCCTACATTCATTCATCCTCCTGGACCATTGCTGAAGAGCTAAACACATATATGCGTGTGTGTGTGTGTGTGTGTGTGTGCGCGCACAAACACACATGTGCACATCTCTGCCTCAAAAAGAGCAAGTGCTTTCACTCTCCTCTCTAACTGCCTGGCTCCTCATACTCCTGCCAAAATACCATAAGACAGGGTATAATATATATAATTATCCCCACTTACATTAGCCATTATGCCAGTGGAGCATTGCCTGCAGAATGACACACGACCTGTCAAGACTTCATTCACGCCATTAATAAGCGTCATTAGTGTCTGCTTTGAATACCCCTCTTGCACACTGCAGTCATTTCAACATGTCATAGATTTTAATTTGAGGGTAAAAATAGCTGTGAGGATATTATGCACTCTCGCAGCCAGTCTTTGTGGTCTTCTGATGGGGAGGAAGTTCACAGTATGACCTTGGATTTTCTCTTTATTGGAATTAGAACCATTACTGTTCTTTAGTGCTATGGGCCAGCTTCTAGCACCAAAGCTACTAAGCTTAGTGTGCACCTTCCTTTGTGGTGTCCATCAACAGCATTCAAAATCAGAATTGAAACTATTATTTTGTCACAAATGACAACGAGGCAATTGACCATCAAGCTTGTGTAGGCATGCATGAAGTCATGCTGTCCTAAATTATTTCTATAACGTAATACGAAGCTGATAAATGTTAGCTGCTTATCAATTGTTCACTTCACTACAATGAGTCCCTCGTGAAAGACGTTAGCCAATGGTTAACTTCTTTATTCTTTACATAAAATATTCCACTACTGATTAAAACAATTTATTTTCATGTGATTACAAGTTTAAATTTGTGAATTTGTTTTCATGATAAGTTGTTGGTAGACGCCACCAGAAGCCGGATTTAAACACGTCACTTTTCATCACCTTAAATATTTACTTTCTGATTTACATTTTATCCTGTTTGTCTGCAGCATATTTGTCAAATGTACTAAAAATGCAACATTATTTACATTCTGAAGTAGCAAAGAACCTTTAGAACAGTTTCAAACTTTTCAGATTTTGGCATAAAATATGAAAAAACAAACTGCCTGACGAAAAATGGGGAAGAACCCAGTTTCTAAGAATACATGGTTTAGCTGGCTAGCAATGCTGGATGGGCTTGATAAAGTTACGACTTATGTTTTCATTTTGATAAACAGCTAAACAACAAATGTCTCACACAGTGTGTGCAGTATATGACATTTCAGTGCTGTGATGATTTTTTTTTTTTTTTTAGAGAGATCAGCCATTGCTTTAACCTGCTTTGATTTATGTGTTGAATAGTAACATGCTAATCCAACAACAGCGGAAGCACAGACAAAATGCTGCATTATGCCTGACTAATGCAGTATGTAGATGAGAGGAGGGGGTACAAAGCAAAGAAATACACCATGGATAGCTCTGATTGGTTAGACAAACAGCGAAGACAGCATTATCTTTTATAATCTTGCCACTAACCCACCCGGCTTTCGTGATGGAACCAAGCAAAGTAAATATGTTTATTCTTTATAATGTGATTATTATATGTAATATATTTATTATTTATAATATGTTTATCAAATATTTATTACACAACATAGAATAAAGAAGATAATTGAGCTATTTGTTTTTTTCCAGGGATGCATTGACAAGACAAGTTTTTAAACCAAGTACTACCTAATGGGAGACGTGTAACTATTGGCCTCAAAGGGTTCTAAACTTGAAACTTCCCTCAGAACACACAACCTTTGTGCAAAATTAAAGAATAAAACACTCACAGAAAGCAAAAAGAAAACCAAACTAATCTTTTTTTTTTATTAACCATACAAAATCTGTACTTAAACTCTTTGGTTAAGATAGAACTAATGCATTAATATGTTTTGTTGTATTCTTTTTACTCTTTTTCTGCATATTATTATCAGCATGGAGCCTAATCAGTGCATTTTTTATAGAATGAACCAGCAGCCTAATAAAGTTCCAGGGCCTAAAGATTTCTTTCGAGTGGTTGTACTTTATGAAATATTGAGAACTTTGGAGATGAGGCTGGCAGTTCTGAACACTTGAATAAAATCTGCAGACTTTTAATTTACACACTTTGTTTTTTTCAGTCAATAAAATAAGTTACCTGTTGAGTCTAGCATTTGGCAGCTGAGATATATGTTATTAACACATTTATTGGTGCTTCAAGCAAATATTATTGCCATCAATGTTTGTTTTTTTTTAAACCTTAATGGTACTTGTGGGGCAGGGAAAGAGGGCGAACAAACCAAACAACAAACACAATAAACAATTATATATTCATTTTCAGTAAATCTGACATGTTCCAGTAAATGTGTGGTCTAATATGTACTTGTGATTCCAGTCAAATAGTTCTGTTGATTCCTTTGCTGCCAACAAAATGACAAGCTGTGATATAACTGTGTTGGCAAAGAATGTAATTCTATCTAAACCATGATCTTTTTGTGACCATGAAGTTGTATATCCTAATTCTAACCCAGCATAAATAACACAAAATAGACGGTATTGTGTGAGTAAGGAGTGATTCTTCTAAACAAAAGTGGCTGAATAAATCAAGGAAGTTAATTAGCTTGTTGAACTCAAGCTGGAGTAATGAAGTCTATTTCTCGTTTTTTTTTTTTTTTTTTAAAAATCATAGTTGTCATTGTTTAACATAATGTGTATATAAAAGATGGATGTAGCCACACTGACATCTCTCATTGTTTTTGTTAAATACTGTTTTAAAGCCTTCAGTTAAGCCTTTTGCCTGCCGCATGTCATGAAAAGGATGCGAGCAGGAACCATGGAAACTACAAAAAACCCATCCATTAGCAACCTTGTCAAGAAAAAACCATGGGCTTAATTTAGTGTTAATTTTACACTCAATGAAAACATCCTTAACAAAAAAAATATATGATGTATTGAAGGAGATGTAAAACTAGCAATTAAGATACTTAACTCATCTACAAAATGTCAGTTTAAAGAAGGGTCAGTGGAAATAACCTGCAGAACTGTTGAACATGTAGACATTTATGTTGTTTTGCTGCAAATGCTCTTATCTTGATTTGAAGTGGAGCAGCTTTTCTTCTATCCAGTCATGAATCTGACTTTTTTAATCCCCATTAGAGACGTCTCACCCACATCTGTGCAGCATTTCTTTAAAAAAAAAATCTACATTCCCATAAGGATATATTGTCAGAAAACAGAATGCTTACCTGGATCACAAGTAATATATACATATACATATATATATATATATGTATATGTATATACATATATATATATATATGTATATGTATATGTATATACATATATATATATATATACATATATATATATATATGTATATGTATATACATATATATATATATATGTATATGTATATATATATATATATATATATATATATATATATATATATATACACACATATACATATATATATATATATATATATATATATATATATATATACATATATATATATATATATATATATATATATATATATATATATATATATATATATATATATACATATATATATATATATATGTATATATATATATATATATATATATATATATATATATATATATATGTATATGTGTGTATATATATATATATATATATATATATATGTATATGTGTGTATATATATATATATATATATATATATATATATATATATATATATGTATATATATATATATACACACATATACATATATATATATATATATATATATATATATATATATATATACATATATATATATATATATATATATATATATATATATATATATATATATATATATATATATATATATATATATATATATATATATATATATGTATATGTGTGTATATATATATATATATATATATATATATATATATATATATACATATATATATATATATATATATATAGTATATTGTGTATTTATGTGTGAGAATGATCAAATGAGCGTTCTTTTGAAATGTGGGGCACTTCAACTCAGGCGTAAGAGGCACTGGGGAATCTCCCACAGGTACTACACTTGACGAGTGTGCTTGTGCCTGTGTGTGCGTGAGACAGAGACAGAGAGACCGTCCCACAGGTACAGCCGTGTGCATGTGTGTATCTGTGTGACTGTCCCACAGGTGCAGAGAGTGTTTGAGCCTCCTGACAGGCTGCGTCTTTGATCGTTTGGTGAGTCAGTCCTTGTTTGCCTCGCCTGCGTGCAACTGCTGTAGGGGCTAATTAACCAATGAAAAGACTTAATCACTAGAGCCTGCTGTCAACTGTACACCTAAGCTTGCTTTCAGAAATCTTCAAACATGGAGGTTGGGGTGAGGGAGTGGGATGGAATTGAGGGAACTTAAAAGAGGTGTTTGTTTCCCGTTATTTTGTATAAGTAATAAAATGATTAAAATGTTCAGTTCTGCAATCAGCCACACAGTATCTTTGATTTCCTTCCACATAACAATGAGGAAAGGAAAGTCTTATAAAAGAATAAGAGAAGAACTCTGAAAGGCATGGTCATTAATCCTGATCAGTGACCCGTCACAGCTTTCTGCTGAAAAAGAGAGAATGACGATAAGGAACTGAAAAGGGGAAGTGAGGAAAGGAGAGAAAGGGTATGGGCGATTGACATGCCATGAACCTCTCCTCCATGTAAAGAGCCAATTAAAGCCAGGAGAAACCTCTTTTGTTGTCTCCGTCAGCTCCAACATAAGGCTCTAACTCTCCTCTTACCCTACTCTATTCTCACTTCACATCAGAAAACTGCCAGCCAGGCCTCTATGCTTACCTTTGGTCCCCAATAAACAGGCATTACATAACAACCACAAACTGATGTATGAGGTTATGTGTGTTTTGTAGTAGTGGCAATAATGACCTGCAAGTAGACACAGAAGTACACTTTTTCATCCGCAGAGCCAGTAATTAGAGAAACAATGTCAGCTGCAGCGCCGAGTATTTTCACTTTGGATTAACCTGCTCTTCAACTCCAAGAGGATGTGGTGATTGTGTTGTGTTGGTGTCTTTTAATTGGTTTTTGTTATCAGCTACACTGCGGGTTGATCCTGCAACTCCTCACACAGATCTCTGTCTTTTGTCAGTTTCTTTTATTTCTGAAAATGCTTGTTTCTGTTAGTTACGATGCAATGAATTGTGGTGTTCTTCTTTGATTTATTGGAAAGTTAAATGTTGTTCAGTAATTTTTATTATGCTCTAGTAAATAAAATCAAAATGAACGCAATAGAAGTTTTCATCACAGATGCTAGAATTAATAAAACCCAATAAGGTGATCTTCCATTAGAGCATCAGTTCATCTTTGAATGGAACTAGAATGAACAAACAAGCAGCACAGAAGGTAAATAAGACAAGTACAAGCACAAAAAGAACATGCATCTCCACTCAGAAGAGGCCCTCTTAGGATTTAAAGCAGAATTCTATTAGGGGACATTGCTAACCACTGCACCACCCTGTCATTTAGTAAAAATACAGAAAAAACAACAAACTACACTGCAAGTGAAGTCCCAACATGAAAAATAACAAGGTTGAATTATGAAAAATATTACGCTCAAGATGTAATTAACCTGATAAGCACATGTCTGGTGCCACAGATTGATGAATATATACATAAATGAAATCATTAGATTATCATCACAGAGGCATTATAAGCTACATCTCGATACTTTAAACTACTTTATTCTTTCATGGCTTTGTCACTTCTTTCATGTTCTCCATACACACCATCATCCTTGAATCTATACAGTGAACCTCTCCTGACATGAAACCATGTAAGAAGTTCAGAGGGGAAGAAAAAACAAGAGATTTGAAATGTGACCACACGCTGATGACTTACTTCTTGTAAGTGGTTAAAAAACAACCTATTTAATCTTTAAATAGTTCCCTCTTATTCAATGCCTTTTAACCTTATCTAGCTTCTACAAAGTGCTCTTACAGTGTGTTACTCTGGCAGCCATTCAAAGAAAGAGCAATTCTTATATATTTGCACTCTATGCTGCACTTTTTTCACACTGATAAGTATATTGGGGGCAATGTAGGGGGTCATTGTCTCCCAAGGACCTTTCAACTCTTAGCATTCTGGGATGAAATCACCTATATTTTCATTTGAAGACCACTGAGCCAGTGTGTTTAATCTGGAAATTACACACGTGCAGCTTTAAGTACTTGCTTGTTAAATCCTCAATATTTTACTTAAAAAGGTATTAGGTAATTAGTATTAGTATTTAAGTAAATGCAGCCAACAATGCAGCCATCTTTGTGCAACAGCCAAATACTACCTGTGTTCAAAACATTTACCACCAGATCATTGCATGCTTGATTTTTAAACACTTGGTCTGTCACCTTGAACTTTTGCGCCCCGACAGAACTGCATCCAGTTCATTGTGAAACTTGGAAGAGAAGAAAGGAGGAAACGGGAAGATGGGATTGTAGGAAACCCATTTCGGAAGGCAGACAGATAAGAACAGATGGTATAGAAGAGAGGACTAAGTGGAGAACTAATAGACGGTGTTGGAAAGTAATGAGAAATGAGTTGTAAGCTAAATACCACCCCCCACACCCCTCCCTGCCCCATTTCCATTCCTTCATTCTCCCCTTCAGCTCTCCTCTGAAGAGTGACAGACAGGGATGTTTAATGCCGTTTGACACCAAAGACAGAGGTGACTATGTGAAGGTAGCTATCGGACTGGGAGGTTTTGGAGTGTGTGTGTGAGCGTGTGTGAGCGTGCATGTTCAGAATGGGGTTGTGTAATGAATTACAGACATGGGTCCGATTAAAACGACTGGTAATTTCTCCGGGGAGATGAGAGCCTGGAGCTGCATGAATCAAACGACTGCCAGGATGACTCACCAACACCATTTCCCTTGATCTGAGAAAGAGATGAGAGAGCAGGAAAGACTGGACAGTAGGCTAAATGTAGAGATGGGGGGGTTGGGTCACAGATTATGAGAAGGTGGACACAGAAAGGCAGCATACAGGACCACTGGATTAGGAAGATGTGAGAGGGATGCAGGTCTGTGCTGTCCAGAGAGGAAAGAGAGATTGAAAGACTGCTATTAGTGCTCATGAAGAAATATGGTAAGATGGAGGTGACAAGATGATGGGGACGGGAGGGGTGAGGAGAGTAAAAGGAAAGGTCTCAAGCATCACTAGTTTCAATCTGTTCTCACCATTCCCACTCATATCTCTGGCCTCATTGCAGGTGACAGCAGCGTGCCTAGATTACCTCCCGCTGGCACTTAAATTAAACAGGGCATATAGTGAGAGTGAACGACAGCCAGAAAGAAAGGGGCAGAAAGAGAGGGAGCGAGGGTGTGTGCGTGCGTGCATGTGTGTGGAGATGCTTATGAAAAGAGTGTCCATGGTCACATTAATGCAATTTCTCTCCCGATCCCTCCATTCCCTCAGCCCAGGCCTGGATAATGAGCTAGCGAACACTCTCCCTCCCCCCCCACTGGGTCTACCTGCTATGCACAAAAGGATCTGAACGCTATTTTTGGAGCCCCTCTTCTCATTTATTTCCTTGATTTGGTGATGATAATAATCATTGTGGCTTGAGGTGCCATATTCAAATTAACTGCCATTCCTCCAGTGCTATCTGCCCAGCATCACCCAGTCTGCAAAAGTGTCCCTGCACCTCCTCTGCCTGCTCCCACTGTTCCCCCTCCCTACCTCACCTCTTCTGGAAGCAATACAAAGACCATTGAAGCAGCACCGGCTGATATGTTTCCTTGTTGAGCTTATTCAAATCAGGTGTTTGAAAACTAACCTTGTTTGCATTGTAATGTTGCGTGGCGGAGCATCCACGATTGACAATTTACTGATACGGGCCTGTAAGAGGGCTGGGTGCTGCAGTGCTGTGAATATGAAATGAATTAGATTCGCGCCTGTAGTTATTCAGATCAGAGTGTAACATGATAGCTTACATGAGTGGGTTTGAATGGAGGTCTAACTAAATAAATTTGATTTGGAAATGGTGTGTTTGGCAGATTGTGCCACTCACCAGGTGCTGCAACGGATAAAGCAAGCAGTTTATTGTACATAATAGGATGCAAGAGTCTTTACATATACATGAATTCTATTAGGCAACGCGGCACAGGAGGGAGGCACAAAAAGGCAGCAGCACACACAGAGAGCAGGTAAAGGTGCAGCTCACATCCATCAGTCTGATAGAAAAGATCTGTGTGTGTGATTCTCTCTTTTTGTGTGTATTTGTGTGTGTGTGTGTGTGTGTGTGTGGGGGGGGGGGGGGGGGGGGGGGGGGGAGAAGGCCATTGTGCTGTCACTGTCACTTTGCACTTTTTTTGGGAGAACAAAGAAAATAAAGTGTTTCTGTGAAACAAAACACCTGAGGGATACCTGTCACTGTTGGAATTCTTCTCAGCTCTAAAGCAGACGTGTATGTGTGTGTGTGTGTGTGGGTGTATGTGCATGCATGTTGGCAAGTTGGTATGTGTAACCCAAGGTTAAAACCTTGACTGATACAAAAACCTTTTTTTTTTGTCAAAATATTTGCGCAGGCTCCAGTGAAGTCTCATATTTTTCAAACAACTGAAGTTTTCAAGAAGTAGAACAGGAGCAATATTTCCGCAGTGTGTGTGTGTGTGTGTGTGTGTGTGTGTGTGAGACACTTCCGTATGACAGCATCTGTGTGTTTTATCTACTTGAGCTTTGCAGCTGCTGTGGATGATCTGGGCTGGTTGAAGCTAATGGCTGACTTGTTTTCTGGTCTAACTGAGCTCCTAATTACATGATTGAGCTTGTTATAGCCTAATTAAAATGGTAGAACACAGAGCAGAGAGCGAGAGAGAGAGGGAGAGAGAGAGAGAGGGAGAGAGAGAGAGAGAGAGAGAGAGAGGGAGAGAGAGTATGGGAATGAGTGAATGAGCAGAGAGAGACAGGCTGAAGCAGTTGGACTTGGACTACTCAATCCTGCTTGCCTCCCTCTTCCCCCCTTTATTAAACTGTTAGCCCATGCATCCCCCTCCCTCCCTCCCCACTGCCTGCCGCTGGCTATTTGGATCAGGCCACGAACTTGCAGCTATAATCAGCAGGCCTGCATTTCAGTAACTCATTTTATCATTTAACCCCAAGTTGTACATGTCAAGGTGGCAGAACACGCTTCATTTGGGGAATTGAGGTGGGGAACAGGAGTTGATAAGAAAGTTAAACACAAAAACAAAATTACCAGCGAGTTATTGCAAGAGCCCGAAGACAGAAAAAAAAAAAAAAAAAAGTTTGTATCAGAAACTAAGACACAAGAGGGAGGAGAACTGGGGGGGGGGGGGGGCATCGAGAGAATAAGGACGAACAATGTTTTTGTTGTTCAGATTTAAGGAGTATACTTTTGGGTCAATTAACAATAAAGATCAATTGATATCTCTTTATCCTTTCTTCTGTGATTCTTTAGCCTGCAGTAATGAGATAAATATTTATGAAGGCAGAAAGTCCCCTGTTTCTCCTCCTTGTGTCAAATGCTTGGCATGATCAAAGGCTCAGCCCAAAAACACAGACACACTCAAAGCATCAAGGCTCTCTTAGCATTGTTTTTTTTTTCTTTTTACTGTCCCACAGCTCAAACACACAAAACTACCCTCAGTCCCCCCCGCCACCTCCTCATGCTGTCCATGAGAAGAAAAAAAAAGAAAACGCAGATAGGTTTGGGACCAGCACACTGTCGCTTTAAGATAAAATATTCTATCTTCTACATCATAATTATCTCCTTAAGGTAGAAATATTAGCATATCCACCAATCTTATTATCTGAGAAATTGGCTCATTAAGTCGGCTGGCTCCCCTTGTGCCCACCTTGTTCTCCACTGTCCATACTTCATCAGCGAGGGAGGCTGCTGAGGGGCATTCTGACTGACAGGAGGCACACAGCAGTTGGAGCAGGCCTCTGTGGGGACCGACCCAAGCAGGCACAAGCTGATGGGACAGCACTCTGATGTCCTGTGAGGGGGGGTAAAAAAAAAAGAAGAAAGCAGCCTCACTGCTGCTGAAGTCAGATCTCATAGCGAACTCTCCCCTGGGAAAGAAAAAGACTGAGATGTGCTACGTGACCTAGTGTAGCTTTTTTTTTTAAAAAAAAATCCTTTTGATTACAGAGTTTTTATCGAGCATTTAAGCAATAATTGAGTGAAAATGTATCGACTTTGCTTATGGCGACATAAAAGTTGCTGAACATGCTTTGACCTTCCTGAGTTGTGCTTGCTGGGGCTGGCTGTGAGAGACCCTGGATAGAAACAGTGTTCAAAGCCCAGTTTATGGTCTTAAAGAGCAAAGCATACATTTGCTTAGTAATCAGAAAGACAGGCTTTCCAAATTACATTTCCTGTGCTATTAGATATTAATGACATGCTGGAGAATAGCCCTGGCCTCTAATCTGCAGGATTTAATCCGTAGAATGAAACCTGACACCCGTGGAGGCTAATGAAATCATCCTTTTAATCCAGGGAAATGTCCCCCATAAGCCTGCAGCTTTGGGGAACCACAGGAAGCATGGCGGACGGAGCAACGGACAACACAGCACGGGAAAGGTTCCTGCAGAGCAGGGGGACTTACAGGAGAGACTAAAGTTACTCCAAATGCAGAAGATGTTTGAATCTATCTTTTTTTAAAATTATTTTTATTAAAAAATCAGAGGCAAATTCTATCGGACAGGAATTAAGTTTCTGGAAAGGAGTAAAAGAGCTGGAGTTGGCAAAAATATAGACTGTGATTAAGGATGAAACAATCTTTTTGACGCTTCTTCAGGACACAGGAGATGCTTCCACACAATACAGGAGCACTTTCTCCCTCCCTTCCGCTTGTCTGCCTCACTCTCTGTGTGGCTGTGTGGGATTGAGTTGTTAATTAGAATCGTGGCCGGGCCAAATGAATTCAGACCCTCTTCCTTCTGTAATGGCGCTGCAGACCCCAAGCTGCGGGCTTTAATTCTCCTCTCATCAGCCTGATGGAAAAATCACCTCACTGCCATTCAGCTCAGCCACTCATTAACCAAGCCAAGAAAAGGTGATCGGCACAATGGGCAATTTTATTGTATTTTTCTTCTTTTTCCTTTTTTTTTCACCCGGGCTTTTTTGATAGCACATATATGCATATAAATCATTCTGTTAAAATATATGAAAATATGCATAGGTGTGATTAAAAAAAGAGAAAAAGAAAAAAAAACTGCAACTCCTCTATTTAACACTCCATTTTTCTGCAAGAAAGACAAAAAAAATATTGTTGGTTTTAAAAAAATGTAAATAACACACATGCATCAATAGGAATCTACTATAATCTACTAAGAACATGTGTGTGTGTGTGTGCCCCTTCACTGTAAGTGTGAGTCTTGAGTGTCTAAATACTTTTGAGGGTGCAGCTGCTCTGCTCGTGTCTTAACAGGCCATGTGTGAGGCAAGAGGGTCGAGTTGTGATATGCTTAACAGCCAATTTACAAAGGTCAGGTGAGTGGGATCAAACGGGTGGGAAGATCACACCTCACACTCCTAAATGAGAAACAATCATCCCTCCAAAGGTCATCCAGACACAACCAAGGATTAGAATAATAGAGCAGGCCTTCTGCTCCTCCTTCTCCCTCACCTTTGCCTGCTCATCCTCCTCACCACAGGGAGTTTTTTTTTTTTAAATATTTTTTTTGTCTGACAATTTCTGAGCATATTCCGTTTCTTCACCCTTGATTTACCATGTAATCATACTGATCTGTGTGTCTGCTGGAAAAAAGACAGGTGACGTCACAAGATGACTAATTACCAAACCAAAATTCATGTTATTCTCAGCACTGTGTAAACTGATTTAATTAGGAATTTACAATGTTTTAATACACATTTAATAACAGCACTGATGTGAAAATAAATTTATGACCAAATTAAGGATTATGGACAGTCTGTGCAGATGTATATTTTTTTCTGTTGCACAGTTATCACCAAATGTCAGTCCGTGGCAGAGCAAAGGCTCACAAATCATGCATGCACCAAACAGAGCAGATGTAATCTGTAAAATTCAGACAGTTCTGAATATTTGTGCATCCTGTATTTGGCTAGTCATATAGGAGTGTTTTCTGTAAAGAGAATAAGCAACTAAAAAAAAATTTGAAAAGTTTTAGATCTGTTTAAGATTTATAAGAATGCATATATGTTTATTTGTCTCTTTTAATAGTTTTAAACTGAAAATAGTTGAATGATAAAAAAGGATTATTCAGGGATGACAATTGACACTAGATGTGGAAATGAAGCAGCAGCATTGTTCAGCTTGTAAAGATGAGCAGACTTACAGTGAAGCACCAACAGGGGGCAGTGTGGGGTCATACTAGGCACTTAATCTCTCTCTGTCCACCTTTCTTCTCTCTCTCTCTCTCTCTCTCTGGCCAGAGTCCAGTCTCGCCACCTTTCAGGATTAATTACACTTTTTCAATTAATGTTCTAATGAGAGCTGCTGGTGCGGAAGTCTGATAAGGCAGTTAGGGAGTGAATGAGAGACTCTCTCTCTCTCTCTCTCTCACACACACACGTACACACAGTAGAGAGAGACACAGCAAGATACACTAACTAAAATGACTGATTGAACAAAACAGAAGCTGATGGAGTTGATACCATAGAGTTAGTGGCAGAAATCAGTTTGAATACAAAAATCTGACTAAGGTGAGACAATAAGTATGGACACACACAAACTCACACACACAAACACATGCTTGCATCAAATGTATTTAGAAGAAAATACAAAACTGATAAAAACACAAAAGCTGTGTGTTTTGATGAGGATGCTCATTTTGGTGACACAAAACCCTTATATCTGGAAACTGGGTTTCCATGGTAATGAGCTCAACTGGTGCACACACACACATGAACTTTGCCGGCACGCACCAGGGGACCTGTCAAGTATAAATTAGCGCCGTTGATGTGTCACAAGATGCCCCCGAAGGTCATTAATTGGTCAGTGATTGGAGGTTGGCATGTCATTTATAGGGGGGTAATTTGCATGAGGCGGTCGACTATTTTACCCTCAAAAAGCATTTTACAGATTACACACATGGTGAAGCTTACTAACTGGGAATTCTTCTTCCTCTTTTTTTTTCCTCCTGCTAGATACAAAGTCAGACTTCTAAAATGGTGCAGCTTTAGATTTTAGGGAAGCATCCTGTGAGAATGCACAACCCTTCTTTTATCTGCTGTTCAAAGTGTGATAGATTCATTCATTTTCTCCGCATATAATGCTTCAAGGCCATATGCCCAACAGTTGGTGCAAATAATTAATTATGCTGAAAATATTTTTCATCCACATGAAAATAGCTGCAAGTTTAGGAGGCTTTATTTCTGTACGAAATAAAGAACAATGCCATCTTGAATATGCATGAATATTTTGGGCTAAAACATTCACATTATCTCTTTAAATTAAGTCACAGAGAGAATAAGTGCATTTTGAATGGACAGAAATAAAAAATCAAGGGGGATCTAATGAATCTTAAAGGGGTCTATTGTTCAAGAGCTCAAACCAGATTGAAGGTTAAAGGGGAGGAGGCAAAAAAAAAGGGAAAATCTCTGACTTTTTCAATGACATTCTTTTGAAAAAGTGGAAGCTGACAGTTATGGGAGGACAAAGGAAAAAGATAGTGCATGTGACTGTGTGTGTGCGTGATTAGAGGAAAAGAGAGTAAATGAGGGAGAAGGGTGTGGAAATATTGTTTAAATATATAAAAAAACAGTGAAGCTATTCTCACTTTTGCTAATCAGAGCAAGCCATTCTGTTACATTTTACACTTTCAAAGATAATACGAATTAATAGTGTCTTGTCTGTATATGCATTAGTCCGTATGTGCATTACTTAAGAGTTTGCTAAATTAGAATACATTCTCTCTCATGTACTTACACAGTCTCCACCAAAGGAGAATATGAAAGTATGAGTGTGAAAGATTACTGTTCTCTCCACTGCTGCTGCTCCCTAAAACGCACACACACACACGCACAGACACACACACTTCCTTTCTCCCTCTGTTTCATTTTCTTTCTCTCTTTCGTGCTCTCCCCCTCTTCGTCTCATTGCCCCATAACCACAGAGAGATGAGTTCAAGCCACCATTAAAGCGTTAAAAATTTAAATATATATATAAAAAAAATCTTAACGCTCTTTTTAATTAAAAAGGATCCTAATAATCCACATCATATTATACGTCGTAGATTCATCGGTCAATTTAATAACAGTGAGGCTTTTGGATCTTAATATCTCTGCTACCAGGTTTCCTTCATAACTGAGAGCCCGTGTTAATTACAGCAGAGCCTAATGGTGGGGAATATTCAGGGCCTCTCCATGTTTTGATAAATGGCTTTCCACTAAGATTTATTCCTAATTATCTCATTTGTCTTTCTCCATTACTTTTTATAGCTTAAATTTATGAAGTCATTAAGACGTTAGTGGGCCTGATAATGATTAGGAGAAGGAATTGTATGAAAGTGAATTATATGAAAATGATTATGGCTAAAGGAGTGTTTAAAATGAGAGCTGCAGAAACCCGGATGTGTGTGTATGCGTGTGTGTGTGTGTATTCTGTGTGTGTATTCATGTGAATGTGAGATACATGGCTTGTGCTATGTGCTACCCCCCAACCCAGTTCTATCCCATCTACAGCAAACTCCGCCATCCTGCCCAGTTGATGCTACCACCTTCCTTCCACTAGAGGAAATAAACATGTTAAAAGCTCTTTGTCCCTCTGCATACTTGTGTGTCTCTACTTCCTGTCGGCCCATTTCAGCTCATCTATCCGTCTGGTGGGACTGTGTTAACATGGGACAATGTTCTCTCTGAGTCATGAGAGATGATCTTGTTTTCTAACACACTCCCTCACACACATACAAAAGACGCTGTTCTCCCAGTGAGCTTGTGTTTATTATACTTTTGCCTAAGAAGATAATGAAATACATAAATACAGTGGTCCATGTCTGCGTTTGGGATTTTTCCAGTGCAGGAACTCCTTGCCACTCACCTTTTTGGCAGACAGGCAGAGCTCCCTTCTTGTCATTCTGGCCTTGCCTTGTTTTTCAGCAGTCTGCTCCCTACCCTCCACAGCCTTTTTTCTTCTCACCCTGGCAGGCTGTTTGCCAGAGATCATAAGAGGCAGAGCAAGCCCCTGCTTAATGAATTAATTATTTGATTATTTAATCATCCAGATGAAGAGCGTCTTTAACACTGGTGTTAATTAGCCAACATCTGGGCCAGTCAGCGAGCCAGCCACGCCGAACCAGTGAAACATACCAGCACATACTCCCTGCTATTAGGTGTCATGCATCTTTTCTTTGATACTCATGTCAACATTCATTTACTGGATTAACATTTGTATTTTTTTTTTTTTTTTTTTTTGCTATTTGTTATTGAGAAGTAAATTCTATTACAGAGAAAAACATAATATTTGTTATATTTCACACCATTTGGTTGTCAAGGTGTGTTTAAGTTCAGACAACACTCAGTCTACCTTTCCTCTGTGTCTCTTCATTTCTATTTGTCTGTCTTCTCACCATCATGTAATTCTGCCTTTTACCATCAGGAGGAGCAGTGTCTTTTCTTTTGACCCCCATGAGACAGATGCTTTGATTTCACTTGGTGTCATGGTTGCTTCATACCTTTCCACTATATAATTATTGATAAAGCTCATGGATTATGTGCATGTCAATAGTAAAGAGCAGAGAGGTGCACAGAAACTGCTACACAGATTCACAAAATATCACCTTTTACGCCTTATATACATAGTGGCTACATGTGCTTCAGTAATTTAAAATATAAAACAAACCTAAAACCTAAAATCAGGTGTTTTTCTTGTTCAGCTGCAATGAAGCTGTGCTGAGCAAGAAAGGCACTGCCCACTGAAAGACAAACAGCAGAACAGATAGAGGAGGAGAACTATATTTGTGACTCTCTAGCCTGATTAAGACCACTTCAGTCTGGATGGAGCCACTTTACGCCAGCCAGCAACAGTCTTCTTGGGAAGGAGAGGAGGGTTGGAGAGGTGAGGGTGCGTAAAGGGAGAGTGGTGGAGGGGAATGGATGAGGGAGTCCCTTTAATTGCAATCATTCTGGCAGCACTGCAGGGATCTACATGCCATGCATACAATTAGAGAAGAGACGAGACAGCATACTGCTCCTCATATTTCTTTGCAACCTTGCCATGATAAAACTTCCAAATCAATCCGGAATACACATAACACACATTTAACAGTGCACTCCTAAACAACCTGCTTCCTTAAATATATTTGGACTTTTGTCAGCAAAAATGATCTCAGTATCTCAGTTGCCTCACTGTGGTGATACTGTGTTGGCAGTAGCATCCTGATTCCTGTGTGTACATGTTTGGATGCGTGCTTTCTGTGTGCTGCTGAGGTTAATTGAGACACACAGCTCATCTCTGCCCTGATGGGGGTCAGAGCACAGAGGCAGATCTGCATCCCATTAATCTAACCCCAATTTATGCTGCCACACACTGTCAGTCGCAACCCTGCACCCCCACCCCCCAGTCACACACATATACTTGAAACCATTAATTTAGCCCCAATTTGTGTTCTGCTCAACTGCTGTGATGCAAAGCACACACTCTTGAATACACACTCACAAGTATGGTAACAACTCACAAGCGCTGAGTAACAACAAGAGCTCAAGCAGAATGATTTAGTTGGAAATCAGCACGTTGTGATCTGCAAGGTAAAGTGAAAAATCAAATTTGGTGTTCAAGAAAGCAAATCTTTTCCCAGCAGCACACACATTCACGCACAGTTTCGCACATCCATGTGGCCTCTGCTATTCCTGCACAAGTTTCTCACAGAGCACTGGCCTGACAGGAGCTAAACTCTGCAGCACGCACAGAAGGAAAGGCAAATTAAGCAGCTTCACTCTAACACTGAGGGACCATTAAAGTCGAAACGCCTGATCTCCCTGGCTGGTTTTTCCTCTCCATCCTCTCCCTCGTTCCTCTCTCGTTTTCTCACTCTCCAGTAGGGAAAGGTTAACCGTGAGAGGCTCTCAGAGACACTCCAGCAGACACACAAGTGATCTTTCCTTTAATTGGCTTTTCCACTCCCCTTCTCCTCCTCTGTTCTGCCTTTCAGGTCAGCACGGTCCACCGTAGGGCCCGACAGAGGAAACACACACACTCAAATCCATATCCACACACAGAACCACACACGGGCAGTGAGGCTGAACTGAAGACTTGATGCACACAGCATCAAGTGTGTGTGTTTCGGTGTGTATCTGTACACCTTTAAATATCTCCATTCGACCAGTCAATCTGTCGTTAGTAGAACAGAAGTAGCAGAGCTGCGTAATTGAGCTATCTGGCTTCTCGGGCCTCCAAGATGCCCTCATCCATGAAACAGCTGACACCGTTGCTCTGCTCCTCTTTGTCACAAAGAGAGGGGCATACAAGAAATTCATAAGAGCGCTGACAGCTGTGGAGCTATTATCAGCCATAGCCGAGTCTAGTTTATTATCAGCAATGAGTCCTGCAACCATCCATCTCTTTCTAAAAGAGAATTTCCTAAAATAAAAATGTTTTAGTGGGAAATGGAGGTATGTAATTTAGAAATCTGCTCTCAGACCAGCTTTCTGCTCTGTCAGAATGATAGAGTACTTGCATGTGTTCTGGCTCAATCAATGCTATTGTTTCAGAACTGCTTTTTAAAGCAAAGCTGGACTCCTGCCGTTGAAAACAGAAAAGAGAAAACTTATCCAATTCTAAGACTTCTCATCACATCTGGAAAAAATACTTAATTGTGTTCTTCTAAACACAATCTGGCAGCTAGCAGATCTAGATAGAAGAAAGAGAATCACAGTGTGAAATGAGGTACATGCTACACTGACTTACCCGAGGTTGTCTAGAATCAGAGCAAGATGATTGGACAAGGCAATTCAGACGAGTGCACCCTGGACCCCGTTATGCCGACTATTCTGCTTCATCTCGCACTATGCACCAGACTGGACACGGCCATTATCCACAGGGCGCGATGTGTGAGAGGACATCATTACCAGCTGTCTGCAGAGCTGCCTCTTTCCCATATCTCTGCAGACACCATCCTATCTGACGGCCTGGTCCGAGGAGAACCAGGGCAAGGCCGGCAACTGAGAACAGCATCATTCCCACCTGACACAGAAACAGATAGGACACCAAGATAGCTGCAGCCTGCTGGTGACTTTCTAGCCTCTGTTAGGCTGATAATGGAGTGAGGCTCATGACTCATCAAGCAAGAAGTACAGATGCTCAGTCTCCATCTCAGTTGCAAGACTATCTGAGATACAGTAGATGTAATCATAGCAGTATAGAGACAGTGCTGCTGTAGTATGTGGGAGATAAAATTAGACTGAAGTCTTTCAGTTTGGGGTGTTATGAGGGCCATTTTAACAAGCTTGCTTATCCAAAATAAAAGAAGCCCCTCTAAAAAACTCAATACTAGTAAATTCTAAAAAAAAATTAAAACCCAGAATGTTATGTGTGGTTAATTTAATAGAGATTGATGCTACTGTTTTAAACCCTTCACACACAAAATACAACTGTACATCTCAACTGTAAGAAACTGAAGGAAAAGGGGGGATAGAAGAAAAGTAAAAGCTTTGACCTGAGAAAAATACAAATTCAGGAGTGTTTAACCTATCAGTTTTTCAAATAGACATATTAGTCTCATTAAAGGTGTTGGATTAACATTTTGTAAACATGTTTCGCTAAAAACTGACATCACAATCCAAAGGCCTTGTACATCTGGAAAAAAGAAAAAGATGTAGAACCCCAAATATCTTGCTTTCTCTTGATCAGGGGTGTCCAAGGTCAGGCCTCGAGGGCAAATGTCCTGCAGGGTTTTCCACGTATTACTGGTCCAAGACACCTGGCTGTTGGATCCATTTAATGTAAGCCAGGTGTGTTAGGACAGGGATGTATCTAAAAAAAATGCAGGACATGCAGGACTTTGAACATCCCTGCTCTTGATATTCAACTCAAACCTCAAAGTTTCCTCTAAAACTGAAATCTACCAAAGAAATGCTTATCATATTTACTACGTACCATGAGGCACATGGATAATCCAGAATATCTGAAACAGTTGTTTATGATTCTGTATGATTATGTACATTCATCTGAGATTTTCTAAGTCAGAGTTCACGGTGTCAGAGGCAGGTTAAATATAGTTAAAGCAAAGTTCTTGCCTTCATTAGATACTCCAAAAGATGGGTTAAAAAAGTGAATTTCAAATAATTTTTGAAGGGAATTGGTCCTTTAAAGACTGGTGACCTGTAAGTTATGGAGGTCCATTGCATAAGTTGGCTGTCTGTAAGAAACCTTTTCAGAAAAATAAAATACGAGTGTTTTTATGTGTTTTTTTTTCAAACGCAAATGAAGCATCATACGATCTTGCCTTGCAAAAACAGAGGTGGTGATGCTGGTGTTTTTGATGGAAATCTGTGATGTGCCGCAGTTTGACTGAGTTTGAAAGCTGTCTTTTCCCAGAGGTGGACATGTGACAGCAGGTGGGCAACTGCACAAGAGCAACAGGCAGGGAAAGGAAATGGGCTCTGAGGTTGTCATAGTAACGAGAGCGTTGTGACCCAAACAGTCCCCGGGATATTACCCCAGCCTGTACTACTGGCCCTGTCTTGACCCCCCCCCCCCCCCCCCCCCCCCCACCTTCACACTTGCTGAAGTGCAGCTCTTGCGTTGAAGTTAACTGGACCAGATCTTTTTGAATTGCAGCCATCTCACCCACCCACGCTGCCGTTACTGCTTCCTCCTTTCTTTAAGTCACACGTGTTTACATTCACAGACAATGGTCCAAGGACTGCTCACCGAAGGACAGGAAGTAAGTGTTTACTTGACAAGGCGCTCTTTCCTGCAAGCTCCCAGAAGGCAACCAACCCCCTAATCATCATGTGTGTTTCTGGAATTCACTTTCCTGTAAAAACACTGGATATAATTCTTTCTGAAAGCTTTTTCTCTCAACCTTGGTTTTCCTTATTCTTTCTCGTTTTAATTGTCAGCATGTCACTCCCTCCTTCATGCTCTCAGTTTTTACTGGCTCTGGAAAACAATGAAGTCTTGTTAGCGCATTTAACATTAATAGGCACATTATTATTTCTTCTTTTTTCTCTCTCTCAGGATGACCGGGTAAATGTGATCACATTGAGTTTTTCACCTGGCAGCTCATGGCTCCACTTCTCCTGTTGGTTATGGGTAAAGCAGACAGTACTGAGTGTACTGAAGCCAGGGTAGACGCAGAAACCAGAGAGGCTGTTTAGACCTGTAAGATGTTGACTTGTTACCACTGCATTTTGAGCGTGCGTGCATGTGTGCATGTGTATGTGTGTTAGGACAAGGCTGTGGTCTGTGCTCTCTGTTTGCTTAAGGTGGCATGACTCAGCTCAACTCAAAAACAGGAGCCTGTTTTCGTGTGGCCTGCCAACTTCTTTCCTGACATTTAGCTAGGTTTCTGTCTCATACTCTAACACACACACATTCAATACACACTCACTAACAAGTCAGTTGTGGAGCCAGACTAAACCTACTGGCTCTCTACCCACCCAAAGTTCTCTTTTCAACTCAAGGCATTTTCTGAGATCAGATTTCCACCAAACATAATAACAAGTAAATAAATTCTGTTTATATTTCCATTTTTCATGGAGTCAGGATTTTCAATAACCATTGTAAAGGCTTTGGTTAGAATGAGACAGCCCTGATGCTCAATAATGGGTGGTTGGATACTGGTTGTGGGTTCAGGCACATTTGGTGGCTCAGGAAAGCTGGGATAGAACTGAGACATTGGGCTTATTTGGGGGTTTTGGATCAGGAATGGGAGCACATGGATGTGTTAGAGGGGTGTCTCTGTGTCTTCTCACTTAACATTCTCCTCAAAGTATTGCTTCTGTGGTTATGAGGAGCTAAAGGGGTTTGGCTGAAGGCCAGAAGTTGCATAATCAAAACCTTAAATCAGTGGGGTGCCATGCCAGTCCATCTCTCCTTCTCTCTATTTAGTTTTTGTTACCTCAGCTCAAAATCCTCTTTTTATTTATAATTCTGCTTGGTTGATGCTACATTAATAATCATATAAAAAGACACAGCATGTTTGTAGATCTTATAATATACATTCTGAAAGGTAGGCTGTTGTGGTAATAACTCAAATTTATAGAGTTCAAGAAAAAAAAAATTCAATATGGTTTTTGAAAGCTTTGCTTAAACAGAGTTGTCAATATATTCAATCAATGAAATAAACAATGGCACACTTAAAATGAGTATAACTGCATGTACAACCAATGGATGAACAATGTTTATGTGGAGTCCACAGTACAGAAGATGATTAAATTTGTGATTTCAGTGATGAACAAGGTCCCCCGCCCCTCTGAACCCAAATGGTGTTTTGTTGCTGGACTTCTGTGCTCGGCATGGATTGTCCATAATAAACACCATGTTCGAACATAAGAGTGTCCATATGTACACCTGGCATCAGGACTCCCTGGGCCGCAGTTCGATGATCGATTTTGTAATTGTATCATCAAACGTGCAGCCACATGCCTTGGACACTCTGGTGAGGAGGGGGGTGGAGCTGTCAACTGATCACCACCTGGTGGTGAGTTGGCTCAGGTGGTTGGGAGGAATCCGGTCAGATCTGGCAGGCCCGAACGTATTGTAAGAGTCTGCTGGGAATGTCTGGCAGAGTCCCCCATTAGAGCGAGCTTCAACTCCTATCTTCAGCAGAGCTTCAACCATGTCCCAAATGAGGTGGGGGACATTGAGTCTGAGTGGGCTGTGTTCCATGCCTCTTGGCTGTAAGGTCATTGGTGCCTGTCGTGGCAGTAATCCCAGAACTCGTTGGTAGACACCAGCAGTGAGGGATGCCGTCAAGCTGAAGAAGGAGTCCTACTGGGCCATCTTTGCCTGTGGGACTCTGGAGGCAGCTGATAGGTACCAACAGGCTAAGCGCCATGTGGCTTCGGCTGTTGCCAAGGCAAATGCTCGGACTTGGGAGGAGTTGGGCGAGACCATGGAGAATGACTTCCGGATGGCTTCGAGACAATTCCGGTCCTCCATCTGGTGACTCAGGAGGGGGAAGCAGTGTTCTGTCAATACTGTGTACAATGGAGATGGGGAGCTGCTGACCTAAACTCGGGACGTTGTGGGTCAGAGGAAGGAATACTTCGAAGACCTCCTTTATCCTACTAACACGTCTTCCGATGAGGAAGCTGAGCTGTTGCTCCTAGTTGCTGAAGTGGTTAAAAAGCTCCTTGGTGGCAAGGCCCCGGGGGTTGATGAGATCCGCCTGGAGTTTCTTAAGGCTCTGGATGCTGTTGGGCTGTCCTGGCTGACACGCCTCTGCAGCATCGCGTGGACATCGGGGACAGTGGCTCTGGACTGGCACACCGGGGTGGTGGTCCCCCTTTTTAAAATGGGGACCGGAGGATGTGTTTCACTTATAGGGGAATCACACTCCTCAGCCTCCCCGGTGAGGCCCATTCAGGGTCCTGCAGAGGAGGGTCCGTCGGATGGTCGAATCTCGGATTGACGAGGTGGGTATGGGTACTGGACTCCCTTGTACGAGCTGTTCAGTCCCTGTACAACATGTGTCAGAGCTTGGTCCACATTGCCAGCAGTGAATTGGATTCATTTCTAGTAAAGGTTGGACTCCGTCAAGGCTGCCTTTTATCACCGATTCTGTTCATAACTTATATGGACAGAATTTCTAGGCGCAGCCGAAGTGTTGGAGAGGGACTGGAGAATGAGGTGGGGCTGGATGTCCAACCCCCTCAACATTTTGATTGGATTAACCCTAACCCTGACACTAACCCTAACCACGCCCATTTGACATCCAGCCACGCCCATTTGGCATCATACTCCACCCAATATCCAGGCTCACCCCATTATCCGGGGCTATTGTGGTGTTGAGAGGATCCAGTTTGGTAGCCTCAGGATTGGGTCTCTGCTTTTTTGCGGATGAAGTGGTACTGTTGGCTTCATCTGACTGTGATCTCCAGCTCTCACTTGAGCGATTCGCAGCAGAGTGTGAAGCGGCTGGGATGGGAATCAGCACCTCCAAATCTGAGACCATAGTTCTCAGCTGGAATAGGGTGGATTGTCCTCTCCGGGTCAGGAGTGAGGTCCTGCCTCAAGTGAAGGAGTTTAAACATCTTGGGGTCTTGTTCACGAGTGAAGGAAGGATGGAGCGTGAGATTGGCCGATGGATCGGTGCAACGTCTGCAGTAGTGTGGAGTCTATGTCTGTTTGTCGTAGTGAAGAAGGAGCTGTGCCAGAAGGCAAAGCTCTCGATTTACTAGTTGATCTATGTTCCTACCCTCACCTACGGTCATGAGCTGTGGGTTGTGACGAGAGAGAATGAGATCTCGTATACAGACGGCTGAAAATGAATTTCCTCCACAGGGTGGCCGGGCTCTCCCTTAGAGATAGGGTGAGGAGCTCAGTCATCCGGGAGGGGCTCAGAGTAGAGTAGCTGCTCCTCCCCATCAAGAGGAGCCAGTTGAGGTGGCTCAGACATCTGGTCAGGATGCCTCCTGGAACCTCTGTGGTGAGGTGTTCCGGGCACGTCCCTGCGAGAGGAGACCCCGGGGGAGACGCAGGACATGCTGGAGGGATTATATCTCTCAGCTGGCCTGGGAATGCCTTGGGGTCCCCCCCGCAGATTTTGCAAATGTAGCTGGGGAGAGGGAAGTATGGGCTTCCCTGCTTAGGTTGCTGCCCCCGCGAAGATGGATTGAGTGATGGACAAGAGACAATTATAATCAATCCATCTACAGAAATCAGCTGTGTATTATTGTGCACACTCTAGTCCACTGCAGACCCTTACATGGATCCGGAGTTATTTTGTTATGAGTGGCAGCTATGAATCTGAGCAAACTTGAGGAGACCCGCTAGGGCCAGTTCTTGGACCTCTTCTGCTCAACTTGTATATACGAGTACATCTTTTGGGTCAAATATTACAGATGTTTAACATCAATTTATCTCAGTTCAAAATATTTTCATTACCTGTTCATAGAATAATATATGAAAAATTGTGTACAAGGTTACTCATAATATTTCAACAGCAAAAGCAAACTATGGATATTGTGCAATCCCTTGATGAAGCCCTAACACTGATGAAAGTAGTTGGGGTTTCCTCACATTGGTGATGTGTCTGGAACACCTCATGCCTGAAGGTATAAGAATTAGATATCCCTCCTGCCAGAAAATTAAGTGCATTATACCAGCTTTATGGTCATGATCGGGAAGATTATGCTACACTGAAAGTGTCCCGTCTCCATGCTCTTCTCAGCAGTTGCATCTATAATTTTCAGGACGTTTGACTGAATAACAGAATTAAACTGACATATTTACTTGTTCTTGCCAGATCCTTTAGTTACTGACTTGACACTTTGTCTTTACAACATATTTGTAATATTAAGTAAATATTATAAATATTTATCTTTATGTGCCTCTTTCTGATTGCAAAACTGGAAGAACTATCAACCTACACTACTTTATTTGAAGGGACAGTGAATGCAACCTTGGTTGCAGTTCTTTATACAACAATTGTTAAATGAGTGAACAAAGCTAGTACCTAAAACACATTTGTTGTTACATGACAGCTTAAGTGAAGTGCTTTCTATTAGAGTTATAAGAGTTGGTCCAATGTTTTTATACCCGTTTGTTGTAAATTTATAAGACCTCAAATATGCACTGAGGTCAAGGTTCAAAAGTCTGTTTTACAAAGAGTCATGTAGTGTTCACACTGATGTATATTATTCTCCAGAAGAAGACCTTTCCAGTGATATGTTTAGTGAAAGGCAAAGTTTTCATTTTCCTCATTTCATTGACAGAGACCTCCAGAAGCTCAGTTTCAGAGAACATTTCACAAGGCCCAGAGCATATAACTAATTTTTTCCCCTACAACTTTTTGGGAAATAAATTCCACAATGAGTCCCCTTTAGAGTTGTATGATTCGCAACCTTGGACATCCTTCTTTTAAGCATGAAAGAAGATGTGAAATGCTTCGGCACACAGTCTATGGGTCAGAGTCAGGGTTAAATCACAGATTATGAAATATATACTTATATATACTTATATATACATATGCTACCACTTCAACAACCTTTGATAAATAACATTTTCTTTTGAAGTGATGTGTATGTGAGAAGAATTTACAGAAGGCAATGGCACATATATTTTAAACTGGACATCAATTATTTTCAGCTGAGGTTTTGACCCTTAAGGGACAAGATTTTTAAGGTATATTCTACATATAGAACAGACTAGAACACATAGAATGTCTTTATAGTTATTGTAATAGGTACAATGAGATTTACAGTGCCATCCAAACAATACATAATAAATAAAACTGTTAGAAAACATACAATTACAAGTAGCATTAAAAAAATAATGAAATGAAAGATCCAGAAAAACACAGAGCTGTTTTCCTTGTTCTGCTTGTGATAGGAGTGAATTTACAGGATGTAATTTTGGATCACATTAAAGGGCATGAAAGAACAATTTAAATAATGTTTGCTGTTGAAGGACTTTTAACAAATTCTTATTAGAGCAGCTTTTTCTGTCTGCAAAGAGAAAGAAACTTCATTACCATACGATGAACACATACCAAAAAAAAGAATGACTTCTTTTTAAAAAAACAAAACAAAAATCTTTCATCCAATATCATGGCAATTCATTTAGAATTTTGCTAACAAAACAAGTACTTTAGTTGAACTGTACCCTTCTTCCCAGCCTTTTGACCTTTAGCTAATTAGTAAAACATAAAAACAGACTTAATTACATTGATTAATTGTGTTTTTTTTGGTTTTTTTTTTTAAAGAAAAAACAATATTACAATGTCAGCTGCATGAGTTTGACTATTTTCACAGGGCAATTAGTGAGTCATCAGACAAAATACACAAGATGTAGAGCAGCAGCCAAACAGGAGGAATACTTGTAGCTCAGAGCCAACATTTAGGTAGTGTTTTATTGCATTAGTGCCAGCGCTAGGTATCTGGCATCTCCCACCCACACAGATGAAAGCCAAGTCTTAAGTGGCAATGTCTGCTCTGAATGCGCCTCCCCTGTCTGATACAGGAGCTCTGCACTCAGAGGGAAGGAGGCATGCCAAAGCTATGATGGATCTAATGCATGTGTGAATATGTGTTTGCTAACATGGTACTCATTATGTTTGTGGTTCAGAGTTGCTGTATATCTCCCAGTCTTTCAATTTCTCCTCTGCATTCTTCAGTTTTTCTTCTCTCCCTTCTGAATTCACAAGCAGCTGGGGTGGATAAAGCATTTTAATCATCCCCACCTGATTTCTGCATTTGCTCTTAACTCGCTTCCAAGTTGTTGCAAGATGAAGTTACAGTTGTGTTTGAAATGAGCACGAGCAGAGGCGACTGCCGGGCTGGGAAGAGAGTTTTAACCTAAATCCTGCACTTCAGTTATTTGCATTGTCTCCTTCTTTCAATCAAGGCCTTGCTTTCCAAAATTCATCAGCACGTCTGAAAAGAAACAGAAAATATAAACTATATTAGCAAAATAATTATAATAATTAATTAATAATTTATATATTATAATTTATAATTATAAAATAGTTATTGCTTTTGTTCTATTGATATTGTAACACTGTATGCACTATTTTATATTCCCTTATTTTCCAAAGGACTCGCATTGTGACAATCATGTAATTAAAGTACAGAGCAGTGTGTTACACACATACAATGACAGACAATAAGCAAAAAATTTAGATTAATAAGAAGTGACTTGACTTGTCATGCTACTTTCCACATGTTACATGATTTCATAAACCCAGGCTCATTTGGTCATATCGATAAAAGGCACTGATAAAGGAGCAAATAAGCTACAGACAGTCTTGGGTTAAATTTTTGCGAGGAAACTAACCCCAGATCAGCATATCAGATTGATCAAAAAAATTCCAGCTGCGCTACAGGTATAGGTAGCTATTAAGCCAAATGACTTTACTCTGTCTCAGAGCAAAATCTTTCAGGTGATTCATCAGTGATTCATTATCTAAGGGATACTCTCACATCAGAGAGGTCCAGCTCACTAGATTAATCAATCTGTCATCGTCTCATAAGGAAGATATATGGTCATTGTTCAACAAAGCAGAGATGAAGTAAGGGGGCGGGTTTGTGGCAGCAATGGACATAGATATTTGTAATGAGAGTATCACTCCAACTATGTATTGGGATATAGGGCCTACTTTTGTTAACACACATAAGAACACAGTTAGCACCTGTTCTTGACTTAATAGTGCTTCTTGCACTTTATTTGCTGTGGAAAGCTTTTGTCTTTTCGACTCTGACGTCAAATCACACATCAGATTGTCTGAGACACTTAGTTGCACACATTGCTAACGATCATCTGTCCCCCGTCCCGGCATTCCTCCCACTTTTGCTGCTCAGGCCTCCTGCTCTGCGGCTGCTGCTTCCGTGAGACTGAAACAGAAACAAATCTCTTTCCTGCCAGCTCTGTGTGCTAGTGTTTATGTGAATGTATGTGAGTGTGTACTTCATGGAGGCCAACTGAGTTGTGGTTCCCTCAGTGGTCCTGCAGTGGTAGTAACTCGATACAGTACACACACATTTTTGTTGCTGATCCAGGCTTGTCCGCCTGCCATGATTTTGGTTCAGTTAAACTTGTAAAACCCTGCTGAGCGCCGTTAAAGAGGAGAACATGTAATCAGCATCTAATGAACACAGTCCGCCATGTTATTGAAGATAGTTATACACCCTTTAATGACACTGATTTGTTGCCGTGGACCTGTCTTTGATTTAGCATTTTAATGGCCTTAAATCATATTCCAGTATGGTCCTTCTTGTTTTCATGGTTAAAATCTGATTTGAACCCAGGCTGATCTTCACAACCTCACTCCAAATTCTGCATTATGTGTATTCTCTTAAAACTGTTTCTGTCTGTCTCTGCTCCACGACTTCAGTAGAAAGAAAAGATGTTGCTTCGAAGGAACTTGTTGGCAAACGTTCCACTGACTCACACAGCTGCTACTGAGGAGCTCTCCTCCCCTCCGGTTCACGGCCAGTAACTGTACTTGGTATTTACTGGTACTTTAAATCCACCGTCTACAAGTTTTACTGCCAATTGTGTAGATACATTTTGAAATCTTCAAAGTGTGTAATAATTAGAGGGAACTCTATTGGCACAAATGTAATATGCTGTGTTTATAACAATATTTTCATTAGTGTAGAACTGTGTGAAAATATAAATCAGTGTTTTTATTATACTACATTAAGGCATTTATATCAACAGACGGTGTGGGTCCTACGATTCACTGTCTTCCATGTTGTACGTTATGTCTAATCATAGTTTCTACCATACAAATGGAAGAGGAGGATGATGCACAGTTCTCAGCTGGTGGTACTGCCTCATGGTGCCAACAAATGCTAAACATAATACTTAATTTGTATCTTTTCAGACACTCTGCTTATCTGTTTTCCATACTTGCACATCTTCAGTCCTCCTTCAGTCTGAAACTTTCTCAACTGACATGACAGAAGAGGGTGAAGGACAATATGGTGAGAGAGGAAGTCGGGTGAAAGGTCAAATTGAGACATTGTTGCTTCATCACGAGACACACAGTGTCATAAGACATACAGCAAAGTAACAGGTGACCACAGAGAATGAAATAATGTGAGAAAGACAAGAGGAGGAGATTCAGAAGAAAATTTCAACTGACTGATATAGTGGCTTAGATAACTGCTGAGTACATGGGTGATTACTTTAAAGAATCAGCGGACTATGACACAACAGTATCATTTAACCATTATTCTGTTGCAGCTTTCATTTTACTATTTCTGACAAGTAAAGACTAAAAGTTTTTGGTACATTTTTATTTCGATTCACAGTGTAGATTTAAGTTGCCCTGTCATAGTATCCTGGTAGCATGAATAAAATAAAATCCTCTGTTGAACTTCTATATAAATACACAAGGAAAGATTGGACATTTACAGCAATTTCTCCAAAAAGACTATCTGATTGGCATTATGTATATCAATGGCACTAACTGTGCCATAGATATACACTTATCTTAAATTCTATATATTTTTCTTTTTATTCTCCGTTTTTAGGTCAACAAACATATTTACTGTAATTACCGTTTGTTACAATATTCTGATTATTTAAACAATTATTTTTTAAACAAGATATTCTGTCATATTTTCCAGGCATTGCTATAAACCATGAGTTTTATCGTGAAGCATGGCAAAGGGTTCATATCAATCTAGCATGCAGGAATAAACACAAATGCATGAAATTTGCTAATAATTCTTTCCTTTGTGACATTGTAGACAGGACACTGCTAACCATGTGCAACAAAGAAAATATGTCTTCATTTAGTGTGAAATTAAACCTGCTAGTCTTTTGTCAATGGTAATGTTCCTGAAACTAAATGTGCACATGGGGATCTCCTTCTAAGACTGCGCAGCAGCTATCATTAGCAATAAGTTCATAACATTTGGCTGCTAATTTCCTGAACATGAATAATCTGGAAAATGAATGATTTCAAATAATTTGCTGGGGGATAACCATGTAAAACGTCCCAGTTAAATATCTTTTTATTGATTTTTCTGAATGGACATTTTAATTTCAAAGCTGACAAAACATTAACATTTTATATTTGGAGGTTCCAATTTCATACCTCACATAATGGTCAAAACTAGATTGAAAAGCTCTATGATGCACAGTATCACTAAATGGTAAATGGACTGCATGCAGCACTTTCCTGGTTTTAATTACCACTCAAAGTGCTTCACACGTCACATTCACCCACTAACACCACATACACACAGTCATACACAAAATGGCACATTGGGGGCAATTTAGAGAAATTAGACAGCTTAGTGTGTAGACTGGAGGAACCAGGGATCAAACTACCAACGTTCCAATTAGTGGACAACCTGCTTTACCTTTGTGTTTTTTTTAAATTTTTTATAACATTTATAATTAATTCTTGCTTGATATAATTATCTTCGGTGTTTCCTATAATGTCTTTGTTGTATAATATTTTTTTTACAACACCATTTTATTAATTGTTGACATATACAGTTCCAATTATGTCCTGATGTTATTAGAACTTCTAGTAAACAGAATCATAGACACAGAATGCACACATAAAATACCTCATTCCCACACTGTTTTACTGTGCTCATTACAGATCTCGCTGCTGCACCCGCTGACTGAGCCAGAACTGTGACGGCCTCTTGAAATGTCATGTAATCATCCAGCATTAAGCCAAGATACATAAGCTGTTAAGTATATGACAGCGTTTAATTAGAAACAACTGATCTTCTCTCCAGTGATTTCTGCAGGTACTATTTGGGTCTGTTTCATCATCAAGGTCTCTTCCAGCAACAGTCTGCGGCAATGTTCAGCATAATTATCAGATTTTTTTTCCTCTCAATAAAGTCGAAGTGTGATGAGCAAAATCAAGCGATGCATGCTTTTCTCATTTACTGTTAACCCAATAGCTTCATATGCTTTTGAGCACAAATAAGTTCATTCAAAGGCGACTGTGAGTGGGAGCTGCTGGGTGAAATATCAGGGTGGAATCATGTTTGCAGCAGAATGTAACTCTTTGTTAAACACTCATCATACACAACCAAAAGGTCCAGTTGTTCCTCCAGCAAACTGCTCTGAATCATCACAAAATGTGTTGCCAATACGAAGCGCAGATGAAAGCCGTAGAGCTGATAGGATTATAAAGGATGCACAATAGCTGACTGTGTAATAGAGGTCCCCATAAGAACATCGAACAATAACCCCTACAGATGTAGCCACACATGAAGGTTACATGGTTGTCGCTGCATACAATAATCACATCAGAAAAGTATCAGGCATAGTGTATGTGTTCCATGTCTGTTGTCGAAATCCTTTGACCCACTATTAATAATAAATCGAGCATTTCCTTCTTTAGGTGTCTTTCTGACTTCAGTGGAGTAAGGTTTGGTGGGAGCCAAGGGCGAGTGGCTTGTCATGTCAGGGGTATTAATTTATGATTTCCATCCCAGCTTCTGACCTGTTCACCTCCATTAGAATGCAGCCTTTGTAATTTCATGGTTAATATTCAATAGCCACTTGTCCCCTGTGTCTGCTTTGTGCATGTGAAATGTCTGAAGGGGGTTATGAATCATTTTTGATTTGTTCACACTGTGTATGTGTTTGTGCATGTGTGTGTTAGTGGAAAAGGAAATGAGGGTCGACTGCAGATTGGGACTCTGCAAAACCGTTGCAGATGTCCAGAGATGTCCTCTGTGTCACTACTCCCACTCAGAAGCTTGAATCGCCTCTCTGTCTGACCCAAGTCATCTGAATTGCCTCCCTTCCGCACACTTTTTTTCTTTTTATTTCCCACACACACATTCGAAACAGTAGCTGTCCCCTTTTATAGGCACTTGCCCTGGGGCCAAAGTCTGAGACTCTTATAAGTAAACTCTACCCACAGTCCATAAGAAACAGGGGCTGGCCAACATCTCACACCCTGTGGAAAGCACACATTAAACTATGCACAAGCACAAGAACTGAGGCAGGAGTTGTCATGAGACATGCAGTATGCTAACTGATGGCTAGAGATGAAAAACGAGAATGCAAAAGGGAGGAGAGTCATAGGAAATTTCATCTTACTGATGTAATGGCTCGAACACACGACGCTACTGAAGAGTTTGGCAAATCTTTAAAACACACACACACACACACACACACACACACACACACACACACACACACACACACAGAGACACACAGAACGGCTCTGTTCTTCATATTACTTTGTTTTCTTCTTCGCCAGTGTCTCTGTGCTGAGAGCTCATACAGACCTAATCTGTTAATGCTATGCTGATGCTAAATATGCGGATGTTAAAGCTGATACAGATAATATATTAGTGGACAAAAGATAAGCTACTGTATCGCACGGAAATTAACTATGTTAAAGGGCCCATTTGAATGTACATTACTTCATTTTGCTGGATATTTAGAATAGCTTTGCATCCATGAATTTTAAGATTGTTTACATTGATGTATCCTCTTTTTTTCCCCCTCCTTATTTTCAAAATGTTCCTTTTAAAGAAACTCCAGTCCCATAAGTCCTTCCTCCAGGAAGAAAAAAATTACTTTGAGTTGACATTAAATCAAACTTAGATTCTGAGACACCTGTATATCTTTTTTTTTTGTGGGTCACAAGGCAAATATTTAAACCAGTAAGGCTGTTTTATAATGTGAAGGCTACATTTTCCAGGCAGCTCAGAAGCAGGATATTCTGTGGCAAAGTGAAATGTTGTACATGTACTGTTGTTTTGAAAATATACATTAGTTTTTCTGTCACTCGGGGTCAGTCTCATAATATATGATAAACAATCTGAGATGTGGGATGCTCTTGATTAATTTAGTGTGCCATTGTTTGTTAGTGAAGTTTTACAGCAATTGAAAAAGACCTAATTTACTTACAGTGAATAGCTTGCTGCTACGTGTGAAAAAAATGTAAGCATCTGAAAAAGAGTTTTTATAGCCAGAAAAAATTGTAATGAAGGCAAAATTTGACAACTTTATTCGGTCATTTAACAAAATCTAACACAAAAGAAATCAACACTATTTTGGAGATATTTACTATTTATTACCATGTGACATTATTACAGTGTAATCTTCTGCTTCCTGGTATCTATTAGGGGAAGACGACATATATCAGGTTGTGTTCAATGAGATTTTGGACAAAGTTTTTACCATAAAGTGATGCAAAACTAAACGTACCAAATATGTCATCCAATGTTAAATATCAGGGACTAAAATAATTGATCAGGACATTACTAGTAAATGTCTACATGCCTGCTCAGGCTGTTGTACCTGCGCCATAAAGTGTATAGTGGTTAAATGTTTAAATAGTTTGGCTTGTATCTTTTACTTTTTTCTTTTACCGCTAAACAAGCACATCTTAATGCTAAGATACTGATATATTAATCCCTCATAGTTTTTTATGCTGTAGAATGGTTGAACTGGAGTATTTATGCAACCATAATGTAACAAGTTTTCATTGTAAAATAGAATAAAAAAAAAACAAGCAAAACATGAAGTGAGGAATTCACATTGTTTATTCAGTCTTAAACAAAGAGATGTTAATGTGACTTCCAAGACAGCAACTCAAACTGACATTAAATTGGGGTAATGTAAACAAAATGACATAGTGGACTACACTCTAGTAACAACTCAGCTGGGCTAGAATAACTTTCAGATTACTGGCAGAGGCAGCCAGTCCTTTAATTCAATATTCAAATTTCATCTCATAATGACACAAGTCCATAATATTTCTATAGGCAATGCAAGTCTTAATAAAAAATAGAAAAATGATAAAACTGAATACTGAAACCACTGAAAGTCAACATGTTTTCCAGTATTACTGTGATTGCTTAAAGGAACAGCAGGGACATATTTGACAAAGACATGAGTAACTTTTTCTGCTTTTTGTTGTTTATGTCCAGCTGGTGTTTCCCATTACCAGACCAAGCAAACAGTGTCTCCTATGCATCCAAACTGTGCCCCCTTCTCTGCACTACTCTGCAGAAATATACATCGGTATATGTTCAAAGATATTCAGACACCAAAAAAAGAACATTTTTGCATGGAGTTTGCATGGATTCTCTCCTGGTTCTCCATATTCCTCCCACCATCCAAACACATACATGTTTGGTTAAATGGTCTCTAAATTCTATCTTGAAGTGAGTGTGAGCGTGAGTGGTTGTCTGTCTAATTTGGACTTGTGATGGCCTGGTGAGCCTGTCCAGATTGTACTCTGTCTCTTGCCTTGTAGTTGCCGCGGTGGGCTCCAGAACTACCCGCCCCATACCTTGCGACCCACCACTGGAATAAGCGGGCATAAAAAAATAAATGTATGACAAATTGTTTTAATAGGCAGATGGCTAACTGTAATCCAGTGGTACAAATCTGCTTTTATCTTCTGTATTCTGTTAAGTAACCAGTGCTGTTTATATTTTGTTATACCTTGTATATCTTATAAGATGTAACGGTTTACATCTTAATTTCACATGAAGATGAGAAAACATTGCAGACACCAGAGATATTTACCACAATGTCCTCCGGCTCTGGTGACTGAGAACACTTCTCTAGGTGAAGCTCTGCAATTTCAATTTGCACTTGTAATGTTTTGTAAATAAAATAAAATAAAAAAAAAAAAAAGATTGTTACCACTTGTTTATATATCATCACATGGTATCATCAATCCTCCCTTCATAAACCTCAAAAAAGTTGCATTGTTTCCAGGGCTCTCCAGGTTTTGAAAATGTCTCAAAAAATAGAAACACAATCAGTCCGACTCATCTCTTCTCACGCTGCTTTAGTTCACTGCTTTGGATTATATGAAAATACAAGTGCATTTAGCATTTTCTGCTTTGGTGTTACTGAGTACTATTGTGGTGTACTTTCATCCTCAGTGTAATATTTAAACCCCTAAAATAGGATTTCATCAAACAAGTTACTCCAGAACTATAGCACTTTTATGTAAATGTATGGAAAGGTCTAGAAACTAAGGCCCAGAATGAGTAAACTCTTTAATATTTCCAAGAAAAAAAGGATTTTTCCAACAGTATTTCACCAGAAGAAAGATTTGCATCAAGTCACCATAAAATGCACAACAGATCTACGTGACATTTCAAGAGGTATTGGGTTGGAAACGGTATGCAGCACTCGATATGGTGAGTGCAGGCCTATTATCATACTGTACCATTCATAACACAGGCATATGGATCGAGCTTAGCATAATTTCATGAGATTTTCACTCAAGGAACTGATTTAGATTTGAAGCCGTGTCTGCTTTAGTACAGCCCAGCAAAACCCGATAACAGAAATGTGATTTCTTTTCACATTAGAGGAAAAATGCAAATATCTTAACAAAAATCTACAAAACAAGGATTAATACAGATTTTGTAAAGTTGAGGAACCTACTTGAAAATTCAAGCCTTAAGCTAAGCTGAAGCCATCTGTTCACGTGACAGGAATGACAGAAAAATGAAATGTATTTAAAAGAGATGATGCCTTCCAGCCCTTTACCAGATGAGCAAAAAAAAAAGGTACAGTCAAAGCCGCTCAAATGAAATGTGAAAGTAAACAAAATGTGAAATATTAGACGAGGAGAGATTTTTGAGTATGAAAGCTCTCCTTTCACATGTTGGAGTAGAAAATGTGTCTATTACTTACAGTACTCGTGTAATAAGTTGTATGTCCTGGCAGATGCACGAGGCTTTCATGGTTCCTCTCTGAATCCGTCCAGTAAGAAAAAAAATGCATTTTAGCCAAAGTGATCTGTCTAGAATATTGCCACAAGCCACCGTTGATGTTTTTATTTATTTTCTACAATGCAACAAGAGCGAATACAGTGGATGTTTCAGCACGTCGCTGTTGGAATGTGTATTTTCTAAAAGCCACTGTGAGCACTCACACTGGAAGAGTTTAACCTTGCCAAGGACAGGAGGGCAGACTGCGTTTTTACGGAGATCTGAGCGTCCATTTTCCCATTATGCTACTGCTCTTATCTACAGAAACACTAAAATCCAGTTAAATGGAGCCATTTTCTCATTTGCCTTTGGAGGTCATTTTTCATGCTTGAAGAACTCCAGTAATTCAGATGGCAATGGAGGCTTCGTTGTATTAATAGCTGGTTCAGTGAGGGTCTGGAGGCTCCGTCTACACAACCTGGTAGACTCTCGAGAATCAGTGCTGGAATTTTCTCTCAACCATACACTTAGCTGTAGAGCAATGAACCAACAGCTGAAACAAAGCAGAGAAGATAATTGTCCTGTGATGTGATCAACAAAGGAAGTAAGAACTGATCTACGACCGCCCTCTGTGTTATGTCACATCTTATTTGACAAACCTTGTAGAAAACCTTGTGCATAAATCAAAGCCAACTCCATGCAACGTGATCTGGATCACATTGCTTGGGCAGCATAGATTGGGTATAGCTCTTCTTAGCTCTGTTGAGGTGCTGGCCATAGTTATTCCTGTGTCTTTGCAACGCAGATTTTCACTTTTCAACACTTAGTGGTGGCTATGAGCCTCAGGAGGAGAAGCAAAGACTGCAACACTCCATGCAGATCTCCAAGCAGTCTGCAGACTCGCAGCAAGCGTCAATGATGCCACAGTCCATGTCGCAGGGCAGGTCACAGTCGCCACATTCCTCCGATGCACAGCAGCAGCAGAGACACGAGTCGTCGCCCGCGCATGAGCCGCAGGTGGCACAGTCCAGCACGATGTTGCACAGAGTTAGGAACTCACAAAAAAGGCAGGCCAGAATACAGTGAACGCAGCAGTCTGGGTAAAAAAGAGACAAACTTATTGTGATCATTTTACATCACTCAATATTTCTTATAGAATATAATCACTTTGCAAAGAAAAAAAAAAAAAAAGACAATGCTGATCAGATCCTGCCAGCAGTACTGCACCACATTATGACACGGTCATTTATATACAGCAGGTGATAAAAATAAATTCTTGCCTCACTGAATTCCCCTTTTTGTAAGGCTGTTATCTTAATTCCTTTCTGCTTAGGCACGCAGGCCAACTCTCCTGTTAGCTGAGATCTCAGAGTAGGTCTTAAAAAGACGAGTCTTCTTAGTTTATTATTTCAGGTTAGTGGAAAAAAAGGTTGTCTCTTTAACCATCATCTGGAGTTATAAATGTCTAAAACATGATTTTCATATTGTAAGGACTATTCCTCCCGTCAGAGGGAGCTGAATAAACCAGTTTAAATACTATTTGCAGACATAAAAAGTGAGTTTTACATTGAACATTTTGAGGGAGAGATGAGATTAAAAGTTGTCCGTCTCCAGTTTATTAACTTCTTAAGTTTTTTCAGAGAAAACATACCAGGAGAATGCAGATACTAGAAGACTTAAAATCTGCTTCCATCAGTATCTCACCGTCTTGTGCATCGGTGGGAATCTGGGAACTGTTGCTCTTGGAGCTGCTCTTGCTCCTTCTGCTGCTCTGGGAGGTGATGGAAGGGTTGGACTGCAGCTTCTTGGTGTGTTTGGGCCCTGCCGAAGACGAGGAGGAGGTGGATGAGCCGCCTCTAGGAAGAGAGCCCAGCTTGGGATGTTTATGAGAGCCGCCGTTCCTGACAATGCCGGACTGAAGTGCATGCAGATGAGGCGTGTGCGTGTGATGTGGACAGTGCGTATGAGGAGAGTGTGTGTGTTCATGGCTCTTGGCTCCGTTGCGTAGCTGGCTGCTGGGCTGCGACGCACATGGCTGTGTGTGGTGGATGGGCGTGGATCTGGCTGCTGGTTGAGCTGGAGAATGAAAACACCACAAACATCCACAATTAACAGAAGATAATAAGCATATTTAAATAAATTGAACAGAATTAGCCCAGTTCATGAACACAGTTCATCTTTTGTTGGAGAAACACACTACAGTCCAGAAATGGTCTTTTATTAGTAAAATATAAACAGATGTAAGCAAACAGTTGTGATCTCAGTGAAGATAGAACAGAAACCTTTAACTTGATAGAGATCATTCCCAAATTTTGATAATAAATTTACTAAATTAAAATGTTTTACTGATAAAGAAGGAGGCTGCAGATTTCAAACATCAAAAAGGAAACATACTAGGAAGTTATGAAGCATTTAGAAAAAGTATGTTAACGCGATAAACTTCTGCACATTCTTGCCAACATGTCAGTAAAATGCAGTTGCACAACAGTGGGTGTGGAGACTTGCGCTGATTCAGTGAACTACAGCATGTATTTACTGACCTGACCCTTGATCTTAATTGTCTAGACAACCAGAGAAAAAAATAGCAGGAAAAAAAAAAAGAAAAAGAAATGTTCTCCAAAGTACCTGATGTTTTCTGAGAATGTTATTTTGATGCAACATGCACAAAATCTACAAACAGAAACACTTTGGCATGTTGATCTTGGCTCAGTTTACTATATATTTCACCTCCAAGGGCTGCAGAGTACTAAAACTCTGCTTATAAGGTGGCCTTAGGTGCCAAGCCAAACACGCACCCTGAAAATGATAAAATGAGAAGCTTTGCTATTATATGTTATGGTTGCATTTAATACTATCCTTTTGAGGCCCAAAATTTCTTTGACGCTGACAGCATATGGTGAGGATAAGCTTGGTGAGACTTAACAGGGCAGGGTAGAGTGCAGAAGACCCACAAAAATCCTAGCAGAGGCAGATATAAAGAAAGTTGCAGCAAGAGGCAATCTGAGTTTCAGCCTCTGAAGCAATAAGAATCTACGTTTGATAAGCAGTCTGAGGCAGATAACCTACACAGGTCTGCTTTCATTGGCGTGTGGTCATGGTCACGCAACCAAGCCAGTGTTATTTAAGATTCTTTCATTCAGCATTTTCTAACTTTGCTCCAGATGTTTGGCAGTCTGCAGGGCCAGTGTGTGTGAGTGTGTGTGTGTGTGTGTGTGTGTGTTCTGGAGTGTGGATGCGCATGCATGTGCATAGCTAGAAGAAGAAGCCATACGTTCTTCTCCAAAATACGTCAAAAGGCAGATCCTGCTGCTCTCCCATGTTTCCCAAATCCTTCCTCTTCGTGACTTTATGTCTTTTTTCTCTGTTTGGTCCTCAGAATAATTCTGATATTAACATTTTCAACTCTCCAAGTCAGACAGAGAATGTGGGGACAAGAAAAGGGGAGGGATGCTGTGCATGATATTTTACTATCCCCTTTGGTTTTGAATTGTCCTCTGGGGTGTTTTGAGTTGAGAAATTCATACTTCTTGCAAGTCTGTGTGCGTGTGAGAGAACACAGTACATATGCAGATCTGGCAGACAGACACAGAGTTAAGATGGAGAGTCAGGATTGTCTCCAGAGTTTGAGGTTGGACCCACTTATACACACACACATTTGCAACTATATGCATGCAAGGACACGTGTGGACACACACTGCATATGCACACAGAAAGAAAAGAAACCCAACAATGTCCTTTTGTGTGCCATCAAGAAAATAAAGGAGTAAGTAGGAGTAAGGAAAAAGTGAAGACGACTTTTGCTTCTGGTGCATTTTTGGACTTGGAGGATGCATGGGTGTGACTCAAACACAATGATTCAGCAGTGGGAGCCAGTTAAAAATAACAGCAAATAAAGAACCAAATGACTGTGGCATTAAGATGATGATACTGGGAAACAGCAGGGTGTATGCGTTTGCAGGGCACTGACATCGTAGACGTGCTGCGACTTCTACTAGGATCCATTTCTGAACATGTATTTATGTACAGATATGTTGAGCCAATAAATGAGTCACAATCATTTGTATGCTACAGCACACTGACATTCACACACCCTCCATCACTAACTCCTTTCCTGTTCTCAGCTACCCTGTACTTACACACCTCCCTCCCAGACCAGAGAATAGCTCTTTCTCTACTTATTCTTGCTGGAATGAGTCATGACTGTTTCTGTCTGTCTCCACTCCAGCTGCTTTAACCGACTGTCTCCTCTGTAGTTTGTCCATGTTGGCGAAATGTTTAACAACTGATATGAGAGTAAAACTAGGAAATTTGAAATAGAATATCTGTTATTTTTCCCCATCAAAATGAATTTTCATCTTAAATTCCTTTAAATATAAATAGATGAACATGTCCACCCACAAATCTGCTTCCACACCAACTACACAACAAAGGAGAATAGAGGGACATGTGTGTCTTAAGTATTCAAAACTATCATTAACAAGAAACTCTGTATGCAATTTTTTAAACATTTGGATAACTAGTGCTATAAATCATTTGCCAGTAAGATTATTTGTTGGTGCAGTTGTTTAAAATGTGCCATAGTCATGGGCTTTGGTTTTATTTGTGATTTTGTTATTTGGTGTTTGGATATTGGGTTCTGTATTTCTGAGAGTTTTAAAACTGTTTTTTTAAGACACTGATGAGCATTTCAACTGTGAGAATTTGGAAATGATAAACTGAGGCTGTAAAAATACTATTCTGACTTACATTCAGTGAATCTCTCCCACATTTTTGGCTGCTGTACAGAGCTCAAATCAACATTACTGTGTTAATGAGACTTGTTTTTTTGCACCCACTCTCTACAGTGAGAACAGTTCAGCGAGATGCACAGCAAAATTAAAAGGAAGCATGAGTAAGAGAAATGCAATGCAGATCTGATCAGTTTTCAACTAACACGATGAAAATAGCAGTTTTATTTCATAAAAAGATCTCTATGTTGTCAGAACTGTTTGTTTTTTGCATGTATGTAGGAAAGATTTTACAAGAAAAACTTGCAAGCTGTGTTTTGACTTGCACAGCTTATTCATCTTGGATTTACACAAGAAGTTGCATTTAAGCATAAAGAAAACGATCTTTTAGTCAGTGAAGGCTTTTATTTTAATAAGAGTAATGTAATAAGTCAAGCTTTGAAAGATCATTTTTCAAAAACTCTGTTAGTTTTGAAGCTCTTAATGTCAGCATGTTTAAAAACTCCTGGGACAGAGCGAAGGTTTACCACTGAGTCGTTTGACCGCTTTAAGCATTAGGAATGTAAGGAGATCAAATACGACAGGGTTGAATGGTTTCCCTTTCTTGCTTAATGTAGAATTTCATCAGTTCAGTGGTTTGCAGAAACCTTTGGCATATTTTTTATTTCACAATGCATCAAATGTTTTTGGTGGGTGACAAGTCTGGACTGTAGGCGGGCCAGACATAATCTTGCAACATGTGCAAAATATAGTTCTGCACCATCCTGATGAAATTAGTGAAGCCTTGTGTGCTGGCTGTAGAGCTACTTTCCTGATAGCAAGTTCGATAGTCAATCAAATCTTTATCCATGAGGGTGTGGTGAACAAAAGCAAAGTCACAATTTGGTTTATGAGACAGAACGTTTTTCCACTTTCTTTCTGTCCATCTTAAATAGGCTCGGACGAGGGCGGAAACATTTTAGGAACTTCTTCAAAGAGGACATAACTTAGTCATGAAATTATACACTAGATGAATAATACATAAATCTATATGAACACAGTGATACTAAGGTTTGGCATTGATCCAATTAAAAATTAAAAATTGATAAGGTAACCATTTGTATACCAGGATTTTTTTTTTACATTTGCTTAGTCTAAAAATGTCTTATTTGAATTGAATGAATAAAAATATGTAGCCCATATGTAGTTCATATGTAAGTTGCTTTGGATAGAAGTGTCTGCTAAATGACTGGAGAATAGAACAGAACATCAAAAAGCTGTTTAGTGTGTCATATAATAAAGTCTAATTGTACAACCTTGGTTATAATTATCAAGTTCTAAGAATGTTTTAGTTTAATTAAGCTGAGAAATAAAGTTCTGTTTTGATATTTTAGTTGCTTTCTTAGATTTGATGTGAATGGCAGAAATGATTTTAAATCAGAATGTATTATGGTGATATGTAATATGTAATATGGTCTCATTGGCTTTTGAATCAAACTTAGTAAAGTCGTAATATTATATTACATTGATACATTTACTTGATTATACTTGAGCTTTTCACCCCTAAATTAAGAAGGACTTTCTCATGCTGCCAAAAGAGTTTTGATGAGTTCCATAGAGCCTGGTGTTGTCCAGCCGGGGGGGGTGGGGGGTGGGGGGGGGGGGGGGGGTGTTGCCGTAAGGAGGGGTATGATCAGAATGCAAAAAATGTTTAAGTAGGGGCAAGTGTCAAAGTAACATTTATATGATGCCAGGAAACAGATTTTCCCAGAGGCACACCTCGCTCTCAAACCATATTTCAGTGGTTTTAATCTTGTGGCTGATCAGTAAATGCTTTACAGTAACATGCATCGTTAGGTGGAGAAAACCTACATGTGAAAAAACAGTTTCAACTCTAAATAAAATATCAGTTTTATTTTCAGTTAAATATAAGATATTAGTCATCATTCCAGGAGAGACCAGATACTACAAGACTTTAACTTTTTTTTTTTTTTTTTTTCAAAACCTGGTATCATCCACATTTTACTTTCCAGACTTTCCAGAAATTTATGGGCCTTTTCGAGAATGTTGGGGATTGCCAAGTCCCATGCAAATCTGTTCATTCTTGCTTAAAATAACACACATAATCTACATTACCAGAATTTAAAATACTGCCCTTGTCTGTACTCTTCTTCTTACTATCATCATACCATAATTTATTTGTTTCAGTCACAGATAATGAATTTCTTTATAAATAAGCCAACCAATAACTGAAAGACCAAAACAGGCAGAAACAGAAAGCTTCTATGCCTATTTAAGTATAAACTTACATCAAATGTGTTACCTTAAATTGTACAAATAATACCAACAAAACAAACATACCGTATACTGCATACATTATGTGAGCTTCCTTCAGATAATTTCATGCTGTTACATATCTCTAAAAAATAAACTGGTAAATTTTATTTTTAAATATAAAATGTTTTACCGTATCATTTCATCAGATTTAATAAAATTAATAAAAGATGTATATGATCATAATATCCAGCATTATTTATCAGATACATAGCACGTTTCTGTAACAACCCGTTATTTTTTATTTTGAAGAAAAACTATTAAAACATGTTCACAACAAAAGTTCATCAAATCAAAACTTTTTTGCAACACCTGCTAATCACTGCAATACTCTCCACAATGTGTAATAAATTAGCACACCATAGAGTTTTCATTAGATCAAAAACTCTCAGCACTTAAAACTATGAGTGACAGCAGTGTTTTCTCCTTCAAAATTTTGTAGCAGAGCGCTAATTCCCAGCTGCTCACAGGGTTTTTGTCTTGTGTTGGAATTTGCCAAATGCACTTCCTCGTTTCTAAGTTTGCATAAAAACACGATATATTACATTAACTGATGCATAAGATCAAAAACAAATTACGCAATCCCTAAAACTTCTGGAAAAACTTATACTTTCCTTTTTTGTGGTTTTGACATGCTGGAACTTTATTCAATCATGTCAAGGCAGAAAAAAAAAAACCCTCCATTTACTTTTTATTTTATTTGACTCATTTGTTTGACGTTCTCCTGACAAATGAATGGAGGAACTGTGTAAATGTTTGAAGAGGAGAGCAAGGTCTACAGTTTGAAGAAAAGCCATGCAGAACATGCATGCAACTGTAATCCCCGTCCTGCAACATTAACCAGCAGCTTCACCTACGTTTAACTTCAAAAGCCAGACCTTCCGACACAGCTCTATGTTATATTGCTCATCAATTAAGACAAAACTGTCACAATGCTCGGGCTTTATTTGCTACAGTCAACAGGCTTACACACACCCTCCTGTGTCAGTGGCGCCTGAACTTTATTCCACTAAAACCTGCATTTAGTTTGCCACATTCTTCAGACAAACTCCAGAATATTAGACAAGCAGTTTGTTCAGGAAATATACTGTGTCAATTCAAAACCAGTTAAACACCATGATACAGTTTTAGCCCATTAACAGCAAAGATCTGGGGGACATCTTATGTCAGCTGAACTCTTCTTGCTGTTTGGACATCATGTCCACAGGTCTCAGTGGTGTAGTGCTCCCTCAAGAACTGGGTATACACTCAATGTGTCTCCCTTTTATTAATACAGAAAAAAGTAGCCCAGAAAAAAAAAAGTAGTTTCAGAAAAAGTGACTTGTAAGACTACACAACTCATTATGTGCTCATTGTCACACAATTTCTGCTCTTTGTTTTCAGGGAGGAAGAGTTATAAAATGACTAAACCAATACTGGCACACAGACTAGTGAGAGACGGGCTCATAGACATAAATACATATAACAGATCTCTTCAAATGGCGGCCCGCCGGCCACATGCGGCCCACAACCAACTTCCATGTGGCCCAGCTTATGTAAAAAAATTAAGATATTAATGAAGAACCTTCAGTCATTCCTTCGCTGGCTAAGTAGCCTGCAATCCTGCAGACCATGAATGCAACACTTGGTTGCCTAGCAACATTAACCCCAGCGCGTGTTGTTGTGTTTTAAAGTTGTAAGAGTAGCGCTACCAAACATGTCGCTCTCGGTCCCAAAATGCAAAATTGACAACAAAAACCACAGATTTAACCCCGCCTGGACTGTAGCTGGCAGTGTATTCGGCACAATGTTTATGTGTTGCCATTGTAACGCCTGAAGTTGGCATTCGCGTTGTTTTTCTTTGTGAGTTTTGATGTAAATTGAATTCTTTTCACATCAAAACCCACAAAGAAAAACAGCGCAGATGCTGACATCTGGCGTTACTATGGCAACATGTAAACATTGTGCCGAATACGCTGCCAGCTACATGGACTGATAAGTATTTGTTTTTCTTACCGTCACATTTGAGCTCCAAACCAATACGCAATGAGTGTGTGGCGGAGTTTAAAGATTATAATGTGAGGAAGCGCCACATCGAGAAGTTTACATTGATATGACCTTTTTATGTTAAAAATTAGGAGAAAAATAGGCTCTGACTGGAATTTTATACCTTGTCATGTAGGACTGAATTTAAAATAGAAAAATTTATAAACTAATTATTTTTCAAAATGTAAATGTCTTTTTTTTTTTTTTTTTTTAATTATTTATTTATTTATTTTTACTGATTTATTTTTCCTTACTTTATTTTACTGGCTCTGATAATTTTTTTATGTGAAAATCTGGCCCACCTGAATATCTAATAGTGTAGCCCTGACATATAACTTTATTATGTCTATGTTCACGCTAAAGCTAACACCGCTGATAGCTAACTGCACTAGTGTAGCATAGGCAACCTTAGCAGAGCTGCTGGGTGACGTAGGTACATGTGTAAGTATACTCAATGCTGACTGAAAAAGAAGTGGTTATACTCCGTACACCAGCTTATACCCTGGACTACACCACTGACAGGTCTTTCTGTTGATCATAGAGCCAAATCTTTCACAGATGGTGAACTTGTCTTTAATTTCAGGCATCTTTCCAGAGCTGCTGAAAAACTTTGCTAAAAGCAGACAGTCTACACTAGAAACTACTATGATCATTGAAAAAGTTGTTTTTCAACAGCTAAATGAGTTGTTTTTTTTTAACACAAAACAACAGCTATTATATCTTCGAAGCAGGTTTTAGACAGCACCACAGCACCGAGACTGCTCTGACCAAACTGATTATTGACATATGTTTGCAAACAGACAATGGAAAAATGTCATTCTAAGTTTTACTGGATCTCTGTGCTGCATTTTATACAGTTGACCACAATATATTACTGGGTGGGTCTGGCTGGCACTGTGCTAAATTTGTGTAAAACATGCTTTTAGAACAGGAAGTATTTTGTATCAATAGGTAACACTGCAGCTAAGCAGACAAAAATTACATGTGGAGTTCCCCAAGGTTTCTTTCTGCAGCTCTATGAGAACTCTGCTCCTTGAGTCCTAACCAAGACCAAAAAAGCGTCAGTCCAGTTCTGACGTGGTTCGCTGGTCTATCAAGCTCTGAAAGATTCAGAAGGGAGTATGAACCAACCAGACTCTGCAGGTCATCTAGATCCGATATTTTCTCAGTTTCCAGAGTCAGAACCAGACATGGAGAAGCTGCATTTATCTTCTATGTTCCACATGACAGGAACAAACTCCCAAAAAGCCTTAGATCAGCTGAAAGACTCAGTTTATTTAAATCCCACCTGGTCTCAACTGCATTTCAGTAGTTTTTATTTATAAGTCCAAATATGCATTTGTTTCTTTGCGGCTTCATTTTTTAAACATGTTTTTAATAGTTTTCATCTAATTTTCATTTTTCTCTCTATTTTATCATTTTAAATTATGATTCTTGTTTTCTAATATTTTATTGTCTCTTTGAATCCTCATGCTGTTGGACTGTGCAACACAAACAAACTTGCTTTGCTTAAAAAGATGTGAAATTCAAAAGGGTGCAAATCCAGACTAAGACAGCCAGAAAAAAACAGAAGATAAGAGAGATAGTTACACAGAGGTGGAGCTTCAGTTCAGGAGCTTGTCTCTAATTAAAAGCAATGTCACAGTCATGCTGGATTTCCTGAAAACAGCTCCTGGTACACTCCTCTCTGTTGAAAAGATAATAAACAGCTTCACACAACATTTCCTTCAAACACACTTTCATGGTCTGATTTGCACATGCATCTTACATGTTCGGATAAAACATGTTCAGATAAAACCCTAAAAACTAATAAAAATACACAAACTGAAACTACCTTCCTATAAATGCTCCCACCGTGCTTTTGGTAAATAACACCATGTGTATCAGGATTTCCAGGCGAGAGTGTAAGCATTTAAACATCTGTGAACATGTGTGTCCTGCTGAGACTGTGACGTCAAAGACAACACTGAGCTCATGACATCACTTTCCCCAGCGTGTGTGTGTGTCTGTGCGTTTAAATCAAGTCATAACACACACTCACATATGTTAGTGCTCTCTGCTCATTGTTCTCAGACAGCTCGTCATAGGCTGCAAGCCAGACGCATTCTGCAGCTGTGATGTCATCAGTGCGAGGCCAAACATACGGGCCGTGGAATTTGCTGTTTGTGCTTCTGTTTCCTCACACTCTCACTTACAAACACTGTCATGCACACATATGTGTCCACAGATGTCCCACGTCTATGATCTCACCACAAGCTTGAGTCACAACTATGTTATAGTGTCTATGTGCTCATTATGAAGCCAGACACTGGACACAGATGATTGATTTATTGCCTGCAAATGACACAGATCACATTTAAAGTGTTGATAGTGGGTTATGAGGCTCACACAAAACACACAAACCAGCGCAGACTAAACAAAATAGATACAAAAGGCACGAGACAGACCCGTGATTATGCAGACAAAGGCTCTCAGTATCAGAAAAAGCCATAAAGCCTAGAAACAACAGTTGCTCAGTGCATGCTCTGCACCAGCGATCGCATATGATTGTGTAAGTTGGAAGAGACGTGAAGCCACATTAATGAAGAGAGGATGTAAATGTAGGCAAAACCAAAGCCAATGAAGACTAGTGTGCATGGTGGTACATTTTGTTCAAGACCAGAGAAGTTGCATAACCCTCCCTGCACGGCATATGGAGCTGGTGGGTTTCATAGATTTTACTGGGATGTAAAATAAAACACAGAGTGGGGAAGAGGGGCAGAAAGCTCCTCAGAATTCCAGCTTGGGCATAAAAATAGACACACAGTAAACAGGACAGGTAGAGGCAGCATAATCACACAGCAGACGCTAAACACGCCTGCTCAATTCAGAATAAACTACATTTCACCTACTTATCCATTTATCCATTTCCTTCCTGAAATGCAGGTTATTCAGTTACCACAAACTAGCTATTACAATGTCACCTATGGCTGGCCTTGGATTCCAGGAAAAAAATCTCATAGTTGCCCAACACGTACCCTGATGACAGCTTATACAACCCCTTTATCACCCCTTAATTCCACCTTTCATTCACCACCTATTCACTAACACCATTACTCAGTTTCTTCGAAATGACAGGAAGGACAGATTTAGGCCACTATGAAGCATTTCCATTTCTTCTTTTTTTTTCTCAGCTGTGCTGTCAGGTTAGTGGCTTAACACTGAGACTACTTTTCAAGCATTTTGTGGGTATTATCAAGGAGGCGCTTACTCTTTGGAGCAATAAATGGTAAACAGAAAAGATTTGTGGATTTGGCTAACTTTTTTATTTATTTGGTGAAAGGCAAAAAAAAAAGGCAAGAAAAAAAATGTTGTGGAGAAGAGAAAAGCATACTTGCAAAGCCCATGGCTGCGCTTCAGATTGTTGACTGTGACATCAAAGAGAGTGAAAGAGTCTCTCTGGCTGAGACAAAACCACAAGACTTGTAATATGAGGGAGGGGAATGAGAGATTGTGGTTGATGATATGGCACTGCAAAGAAAACCTCTAGGTGTTTTGATGCTCCTCGTCGGTGAAATGAGACAGAGTAGTGCTGCATGTGTAGAGAAAGTTCTGGAAAGCTGGAGACTTTGGGAAACAGTTCAGACTTGAAGGACTGTGTAGAAATAACACAATATTTAAATGACTTAGTCCACCCCTCTTGCAGTTTCTGACTCTGGTGTCACTGCTAAAAGGCTTTTAATTATAAAACAGGTAATAAATTATTGGTAGAGGTCAGCAGAACCGGCTTCACAGATCAGTAATTCTTTTATATTATAGTTATTAAAAAAATTAACAAATTATTCAAATTTAAATTGACACTTGTTGTAATGTAAATGAATAAACGCCACATGTGGAACATCGGTAATGAAAAGAAAGGTTAACAGTGTCTTGCTTTTTTCAATACTTGTTATATGAATATTTATCTAATAATGTAGTTTAAATCATCATCCACAAGCCCAAACTTGAAGTTAAGGTGTGAGAGCATGACTGGTCCAATGGAAAGGCATTGACAATGGACACAAAGTGGCAAAGTGCCTGCAGTCAATTTTACTAAAATTGCATTTCTCTAGACTTTGCATGTAACTTTACACTTTATTATGTCAGTTTATGCCTGTGATGTAGGTTACATTTCACAGTATGACACAATATTTTCTCACCCAGTGCATTTAATTATATAAACTTACTTACATATCTGTGCACAACCATCCATACACCATTTATGGTTTGTCTATATGGTAACATACATGGACGGATAGATCAAATTTAAACTCATTTTGGGGTTTCATTTGACTGGTTGAAGCGAACTCACATTCCACAGCTTCAGTGTGTTATTCATAAAGAAGTGCAAACTGATGATCACATGAGAAGTGTACTATGAAAAGACACTGGTGATGTTTCAGTGACAGCCAACAAGAGGAGCTGCCTGTCATGGAAGACTTTAGCAAAGTGAAGCTAATGGCAATCTGGCTGAATTGCTCATAACAAAAGCCTCTTTTGTCTAATTTTGGGCTTTCGCACAAATTTGACCTCTCAGGTGTCAGCATGCATGTGCCAGTGTTAAACGGGAAGTAGAAGTAATGTTGGTTAGTTATTAATTGGGAAGTGAATATTTGTGTCAACACTTTTAAATCTCTCCACATTTCCTGTCTAGACATCAAATCTGCAAATTGTTGAAATATTTTCAACCTTGAGGTTCTGTGACTTGAAATAATGTTTGCATGTGGATGCAATGTAAAAACACTGAAAATACTCGGGCTGCAACAAACGATTATTTTAATGGTCAACTAGTCTGTAAATAATTGTTTCGATTAGTCGATCAGTCACAATTATTTCTATCACGCCCACCATCTGTGCTTCTAGTTGACGCAGCTCTTTTTACAGGATCCAGTATGTTTTATCCCAATCTCTTTATCATATGAATGCATCATATGAATGTCACCCTGATTCCCAGTCAGTCACCACATAATGTCATTCAGTAAGTCAAAAGAACGACTCCTGAACCAGTTCAATATAAAATTTAATAAGCTTAACAGATTTCTATTAATTTATTTTGAAACATTCAAACTTAGCTATAGTGTCATATCCAAGCTGTACAGAATTTGCCTCAAAAGGAAAACAAAATAAATGAAATATTTTATTATCTTAATTTTCATAGAGTTCCATTGAAATTAATATTTACATCTTGAAAAAGCCTGTTTTGTAAGGTGACCAAAGGGCCAGAATCCTTTAAAAAAATTCCTGAATCCAAATGGTGATCCAGATCACCACCAAAATTAAAAATTTCTTCCTTTTCACATTTTCAACAACTTCTGACAACTTCTTTAAAATCTATCCATAACTTTTTGAGTTATCTTAAACACAAACAAACAAATAAGCGCCGGTAAAAACATAACATCTTTGGCAGAGGTAACAACATCACATCACCATTCGCTAACGGTGTGTTCAGACCAAACGCGTTTTGAGTGTCAAGAGTGGCAGGTTTCAATGTAAAGTCTATGGGGAGGCGCGGCAAGGGGGCATTGAGCTTTCTCGCGTCGCGTTTTGAGCGTTTTGGGCGTTGGCATTCTGCACGGAACTCGCGTCAAAAGCAGGAGATGGACAAAGCTGACCTTTGGCTGCTCGACTTGGGGCGTCAACCAATCAGAGTGATCAGCTTGCAGCTCCTGGAGGATTCCTGTGGTGAACCCAGACACGGGGCTGAGATGCGATTACTCCGTGCAATATTTAGGATAACCATTCCTTGGTAAAAAGCTGAATGTTACTGATTTGGCAACATAGCAGGATACGTTGCCTAGCAACGCTTTGTTTGGGGGTGGCGGCTCTCAGCTGAGTGCAGCTCTTGTTGCATTAACACTGACTAACTGCCCTACGACAACGTCCTCTAGCTTTATTTATTAAATAAAACCATGCCATATCTCTACTGAATCCGCCATCATTCAAACAGACCGGAAGGAAAGCGCCGCCTCCCTCCTCTCTTTTCCGCCGCGTTTGCTGCTCGCTTCAGACACACAAGCGGCAGGAGCGTTGGGAGTGTTTTGGCCGTCGGACACAAAAGTGGCAGTTTAGTGACCAGCGTTGAGCGTTTGGTCTGAACACACCGTAATGCTAACTTTGCCATCGGGAACGCTGGAAACCATGACTCCGGGGTGCTTTCCTTCCAGATGCTCATGCATGACTGTCGTGCTGCTGTGGTACGCTGCGTGGCAGACGACACATTTTACCTGTTTGACACTTTGTTTAGCGTGAAATATCCCCAAACTTTGGAAACAGGTTGCGCCGCCGTCAGTTTGTTCTTCGTTGTTTAAACAACGACGCTGCACAAAATGACAATACTGCCCCCAGCACTTCCTGTGGTGCTTTGCATCATTTGCTTGGTGATTAGAGTTCCTATACTGTCTAAAAAGCCGTGGTTGGTGAATAGTGTTAAGTTTCCTGGCACAGTGTTTCATTAGCAAAGCCGTTACAGGCGCTTATAACGCAGCGCGTCAACAATGAAATTTTGCATCGATGAATTTTCACTGTCGATATTGTCGACTTTGTCGATAAATCGTTGCAGCCTTAGAAAATACCAACGTCTAAAATGGAAATGTGTGCCATCCATGTTACATGGAAGGAGCAGAAAGTACAAACAAAGTTTCCTGATTATCACATTAAGACTTGTTTCTTTGATGAATACATTTTTGAAGATCCATCTGAGACCAAGATGTCCAGTGAACCAATATAACTAATAGCAACCAGAAAATGGAAGCCATATTCACACCTAACCCTAACCCACTCAACTTTTGTTGTCATGACAATACCCTAACAAATATCAGCAAAGACAAGCAGAATGAAAGAAGCAGAGAGGAAGACAAGAGAGGAATGACTTCTTTAAAAGATGCACATTTGAACGTGGGCTTTACTGTGTTCAGTGATTAGAAACCGAATCTACACAGTTCTATGTCTATAAATGCAGGCATTTCTGTCTGGGAGTACGATTACCTGACCTATTTCTTCAGGGTGTGTAAATGTATTTGTTAAAGGTCAGGACAATGTGACTCATCTGACCAGAGATCAGTAATGGAAATAAAACTCTCACCGGTCTTCATGAGTGTTTCTCAATGTGCGAATGTGTGTGTAGAGAAGAGTACTTTACTCACATGTGATACTGTTGTTGGGTGTTGTAAGCGTTGAATGTGAGATGTTGGTGTTGTCATTGCAACTGTCTCCATCGTCACCTAGCAACCTTTCTGGGGTCCCATTTACCCTCAATATGAGGGGCTCAGTGTAGGTGTGGGCCACATCTGCAAAGCAAACACAAAAACAGGTACACACAGACAGTTAAAAACATTAAACCAAATCGTAATGTTTTATTTCTAGCTTGTGAGTCGAGTAGGTGGGTGTGCTCATTTAGATTCTCGATTTTATTTCCTACTCGAAGAAATCAGGAGCAAAGCTATTTCCACACTTGTTGTAAACTCTCCTGTCATTTCCCATTCACTAACACTTAATTAATTTGAAGAGAGAAGTTCTGCTGACTTCAACAAAGCAAGATTTTGTCTGTGTGTTGGCGTGTGCTCTGTCCTAAACTTCCATCTGGAAGCAGTTAAATCCAACCCCTTGTGACTGTTTAGGGGTCTATGTGAATGCTTGTGAAACCTGAAATCTTTGTGGGTCTATGTGTGTGTGCCTGAGTGTCTGTGTTTGAGAGTTGATGTCTGTAAAAAATTAACACATAAGAGGACATTCACATGACATACGTGCAGTAAATATACGTTTGAGTGTTTTATGTGTTCAAAGATACTAAACAGTCAGCTAATGAATCTGTTATTACATAAACACACACACACATTTATACATGTATGAACGCACACACAAATGCACAACACAGAGGCCTTCAAAGCAAGGCAGGACTGGGCCTCTGAGAGGTGCAGACTCATTCCTGGGCAAATGGGAGCCAGCTGGGCTTGATAAACACACACACATACACGCACAAACCAAACCACGTCCTGTGCGTGGACTCAACACTTCCCGGCTATGTTTATTTACTCTATCCGCTCTGCCTCACTTCTCTATCTGTCCTCTCTTTTCCTGTCCCTTGGCTCTCACACTATTCGTCTCTGGTTCACATTCGTTTGCACATTTGGCAAAATTCCACAGATTAATCCGCACTGCTATAGCTAATTGTGTTTCTTTATAAAGTCTAATACAACTATAAAAACTGATAATGATACACAAGCACTAGGTCGGAAGCAAAATGAAAGCAGGGTGATGGAATAGCAGACATTTCTGTCAATAGAGAAGTGAAAAACAAAAAAATGAATTCAGCTTTAAGGATTAGCTGAACTAGTGGAATGGAGATTTTTGACTGCAATTTTGGATTTTGCCCCCCCAAATAAAGATTTTTTTTTCTTTTCTTTTTTTTTTTTTTTTACCCCAGATCATCCCCAATGATGCTCTGTAGTACTTAACATGTTTTTTTTTTATTATTATTATTATTTTACAAAATAATAACCAACACTGATATTAATCAATACATTTGACATTGTATTTTGTGACAGAAACACATTTAAATCCACATTAACCTCACTGCAATTATTAAAAACATTATAAAGGTATTGCATTGAGCGTACTGTATAATTCCTTGTTAGGACTGAGCATTACCTACAACTATTATTATGCATCTTTTCAAACCCAATAATGACTAAATTGTCAGGTTAAATCATCAGGAATCAAGTAACTTGTAATAAAACTTGATGACGATTTATAAATGAAAAGTTTGTTTGCTCTGTACATTATAATGTAAAGCAAAGCTGAAGATCATGATAAGCTGAATCATTCTGCATCATACCAACTTTCCAGAGCAAGTATAAATATCTATATCACCAACAGCATTAACTATGTCAACGTTACTACTTTACTCACTTGGTTATATTAAAAAAGAAGAACCTTCATTTTGCCTTCCCTTTAATGCAAAGGTTTGTACGTGCACGCAGAATATGTGCGAGAGTCTCTGGAAGGAATTTTGTGCATGTGAACTTAGAAAAGATGTAAACAAGGCTTGAAGTGATGGGAAATACTTCTTGCTCTTCAGTTCTATCACACATGTAATTCATCCTTACATCTCTACTTCCAGTTGTTGCCACAAAAGCTATTGTCTCCTGCATGTGGAAGTCATTTCTGTGGCTCAAGATGTATCCATTAAACTTCCATCAGACTGCAGATACATTATGAATGTGACGAATGAGGATTGTTGCCTTCAAAGCTCAAGACATTAAGTGTATATTGCAGCTTATGTGCGTCACTGGCTCTGTGTTTGACTAATTAAATTAATTCACTAAACCATCATCATCATTCTAAATGCCTCCAATAAAACCATTTGAAAACTGAGTGTGTAATCCATGAAAGCTGTAATAACACCATGTCTTTGATCATAGTATTTATAAGCACACTATTAATGTTAAAAGTCCTGTATTGTTCTCAGATAAATTCCATGGTGAAGACCATCAAAAGAAAAACAAATAATATCTAAACAGCACAGAAACTACTTTTATTGAGCATGAAAATACATAAATGTTAACTCCAGTAAGTGTGGCATACCATGCTGATGACGCTAAATCCAGTGTCATTAGCTCAGTCTGCAGTAGTGCACTTAAAAAGAATGAGCACAAATTATTCTCTTTGGCAGAAATCTGCGGTCCACTTATCTCATTTTTGACATCACAGTCTGCAATCAAACAGAAAACAATCTAAAATCAATGAAAAACCTCCAAATAACTCCACATTCAGTTATATACTTTCCATTACTTTTCCTGACAGCATACATAAAGAGGTATGAAATGTTTCGGTATCTGTATTAAAATATTAAGGGAATTGTTCGAGGGGTATTCCTACCAGTATTATTTTTCAAACAAGCTAAGAAATCAGACGATACTTGTTAGAATGATTTAATCTGACACCATCTGTTTCCCCTGTGACGACGTGTCATTTCCCTGCTTTATTTTACATATCCTGTCTGTTTCTATTGTACTGTAGCAGTCCAACAAAGCCCTAAAGCTTCGTAATAATCTTTAAAAGAAAAATAAATGATCAGCAATCATATTTAAAGTGGTTCACACACTTGCAAGATAAATAGAAGTTGTATTATCTGAAGCCTTCAGTGCATCAGTGCAGCATTATGCTGCCAGTAAGATCTAATGGGTTAAAGTGTGTGGATCATCTGACTTTGCTCGCTTTCTTTCTGTAAACATTCAAAACCACAATTGTTGGATCTAAACACATTCCCACCAAAGACAGAGTGCCATCCAAGAAGCCCTTCAACTGCGTGCTGGCATTAGCATCAAACCACCAAACCACTCAACCTCAGGGACATTTCGAAGATCTGAGAAAGATGAGCCTCTAATCAAAATCAGACCAGAGCAATCAAGAGCCGCTACGAAGAGATGCTTGTATGTCTACTAATTGGGGTGAGCATTTGTGTTTGTTTGCAAGTTCTTTACTGTGTACCTCTGTGTGTTCACGTGTACTTGAAGTTTGGTCTATGTACACGTGTCAGCGGCCCGAAGGGGCGACTCGGAAGAAGTTCAGCCTCCTAGTAAACAAACAGTTAACCATTAAAGCAAAAACACATGGATCACATAGGGTAATGATTAGCATAAACACGACACATGCACAAAAACACACACAAACCCTATTTATATGAGCAGGAAAATGACGTGACATATCCTGTATCACCTGCAGGCGAGCACATCCTGCTGTTCCTCTGGGTATGATCTCAGATGGGGAGTACTAGTTCATAGGGAACCATTGAAAAAACTCACATCGGTTTCCTGTTTTCTTTTAGAACCTTTCAAACCTCATTCTGAAGCCTCAAAATGACTTCAAATCTGTCTGCAAAGTGAGGTCTGAGTGTATGTTCATGCATGATCTCACCACTTACTAAAAAAAAATCATGCATTTGCAGACAAAATAAGTGGTAATAAAGTGTAGATTTCATGGATTCAAAAAGCAGAAACTCTGAAAGAACTGTAAGATTTACAAGAACAAATGCTCATCATAAGATTGTGCTTCTATAATCTAATCCCAGTCGTGCATTTGATCTTATTTGGCAACGGACAAGTTTCCAGTTAAAGGAAACATCTTCAATGCAAGCATTTAGCTGAAGTTGCTTGTTTAAAATGATTATGCTTTGGTTGCATAAGGCCTTTGGATACTTGATAATGAGATTAGATGATGAGCACCAGAGTTAGAAAGATGATACCAAAGTAGCTTTCTGAGCAGCATTAATGACAAACTGACTGAAAGGACACAGCAACCGGGGCTTTTAGCAGGACAAATCATTAAAAACATGCAACTATGAAAAATGATGTAGTTTCACCCTCTATTCTTCAACAAACAAGCATACATAAACACGCAAGATACAGAAGAAATAGAAAGCAAACGTTAAACTGAAATCCTGCCAAAAGTAAAACTTCTACATACACACATATACACACACTCAGGGTGCTGCATTGGAATGTGTCCAAAATCAGAGATTAGTTCCTGTGAAGACAATGAAGTCGTGTAAGCTCATTAAAGACAAAAACTGTCTGCTGTTGAACAGGCTTAAGGGTAATTTGATTGTGTTACTTTGTATCTGAGATTGTTCTGGGTCATGGGAAATATAACCACACTGCAAAGTGGGTTCTGAACTCAGCAAACACACTTTGCAGGAGCAGTATCCACTTCCAGTGTCTCTTCTTTTAGTGGCTTGAAGACACAGCTCAAGCATGGGGAAACAGAAAACAGTTGGAGGAAGAAGGATTATGTTATTTATTAGTATTATTACATTGTTTAAAGCCTTGTTTTATTTAGCAAAGTGTCAGAGTCTTTACCATTTGTTGCCTTCATTAACCATCATATCTTCAGCTTCCTGTTGCATGCTAATTTTGTCAAGGTGTGTAGAAAAGTGAAATGAAGTAGTGGTGAATGTGCCGTCTCGTTCCCATGTCCGCCTTGTGTGTCTTAACTTTTTTACTTAACACAAAGTTAACGAAAATGGGTTGCTCTATTCATCCATTGTATTTACTGGGGCTGGGCATCGCTACGACTTTTCTGACTGGATTCACAACAACCTCATTCTTTTGGATTAAATCCAATCAGATTTGATCGATTCAATAATAAGTATGCAACAGTACTGAATTTTCTTGAATAATAAAGACATTCTTAAAACTATTTAATAAAACCCTAAACCCGTTCTGGGATAATTGACATTTATCAGTTAATTATCAGATGTATTTTGGGGTACATGGTGTATACGGTGACGTTATTTCTAGTTATTTTCAAAACATTTGGAGTTTGTTGAAGATGACAGAGTCCACAGTCTTAGCGTTAGCTGCTAATGTAAGAGATAATAAGCTGTTAAATAGTTTATAAGGGAATGTAATGCAGTTGTTAATTAAAAAAATCTTTATTTGGCATGATCTCAGCAAGAGATGTGCCTTGTCAGAGCTGTGAACACAATAATCATCCTTATTTATTAGGTTTCTGTTAGTTTTCCGGCTGTAAAGTTATCATCAGGTATCTAGAAAATTATTAAGCTTTTAAGAACCTGAATTTTACATTATCTCGGCAACAGAAGCCGATTTTGGATGGAAGAGGCACGAGTCGCCTCTGAATTGTGTGTATGCTAAGCAAGCATCAGCAAATCACATGAGAGGATGGCGACTTCTCATATGAAAAGTTACTGTGTAAAAAAAATTATAAATAATATTACCCAATCTTTATAAATCAATATTCAAAGTCAAGCAACTCGAGTTCAGTAAAGCCACTTCTGTAATGGCTGAAATTAAGAAGCAAGGATGAATTTGGTGTAATACACTTTGAAGACAACGTTGTTGGAGCTTTGACACCCATATAAAATTAGACCTTTAATCTCAGATACATGGACACTTCTAAAAACTCCAAACATGATCATGCATAAGAGAACAGCTTGTTGGATTTATCCTGTTGCAAATTCTCTTTTCTTGCAAGAGATTTAACTTTTTAATGTTTTTTAGCTAGATTCTCACAATGTACCATTACATTTTTCAGATATACAAAGATCCTGAATCAAGTGTTATACAACAGAAGCACATTTTTGGCAAGTCTGTACTATCAAAACAGATAGGATACAGGGGTGGTACTTGTGTGTATGTGTACTTGAGTTCTTTCAGAGAGAAAAAAGCCAAAATTCATGCAACCGATTCCCAAATGTTTGCGAGGTGGAAATTAACATGCTCATTTTCGTTGTATAAATATCCTGTGAAAATGCCTCAAACTGTTCTGAGTTTATTTTCATCTTTGTGAGCAACAAATTTAAACACAAGCTTCAACAAACCTCAAGCACTAAAACAGGAAAAGTGAGAAAATAGCTGCATGCACATGGTAAAGCTTAGACGGCTGAAATGGAGATGAATGCAGAGAAAAGGGAGATGTAGTCTTCACTGTGACATGAACACAAGAATAAAATTCATAAAAAGGGCTGAGCGCCAAAGTAGACACATAATATCTTGATACCTAAATCAAAATACAAATGATTTATCAGAAAAATACTTAGAAAAAGAGAAAACAGAAAAATCCTCCTTTTTGGGTAAAATAATCAGTTATTTATATAGGAGGCATCAAGATGCTGAAATTACAATTACTAGATGGTTATTTTGGAAAAAGATATATTTGTTACAGTTTATTAAAAATCAGACATCATCAATGTGATAAGGTGTTGAGATAAACTGATTTGGTCAAAAAAAGTCAAGTCAAATGGACCATATGGTACAAAACATGGTTCAACACACACACACACCCACACACACACACACACACACACACACACACACACACACACAAACTACTTGACATTCCGTTTTGCTACAGACCATCAGCAACAAATCACACTTTAATTCTTTATTAAATACTTTTGCTTCATGTGTTAATAATAATACTGTAGCACTGCTGACCCAGCTGGTGACTTCGGTTCTGTTTGAATAAAGATAAGTAAACTTTTTATCTCAACTGTTGTCAATAATAAGTTGTCAAAAGCCATTATAATAAAAGAGCTGATAGGAGCTTCACATTTAGCATTAAAACCTGAACAGTTGCATCAAACATCCTAGTTAATATTTAAAAAGAAAAACAAACCAGTTTAGAAATTAATTAATTAATCTGAAATTAATTAATTTCCTTTTACTTATAACAATGGTGTGCAAATTTTAGCACGGATCATCGCGTACTGCAGATAAAATGCAATCTGTGAAAGCAGCAGAGATGTGTAGGAAGATAGAAAGACGTCAGATTAAACGCTGCTGGTGAGAAGGCGTGTTGCATTTGATGGTGAAAGGCAGCAGCTCTAAAAACAGACAGCATCATTGCATCTTCATGCGTGAGTGCAAGCAAGACTCAAAACACACACAACAAAAGGCAATCATACATCAACACACACACCACCGTTGCATGCGCCTGTAACTACTGAGCAGAGCTTTATTTACTCACAACGTTCCACTTTCTTGGTTTTAAGAGAAAGAGGGGATAAATGTTTCTCTAAACACATTTGATACATTCAGACTTCAGGCTTACATGCTGATGCTTCCAGCTTAATGTTATAATTAAACAATAGCCTCAGAACCTCTAGGGAAAACCTCTCAAACAATCCACACAGAAAAAAATGTCATTACAAGCAAACTACTACTTTTACTTGTACTTAAACGTCCATGTCCTGTGCAGCACATTCCCATCGACTGTGTTGCTTATTGCTTTAAAACTGACTGCATCAGTATCAATTATAGATGCAGGTCGTGGATCTTGAGCATTTGAAAGTACTAAAACTAGCAATGAAACTTTTTTACGGAGGTTCAGAAAGACTTTTGTCTGTACACACATACACACACATTAAAAGACATGCCTGTGAAACATCTATGCATTACATGTCTAGTTGCAAATTACAAAGGTTTTACATCAGTAGACCTCTGTGATACTAGCTGCGGACAGAAAAAAGAATAGCTACCCGCTGACTGAGAGAAACAGTTAAAACAGTCAGAGCAGACTGTAAGTAGTTACTGCATAGTGTATATTGGTATGCAGAAGGAGAATGGAGGGAACGTTTTCTTTCTAAAGTAGTCTACTGTCTGGTAGCAGATGTCAAAAGTTACTTTCTGCTTTTCTTCAATCTGAAAATGGCATTTAATAAGTGATCCTTGCAGGAATTGCCACAACTCCTTTACTCACTACTACTTACTGCTCGTGCTGATTCATGTAAATCACAACCTAACAAGAAAGTCTCTACGGCAACATGAATCCGACTTTATGAAGTGAAAAGAGATCACGCTAGTTAGTAAATGAAAACACAACATTTGTGTTTGATGTGTTTTTTGTTTCATCAGCTGTCCTGACAAAGTGAATATTGGGAACTATTACAACCTCCTCATTATGCAAAGTGGCCAAAAGTTTGACTGAAGTGTCACTTAGATCTGTTCATGTATGTTGGTGTCCGGAAGCGCTGCAGTGTTCGTGCAGAGCAATGTGCTGGGAGGTGAGGCAGAGCTGAAAGCAGGGCCTTGTTGCCCTCAGTGGAAGCCTGACCAAGCTTCTCCACACCCTGACTCACCAACAAACACAGACACAGACAAGCACACTAACACCCAAGTATAACTTTAGTAGAAGAATCCACAGTTAGACTTTGTGCTGGCTTCCTGTCATGCATGCACAGGCAAAACCTGCAAAGGGTAACATGATTGGGCACAACGTTCCTGTTTAATAAATGTAAAACTCTTCAGGAATTATCATTAACTATGATACTATATATATATATATACTTATACCCCTAGTGGTAAACCATCATGCCTGACAGAGAACAGTGATGTGTGTGAACTACAACTTTAACGCAACAATCACAGCAGACAATGCTGCGCACTGCTTAAAAAAGACAAAAGAAAGTAAGAATAAAACATCATAAAAAAAAAAGCACATCCACCAATGAACATATTTGTGGCAAGTCCCCATGGCAACAAGCCACTTAAGTCTCTGCACACTACCCCAACTGTTAACCACACCTTCACTAATTACCCCATAAGACCTGCTGTACTCTGATCTTCAGTCACTGCTGCTGTTTTCTCCATGAAACTTGAGGGAACTTGAATCATAACTGGCTGATCCCGAATGAGTCATTCAGGTGCATAACTGCCCCGAGTTGAGTTTGCAACCTCCTGTTCCCACCCCTCTGTCAGTCAACCCTTGCCATGACCAATCTGGCGAAGTGAAAGGGTCATAGGTTCATTTCCAAATTCCCCAGACCCCCATTGCGGCATTTCAGTGTTCCGCTGGGCTGAATTGGTCCTGACCTCTCAGATCATCTCCAGGCAGCACATCACCTGAACACACAACTGTTGCGCCTGTCACTCCGAATGCCTCTGACCTATGAATCACAATTATGTTTAGAAAAAGTCAAAAAGGAAGTTATAAGAGCACAGCCTTCGTGTGCTATTAGTGATTGTTAGTTGGCGATCAAAGATTACCATCAACCTATAAACAATTTACACTGTTGAGTAAAAAAATACGAAAAAGAAAAGCATCACTCCCCCCACCCCCGTCTCATGGCATGGAGCAAAGCAAAGTGCACAACACATAGCTCCTCTGTGTATCAACCTATAAGAACCCAGCGTGACTGACACAATACATACAGTTTCGGAGGCATTTGGCATCACTTTATGGTGCAAAAAAATCCTGTTAAACACAATTTTATTTTTGTCTTCTGCCCCTATGGAACATTCTGACATATCATGTGGTAACAAATGGTAAATATCCCTAAAATTCTGTTTTGTTCTGTGAGCATTGTGCTTTATGCAGCCCTATTATTTTCTATTTCACAATGGCACACTATGGCAATTCCCCATTATCTAAGTTTAAATGATGAGAAACAATGTATATAGAAAACTATCCATTCAAGCATCCATCCATCCATTTTCTTAACCCCTTAATCCAATTCAGGGAAACTGGAGCCTATCCCAGCATTCATCAGGTGAAAGGCAGGGTACATCACCAGTCCATCACAGGGCTTATAGAAAACTAATACAGTATATTTTATTTTCATTTATTAAAAAAACACAAATCCATTTTTGTATAAATGACAGATCCAACACATATCCTTGTAATGCAGCATGACAATAAATAGAAAAGTCTTCGCTCGCAGCACTAATCCAAAAACTTGTTTTTATAACAGCACATAATCTTGTACCACTTTCCATTGAATTGGTAAGAGTCATATTAATGTTTAGATACTAAAGAAGAATAAACCTTAATAAACCCTGGTATTATTGTTAATTTCCTTTGTTGTTTTTTTTTTTCTAAAACTATATTAAAACATAGAAGCTGTTACAGCAATGCACTTGATTTGGTTGTATGCGCTTGTGTTTTTGTTTTCTCCAACCTTACCTTCACCAGGACAAGTGCTTGGACTGGGGCGGCTGTTTTCGCTCTCTGTGGTTGAGGTTGTTTGGGAATTAGTTTGCGGAGCTGGTAGACCAGGGTCTCCATCATCAGGTGGCTCTGGAGAGATGGCTGTGGCACTCCTCTCCTCATCCATGGGCCTAAGCCTGGCTTGTCTGGGAGGAGGTGACTGAGCCTGAAGCAGCGGGAAGAGATGCATGCGCAGGCCACATTAAATATGTCATTACCATGATGTACTGAAGTTAGAAACGACACATTTCAGGAACATGTAGTGCTATTAAAATGAAATAAATACAGGAAAAACTGGAAATGGATTTATAAGTAATTAAATCAGACATTTCACCTCTCCAACAACATCTCAAGGAAGATCAGATCTGTGAACATTTCTCCTTTAGAATGCTTACTAAATACCTTTTCTTACATTTGTATAATATAAACAGGCCTCACTCTTTCGGGCACTTCACTAAAATCAGGTAATTAATTCAGATGAATTTCCAATTAATTTTATTCTTAGAAATCCTTGAAGTTTCTATCAAATAAACAAAGTGAGGGAAATAAATGAGCAAAACGCTAACAGACAGTGAGTCACAAGGAGAGATGAAGTCAGAACTAACAGAAAAGCCTTTCAGCTATTCTATAATCCTTAAAGGAATTGTCAGACTGCTCTCATGAACCAAAGTTCACACAGTACAAACATCTTCTATCCCCTTTCTAAGCTGTCTTTATTGGGCAAATAACTATGGTGGTTTTTATTCACTTCAAGTTTCAAGGACAACTTCAACACTGAAAAAGAATCTACCAAATAGAAAAATAAATCAAATAATTAAAAAAGCACACATGGCACAATATGTAATCAGTTATAAGAACAAGATGTGTAGTTATGTAAATGATGTGAGTTACACGAAAACAAAAAATAGACATAAAATCTGCAGAGTAAAGTTTAGACTGATGACAAAAGGCCTGATAATTATATCAAACTTTGCTGCAGTAGTTGGGCTGCTGTCTAATAACGCTAAAAATGTAAAAGATAGCCTTTTTGTGAAAGAATTTATTTAATTTGGAAAATATAATGTGCGCAGAGCTCCAGCTTTTCTCATCCAACTTTACATAAAAACAGGACGACTTTCAGCTGGACTCTTCATACCTGCAATCTGGTCGCAGGTGTGTTTCATCTGACATTTCTGAGGGGCCTCAGACAGCCAATGAACCGCGAGCACGTTCCATAACTGTTTCAGATGGGACAAGTTCGGTAAAAGCCTGCCTCACGTGCGTTTGGCGCGCGCCTCGCCCGCAGCGCGAGCTCAGCCTGGGCTGCTGTCTGCGCGCTCCCGTGGCTGCTCGCTGCTCCTCAAAAGTTTTGACAACCCGCAGCGAACTTTACACACATAAAACCTGTCATCTGAAGTCACGTTTTCTTCACAAGCAGTTAAACGTCTTTGGACGAGCGCAGTTTAGGTCTTCTCCGCTTCGCAACTTTGAAATGGCGCAAAGTTGAGAGAAGTTTGGGGGGAAAGAGAAAAGTTACCGCAACGCTCCACACACTACGTGCAAAAGCTTTGAGTAAAATCTCTGTAAAAGAGCTTTGGAGACAATGAAAGATGTTTTTTTTGGAAGACATGTGCACAGACACACTGATCGCTGATGGGTGTATTCTGTTTATCTTCACTGCAGGTCTGTCTTATTTATAACGAGTCTCTGCACGTTCAGGCCGAACTCAGCTTCAGTTCAGCTTTTTTTTTTCTTTTCTTAAAAAAAACAAACAAAAAACTGAACTAACAAGATAAGTGACTTTAATCAGCAACTCGACAGGCAACAGTCTTACCTTAGTTCTGGCTGGGGCTGAGCAGCCGAGGGTTTTACTAGATCATCTCCTGTTACTTCAGGTGGACGTTAAGCCCTCTTCAAGACCCTTTTGGTCCTCTTTCCTCCACTTTTTAAAATTTTACACCACCACAAAGTGCTCTTTTTCGGCTCATGCAGGTGACGTAAAGTCCAGATTCATCGCATTTTCTCCAGCAGAGACAGCAAAGCTCTCCCCGCCTCCAAGGCGTCTCGCTCCGGCTCGCCCCGTCCTCCAGCGCACCAGATGTTGGAAGTTTGCAAGCAACTCGCTGAAATCTCTTTGTTTCTGCTGCCCGTCTCTTCACATTTTATTAAGTTTCTTCAAGCAAAATCTAACGTCAGCACCTTTCCAGTTCTGTTTAAACTCTCCAAATAAGTTGTTTATCCTTTCTGTGTTTGCCTGCCTCTCTCCTCACACCCACTGTACTTGCCTCAGACTTCTGTGTTGCTGCTGCTGCTATTGGACAGGAAACTACAGTCAGCAGTGATTGTGCTTCCTCCAGGCTATAACGTAGTTGGGCAGAGCTGTACTGTCATATAATTATCCCCGTAACCCGAAACAGACAAAGCTCCAACACAGGCAGGCTTTCATGGGGAATTATGAGTCCAGGAATCATATGTTTTAACATTAATGATAGACAAACAGCTTCATTTGAAATAGCAGCAATGCTGACAGAATGCTACTAGGTTTACTGTCTCAACTGTAGGCTACTTATCCCATTTCTTTTACTCTTTGAAAGACTTTTCCCACATATATAAAGCTATAAGTGCAAATATAAAACCCAATACATGAGTTTACATTCATTCCTGCAGGAGAGACTGTGAAGCAATTGTTATATTTAGTTAGAAAAGTCTTTTTGTTGCATAATAAATACTTTTACGTGACAAGCGCTGACTAAAATGTTCTGTGTGTCACTGCTTTTAGTTTACTGGCTGTTATGACTCACTGTGGGAATTATCTTCATTCATTTGGTGAACACAAGGCATTTAAAGTCCAAATTAGGCACTTTTTTCTTTCTTTCTTTCTTATTTTTGTCAGTGATTGTTTCTTGTTATGGTAATTGTATGCCAAAGAGTAATTATAAGAAACAATTCAGACCACATTCTGTCATTATATGTCACTGAAATTAACTGGTTCCAAAACATTAAAAGCCTGCTGCACGGACAACAGATGTCTTTAGAAAATTTAGCCCACATAGAACACTTGGAAACTACTTAATCAGCCTAATTATAACAAATAATAGCAGATATTAGTGGGTAATTAGAGATTTTGAAGCATTTTGTTGCGCTTAAAACTTCTATGAACACACTCATGGAGTATTTTCATGAGTAAGTACATGAATATGTCATGGATAGGTTGGCACATCTGTGCATAATAATCTACTCTGGGAGTAATCTATTCATAACCTGCTCATAACCTACCCATAATCTACCGATAATTTACTCATAATCTACTCTGGGAGTAATTTACTCATAATCTACTCATAACCTACTCATAATCTACCGATAATTTACTCATAATCTACTCTGGGAGTAATTTACTCATAATCTACTCATAACCTACTCATAATCTACCGATAATTTACTCATAATCTACTCTGGGAGTAATCTATTCATAATCTACTCATAACCTACTCATAATCTACCGATAATTTACTCATAATCTACTCTGGGAGTAATCTATTCATAACCTGCTCATAATCTACCAATAATTTACTCATAATCTACTCTGGGAGTAAGGTACTCATAATATGACCATAACCTGCTCATAACCTACTCATAATCTACCGATAATTTACTCATAATCTACTCTGGGAGTAATTTACTCATAATCTACTCATAACCTACTCATAATCTACCGATAATTTACTCATAATCTACTCTGGGAGTAATTTACTCATAATCTACTCATAACCTACTCATAATCTACCGATAATTTACTCATAATCTACTCTGGGAGTAATCTATTCATAACCTGCTCATAATCTACCGATAATTTACTCATAATCTACTCTGGGAGTAATTTACTCATAATCTACTCATAATCTGCTCATAACGTACTCATAATCTACTCTGGGAGTAATTTACTCATAATCTACTCATAACCTACTCATAACCTACTCATAATTTACTCTGGGAGTAATTTACTCATAATCTACTCATAACCTACTCATAACCTACTCATAACCTACTCATAATTTACTCTGGGAGTAATTTACTCATAATCTACTCATAACCTACTCATAATTTACTCTGGGAGTAATCTACTCATAACCTGCTCATAATCTACCTGTAATCTACTCTGGGAGTAATTTACTCAGTTAAAATGCAAACTGGTAAAATACACTTCTTGTTTACTACAGCTAAAACTATCTAAGATAGAAAATGTGTTTAAATACTACAATTTTCTCTTGATATAGACATTAGTCGTATGCTGTACTTTGTGGCAAATTACTGGAACTATCTTGATTTCCTAATTTTCTTCGGCATTTAATGACAAGATGTGCAGATAAAAATGCAATAATCAATTTGTTTGTCACTCAGTACTTGCCAATGTAGGTGTGAATGTCTACAAGGCAGAGGCATTTCTAAAGGTAACTGGCATGAATGTAAAAACAAAATAGCTGTAAAACCTATAAAACTAGTTAAAAAATGCTTCAGATATTTACTGTATTTTTTCTTTGTTACATTTGCTGTAATAGTATACTCCGAAATAAATGAGTGCAACAGATCTGCTGACTCTGCTTGTTGGATTATAGGTAACGCAGAATGTTTTTGTTGGTTCAAAAACACACCTGGGGGTGAACTGAAGAGTGTGTTTTCTGTGTTGGAAGGTATGACAGGACCACACAATGTTTTTAACAGGTTTGACATTGGATCACTTTTTAAATTTGACTTCACCACCATCAGTTTAATTTGTGCATACAAACATTAATGAAACAAACCCGACTTTGACACTGAAATGAAGGATTTGTGAGCATGTCATGCGGTCAGTCTGAATTGATGGTCAGATTTTCAAACAATTTGTGTTGTCCAAACAGAATTCTGTCTAAGTTCAATAATTAATTTCTTTATTTATGTAGTTTCTATAAATTAAAGAAATCCACACCAAAGAAATATTTCTGCATAATATACTTTCTAATTATAACTGGTGAATTGGCTAAAATGAAGCTAAAATGAAAGATAATTAATGAAGCTCCCAAAATGTGTAATGAAGTTTAGAATACATCTAAAAGATGAAACAATATTCTGTCTCCCATTGTGCTTTATCTGTGAATCGGGTGGCATTGTGTAGCACATAACCAAAACCTCTAACTCTAACTGAAAGTGCAGCTACTCATGTACAAACTCTGTTTGAAGCCGGACCAAGTGCAAATTGTCCAAAGGCAATCTTCTTGTCAGACCTGGTTCTTGTTTGGTTAAGACCGCCGAGGGTTCAGATGCTCTGCGGTTCTCTGAGTCAGAGGAGAAAGAACAGGTTGCAGGAGGATTGAGCTGAGCCCTGCACCGCTTCTTTAAGATCGTCTGACCAGACTTGATGAAATTTCATGCTGTGGGAGGACAGAAGCAGGTAATGTTGAGACTGAGAGAGGGAGAAGACACACACACTCACAAAGATGTTTGTGTGTGTAGAGGTGAGCTCCCAGTGAATCGAAACCGGAGCCTCTCGATGTATGAGTGTCCATCTCTGAATGTTGTTTTAAATTTTTGTTTCTTTCAGTGTTTCTGAAAGGTATGATTACTGGTAGGAAGAGAGAGCTTGAGGAAGAGTGTGTGTGAGGGAGAAAGAGAGAGACGGGAGGGTGAAATGTGGTTCCAATCACTCACAAAGATGCTTTTGTTCCGTGGCTGGGGCCCTCTCTCTCTCTCTCTCTCTCTCTGGTTCTTTCTGCCACACATGGAGTCACATAGCTTCATCCACTTTCCCATCAGACTCATGACGTCTCAGGGGATGCTTCAGAGGGAGGGAAAACATAGGCTTACCTGTGATAAACCAACAGCTTGATGTCAGAGATTCAAGTAGCAGTGTGACACTCAGGTATCCTCTGTGAAACTGTAAATTTCTTAGATTTTGAGATGTAAGATTACTATTGTGAGTGCCAGTCCCTCAATGATAAAGAATGGTTAGACGTAGGTGAAGGACGGTTAAATGCATGTCGGATGATGACCCTCCAGAAAGAACAGCACTGATGTCTGTTCTCTCCCTTGTTCAGCTGGGGAAACTTATTCACAAAGGATTTTCAACAGAGAGACATAATTTCAGTCCAAGATGAAATTCTGCTGTAGACAAATAAGAAAATTAATCATGATATGATAGGCAAGAATTTTAATAAACAACAGTTTAAGCTGTTTTTCAAGCAAAGCTAACCCTAACCCTTCCCTTAAATTTCACAACTGCAACGATTTTCTTCTTTTAGATTTTCTTTTAGATTCATTCATTCATTTCCTGTACCATCCATCCATCCATCCAAGGATCACAGGGAAGTTGGAGCCTATCCCAGCAATTATCAGGCAAGAGGCAGGGTACACCCTGGACAGGTTGCCAGTCCATCACAGGGCCAACACAGAGGAACAAACAACCATTCACACTTACAAAAAGGAGAGGGAGAATTTAGTGAGCAGTCAACCTAACATGCATGTCTTTGGATGGTGGGCGAAGCAGAAGATGCAAACTCTGATTTTCTCTTACCTGTTATTAAATAAAAATACATTTTAAATGCCAAAGAAGTAATCCATGTGTTTTTACATAAAGTCTTAGAGACCTGGACCTGACCTGGACCTTTTGTTGGAAAGCTGAAAAAGTGTATTTTTAACCATTTCCACAGTTTTGGCTTCTGTGCTTGGTCTGACTTTAGTAGTTTATAGAAACCTGTCAAATGCACCTTGAACAACCATGTAGATTCACTCAGATGGAACTTCAGGAGAGCTTCACTGATGCAAATGTCCTAAGATTTCTAAATACTTTTCAAATTTCTTTGTGGCCTGGTGATAGGAATAAATTATTGCAGAAATCTTTTCAGATGAGTCCATTTCTTTCAGTTTGTCCTTTAAGCAGCAGAAATGATTTTCAGATGACTGCTTCAGGGAAGCAAAACAAACAAACAAACGACAAAACAATTCATTACATTTTCCCAGTTTTGTAAGGGTTATTTTCTAAAATTAAGCCCTAGTTAAACAAGGACTGTGTGTTAACCCAACACTTTGGGTCACTTTTAATAGAATATATTTTCATTTGTTGCCTAAAAATGCATTAAAACAAAACAAATACATTAAAAATATGTAAATCCATTCATTGTTAAAAAGAGAGGCAATGCAGTTTGGCTTATACATTATAAGATTTATTAAGAAGGAATGCATAGCAAATGCCAAAATTATGTTTTATCTTACAAATAGGCTGTGGAATGCCAGGTTTTAATTTTGTAGAACCGGTCCAAACAAATCTCCAAAGGAAACCAGTTTATTGCATCTTCTTTGAATCTTGTTCATCTGACGAGCATTTGCCACGTCAAAGTTTTAGTTGGGACTTACAGGATGACTTTAATCATTAATCTGAATATGAATATCTAATGCAAAAATGAACAAATACATAACATTTAAAAAATTGTAACTATTAGAAAATGTGTTTTTTTCTGAACAAAAACAAATTAAAGGTATGTTTGATTTATCTTTTCTTTACAATATTATTATTAGTAATAAAAGCATAGAAGTGTCTGTGGACTGTGTATATTTGAGGCCAAACGAAGAACAAAAACATATCAGAGCCTGGAGTAATTTGAAAATAGCTGGCTAAGACTGAAATGTAGAGCAAAAGAAAAAAGAGAATAAGCGGATCCATGTGGACGCATGCAGCAGCAGATACACAATATGTTGCGTTGTTTTGAGTGAGTCAATAAACTGTTTGGAGGACGGCCTACTGTTATAGCCACAGACATGGAAGGGAAGAAGGGAGAGGCACGACGGGGTGAGTGAACAGGGGAGAGATGTGAGTGTGGCTCTCAGTGAATTTATTCTGTGACTCATAGGGTCTGCCTGGACCTCAGTGCTCTCCATGCTGTTGGGACTCCAAGCCCTTCACACCCACCCATACACCCAGTCATATAAACAGGCATATTGATTTACAATCCCAAGTCTACATACGGATGGACCAGCAGAAGCAAATCTTCCTCAAGATGAACAAATGCACAATCCACAGTCATATGCACACACACTTTTGCTTACTCTGTCCAGATAAGAATTAAGAAATATGTGCAGCATCGTGTTTGTGCCAAACACTACAGTAAAACGCCAAGAATAACCCCTTTGTTACTCTGCACCCTGGCTCACCTTGTACAAGTATATTGTACTTAGTTTCTGCTTTGTATTCATGATGTGTGTATGCCAGTGAGTGTGTATTTATGTGTGCATGTGCACTTGTGGGTTTCTAATGGGCTTAAAGAAAGGGGCTCTCCCAAAACCAAATGTCACAGGGATTTAGGTGCCAAGAGTGAGTTTCCTCTCAGCAGACTAACAGAGAACTTCACTAAAAGCACAAGATTAAACAAAGTTTCAACTTTCCAAAAAGCATTCAACCACTTTCCATTTTTTCTCCCTGTGGCAACACATCCACGATGCAGAGTTGAGGTTAAAAGATGAGCTGTAGGGCATGTAGCAAAGCTGCAAGGTAGACAGACACAGGCGGAGCTGGGGGGGGGGAGAAAATAGTAAATGCATGTAACTTAACTCACAGGTTGCAGAAAATGTTTCTTTCTTGAACTGTAAGCAGAATTCAATCTTCTGTATAAACCCCAAAAAGTGTTCATCCACCTGTATTGATGCAGGTCGCCTCATCATGTTTGGTGCAAACGGCTCACTTGGTGTCGGTTCTGCACCCTCTGGCCCACCCTATTGGTCAAACTATGTCAGTGGAGTCCAGCAATGTTTTTGTTGCTGGGTTTGTGTTTATGTGAGATGCAGCTTGTGTTGTCTGGTTTGTTTACCCCTCCTGGTGGCCACTTGCTGTATCACAACACATGCTGACCTCTCAGTAGGCCTACAGGGCTGGCGCAAGCTGAACGCCAACGTTTGCACCGAGGAGTATCAGGTGTTACATTTTTAAATTCTTTGTTTATTTTGAAACAGGTCATTTTTGGCAAATCACATCAATTATTGGTTAAATATTCAAAAATAAAAAGCCATTTAATACATTTGAACATGACTGATCAAAATACATTCAGTTTATTATAATGAACTTGCCAATATGGATGAAGGGATTTATATTATTAAGTCTGAATAATTTGCTTTCTTATCACGTAAAATCTTAAAGAAACTCTTTAAAAATGAATTATTTCATTATAATAAAGTTATTTGAGCTGTCTAAATTTCTGAAAGACTTATTGTAACTGACGAAGAAAAAAAGTGCAGCATAAGACAGTGTAATAAGTATTTTATTGCATTTTATAATGCCATTGTCAATAATTAGTACAGATTACATGCAACTAGACCTACTGTACAGTTTTTTATTGTCTGCATGGACAGACACAAGAAGATTCAGGTTACAAATACACAGATAAATGTGTGTGTTTTTATACAGCATGAAGGAAAGGGCAGTGACTGGCATTACATGGCTACCCCGGGGTGGAGGGTCGTAGGGCTGGGCTCCACTGTCCGTCTAAAGCCACCACCCAGTTCCTGTTCCCGCCTCTTCCTCGGGTCACACTTTCAAATAACAAGAAAAAATAACAAAAACCAAAGGATAAAGGGAGGTAAACTGGTAAACTGAACTAAGAATCAATAAAGAGAGTCACCGCTGAAAATGTACACACATTCCTAAGGTTTTACCAGAGGAGAGCTGAAGTGGTAGTTCCATCAAATTCTGGCTGTTTCATAATACCATCAGGCAATGCTCCACTTTGAGAGTCCCTTCCCCCTCAAATGACACCTCAGAACTGACCAATCACACATCAGGATTCGATCTCCCTGCGTCCTTTGGGTTGGACGCTAGCCAATGGGATGCAGGCGGCTCCAACAGCACTGTTATGTAGATGTAAGAGGGATAACGGCTGTCAGAAAAGGTGATCAGTGAAGTCGATGAAGAGTTTTGGAAGTAGCTTGCTTTTTGGTTGGTTAAGGTTGTGGCATTGGTTTGGTTACAGTTTGGTTACAGTTCATGAGTTTGGACTAAGCAATGTTGGCTCGCAATGCCTTTGGTAGTCAGAGGATGAGCTGCATCTCTGAGAGCCATTCCACATTTTGGTATTAAGACTACACAGGAGGAGGAGTATCAAAATGCAACAACACTGTCAGTCTTTGTGACTGGGACTGGGAGACGAGCTGTGTGGCTGGTCACCACCTGCCAGGTGTTTGACTCAGCAACAGCCCCTCGGCACCTGCAGATGATTGACAGCTCTGCGGGTCGGAGTTCAGCACAGGAATGACAGGAGTCAGGGGTCAGAGGGAGGGGTCACAGGGAGCAGGGACACATACTGGCCCCTGGAAGGACCAACAGCAATACTTTTCTAGAACTCTGCATTTTTTTTCTTTAAAGCAAGAGAGGGGCTACATATTCTTACACTTTTTCCTCTTTCTCTTTTTCTTTTCAGAGGTTTTGGTCCTGTCTTTGAGAAAAAGTCCTTCTGAGGTATCAATACATAATGAAGAAACTTTTTAGTTTGTTTTCCATTGGTTGGTTTTTTTTCTTACCTTAAAAATGCATAAATGCAGTACAGAGACAAAAAAGTATCAAAATAGATCTAGCTAAGATAAATATACAAACAGGTGTTACCTAAACCACTGATCTAACTGTAATTCTTCTCTTTTTTTTCTTTTTTGATAATACACTTAAAAAAATCAGCGTCCCAGACGTTTTATGATGAAATGAAAAACGGAAACGAACAAAAGGAAAACAAAAAAAAAAAAAGAACCAAACAAAACTAATAAACCAAGATACCTGCAGCACTTTAAAATGATAAATACATATATTCAGCATTAGCAGTACAGTATAGAAATCCGAGCTGAAAGCTTTACAATAGCTTAACAGGTGCAGAAAATGAAAAGAAACCCCAAAAGAGAGAAACAACTCAAAGGACAAAATGGGAAAGAAAGCCTTGGAGAGACTAGCCAAACATTAATATACAACAATACGTCATCATGTTATGCCAAAGCTGGAGAAAGAACAGAAGTGTTACGCGGTGACCTGTCAACAATCTACATCTTTATAAAACAGATTTGTTTACAGGTGTACCTTAAAGCACAAGTCAGATATCATCAATGTACTGGATGCAGCAGTTCCTCTTGGTTTGGATCTAAAACGTAGTAGTGATGAGTTTCATTAAGTGTGTGAGTCCTCTCAACGTCTCTGTGAGTGTTCTGGTGAAGGTGGGGGGGGGGTACAGCTGTGTTCTGGGTCTTTGGAAATCTGGATGGTCAGAGCCTCTGTTTCTAATCTTCTGTTGCACCACTGTGTACATGTGCAAGTGTGTGTTAGTGTGTGTCATATTGAACCCTTCGCTACTGCTGACAATCGGCTCCCTGCAGCGTCACATATCCATTAATGACCAGCCTTTGAGGGCTCAGCCTGATCCTGAACATGCACAGCAACAGCTGAGAGGCTGTTCACAGAGCTCACAGAGCGAACCAGGTGGTCATTTTACACAGCTGATAAAAAAAACAATGATCATATTTATCTGTATGTGTGTGTGTGGGAAAAAGTTCACAACACATTTAGAGATGTAGAGAGTGTGTGAGTTGTGGTATAAGGAGAGGTAGTCATTCTTAATCATATGGAAAGTGAAAGAACTTTATGTTTTTGGGCTTAAGCGGATGTGAAAGGGATTCCGGATGACCAAATACCTTCTTTTTTCTTTTTCTTTTTTTTTTTTTTTTTTTTAGATTTTGTCAGTCATACAGTAAGTGTAACAAGTTTGGCATTCCTTATAATCATTGAGGAAAAGTGGAGGAAAAAAACATCTAGGAGAGTTCAGTCTCGCACTGGCTAGGTGTTGAACAGTTTGGAAAAGGAGGTAGTGTTATTTTTGGTTTTTTATCTCATTTCAAGATGTCTGTCTACCACTTTTGTACTCTGCAAGACAACCAGTCTCGAATGTGACAGGAAACAGTCCTGTTTGAACAAAGTCATCGGAAAGGTTCTTTTATTAAAAAAGAAAAATAATGCAGGCGACAATTTGACATAAAACATGAACTCAACTTGCGATTACAAGATGTCCCTTCGTCGTTTTCCTCATACTTTGCTAGATTTCCATTGCTTTTAGTTATTCCCTCTTTTTTGTATTAATAGATATTTAGAATATTTTTCTCCCTATCCAAAGATGAGACTTTACTGAAGCCATTACAGAACACTTCCTCGTCACATGAACAACACATACAGATCATCAGGGTATTGATTTAGATTTTTTTTTTTTCTAAATTTCAGAGCTCTGAATATTTATGACAAAACAAAAGTACCTTGTATCTCTAGTTGTTTAATGAGAGCCAAAAATTTGATTTTGCTTCTCTGTTTTTTAATCAGCATCTGTCAGTGTTATATTTAAATGCTGTCACAGTGGGGCCATTCCTGGGGTGTGTTTGAAACACAGTTGCGCCTGAGTAAAGCAGAGACAGGGTTTCATCTTTTAAGTGCTCTTTACTTTTCTATAGCTTCTCTTGAGAGGAACTGTGCGAGGTTTTGTGTAAGTTTTTGGCCCCATATCAAATTTGAACTATTTATAACCGTCTCCGAATTTAAACTTGCTTTACACACTTTGGTTTCTGGAATGATCAGCACTGTAGGTCATGTAATCCCAACACAATAGTTATATGAACACAATAGTATGAATTTTAACTTCTGGTTTGTTGTCTTTTGGCCAGTTCTTTAGCATCTTTTAAAAAAATAGAAAGACAAAGGGCAAAATAAACAACAGGGTTTTTGGTTTTCTACATATTTCTTTGGTTACCTGTAACAAAAATAAATGGGAATAAGCAGATAATAGAATAAAATAAATGTTAAATTTGGTATGGCACTGTAGAGAAAAGTAATGCTTTGATGCTCACAGAAAACAAAGAAACAAATCTCACGTGCTTTTCCTTTAACACAAACTAACTCACACAGTGAATGCAGATAGCTTCTACACAGTAACCATAACAACCATAGAGCTTTGAATCGAAGCTGAGCAGAGTTGCCACATTTGGTGTCCCACAGAAAGAATTCCCCCTTACTTCTTTATCAATTTGGACACAGTTCCGGGCAGAACCTTTGCGGGATGAGGTATTCTCTGACTGCAGTAATAATATATATTTTCTATATATTTTTTTAAAGCATTACAGTTATTTCTTAGCTAAATACACAACCAAAAAAAAAAAAAAAAAAAGTGAGAGAGAAAAAAGATTCATCTGTTAAATAATCTGTCTGGATAGTGGCAACTTTTAAGTGCTTTTTTTTTTTTTTCCAATTTCTTGCATGCTACACTTGGGACAGGGACAGGTAAGGTCGGGACAATACTGCGCTTTTTGTGGATTTTTGTTGTTGGTGTTTTTTTGTTTTTTTTTGCCAATACTTATTTGGAATGGTGTGACAACCACAGTAAATTAAACACAATACAAAAACAAAAACAGCATCTGTAGAAAAGGTACGCCAAAACAGAACTCCGCCTTGGAAATATTGATCCTCAAAAAAAAAAAAAAACAATGATATCAAAAAAAAAAAAAAAAAAAAAAAGGAAATGACAAAAAGCTACCACAAATTTTTCTTGTTATATTCCATAATCAACAGTTTTCTTTTTTCTTTTTTTTTTTTTTGTCACAAAGTTTCTGTAGACGCTTCCTCCCTCATTTTCCGTTGCTTCCCCTCTTTTTTTCTTTTTCTCCAAAGTGTTCAATGCTCATCACTCCATCTGCAGATGGAGCAGAGAAGAAGGACAGCACCAAACGGTCCTATTCCTGCAGTCTTCCTGGGGTCGGGGTTGGGGTGAGTTGGCGTGGGATGTAAGTATGGTAGGAAAAATGTCTTCTTTCTTTTTTTTTCTACTTAGAAACAAAGAGTTTGAACAATGTCCCCTGCTAAGTGTCTTGCTGCTGTCAGAGGTTTAGGCAGGGATCGGGGTCACACCGCTTCTGTCCGGTCAGCCTTGTCGTGCGCTCACACACAGGTGCACAAGTGTTGGAGGTAATCTTTGACACTCTTTTCCTCCCCATCTTGAAGCCCAACGGTTTCATTTTAATCAAATAGATGAAAATGAAAAAAAAAAAAAAAAAAAAGCAAGTGACTGACTCGAAGAGGAGAAGAGGGAGGGGTATGCCGCCCCCGGTGACTGCTCCAAATCTATATACACATGACCCTATGTGTGTGTGTGTGTGTGTCTTTTTTTTTTTTTTTCCAAACACACACATCTGTGTGTCTTCTCCACTAAGAGAAAATGGCCAGCCTGGCAGTCAGAGACCACAGAGAGGAGGGTATATGCAAGCTGGAGAGTGTGTGTCCACACCTCGCAGGGTCTCTGCATGTCGGGGGATTTTTCCAGGGAGGGCGACAAAACATGGTTTGACAAGTAAACGAGTGTGTGTGTACGTGTTTTATGCAAGTGTGTATTAAGTGGTGTTACACCTCTGAGCCAAGTGTTGTGAAAGCAACACACGGAGGTAAAGCAGTGCTCCACAGTCTTGTTTTTGCGTCGGAAAGTAACAAAATTCTTCTAACCCTGTTTTTTTTCTTTTTTTTTCAATGTCATCCTTGGTTGCTTGAATTTTCTTAAAAACAAACCAAAAAACAAAAAAACATTCTCTTTTTTACTCTCTTCTCGCTTTGCTCTTGAGTGTACTGTTGCTATCTTTTCCTCTTCACACCGGCGAGAGGGCTTGGGGATTGATCTGTGAAAGTCCCATCCCTCTGCTCTGCCGTGGATCTGTCTTACTCCAGCTCCTCGGTGGGAAGATCCTCATCCAGGTCGCGCTCATCACTGGGCAGCGGCAGACTGTGTGTGATGCCAGCAAGGAGGGATACTGGCCGACTGTCCTCTTCCACCTCAGTGGGCTCCTCCTTCACATGAACCGGGTGGCTGCAGAGAGAGAGCAGAGAGCTGCCACTGAAGTGATGGGTGGAGCTTTCAAGGCAGAATTTTCACATGTACAAGATAGATGTACGTCAGATTCATATGTAAATATTTAAGTTCAATATCCATCCATCCATCCTGGCAGTCCATCTCTGGGCTTTAAGTTCAATATTATCATCAAATTCAGATAGCATCAGTTTGTAATGTCTCTTAAATGTGCTCCCTACACAAGCATGATGCAGGAGATTTGCTTCCTTGTACCATCTAGTGTGTTTGTACGTGCATGTTCACGCGAGTGTCTATGCTTACCTGTACTGTTGAGGGCTGAGCGTGGGGCTGCAGCTACCATTGCTGTTGACCTGCTCCACCGTGGAGCTGACATCGTCATGGCCCACATGTAGCATGTTCAGGCTGGCTGCAGATGGAGGGGTCACCAAGGGGGGGCTGTTCAGCAAGGACAGACTGCTTTCTGCCAAAGCCGCCTATATGTACACAGAGTCGAATGGTCATTTAAAAAAAAAAAGAAAAAAAGGAAAAAAAAAAAAAAGCCACTCATATTGCATTCATATGGAGGGCTTTTGTATCCTCTAATAAAAGTCCTAGTGAACATCACGATAATCCACTAGGGGGCACTTATATACAGTACTTTACATCTCAAGAGCTGTTCTTCCACATTCAAGTTTCTTTTAAAAGTATGTTTGATCACACAATAGTCTCAAAAGGAATGTTGAATGAGACGGAGCCACAACCTCAACTTAGACGCGGAAACATAAGTGCAACATCTGTGTCTGCAGAAGGGAAAAACAACAGAGCAGCTCCTGCCGCTATCCAACATCCAAATGCTGTGTGAGACAGGTTGGACGCCAGCTGGCAGGCTCACCCCACCTCCCCTCTCACACCGGAAAAATTAAAAGACAAAAGGAATTCTCTCTGGCTCAGAGGTGGATTTTCTGGGACAGGCGGTAATTTTATGCAGTAACCTTAATTGACAACTACTTGATGCTATAAATCATCCCAGTCGCAAAAGTGCATTTGATGTGTCTGCACTAAAGTGAAGTGATGAGGTGAGTGTGTGTGTGTGTGTGTGTGTGTGTGTGTGTGATGATGCTGGTGCATGTGTGAGAAAGTGAGGTGGGAGGTGAGAGGGTGCGTTGATGTGGGGGAGGCGGAGGGAGGTGTTGTGAATGCCGTTAGGGAATCTGCTAATTATAAGAGGGAATTGATATTAGTGTCCTTGATTGTGACTGGTTGCTATATGTGTGTGCGTGAGGGCGAGAAAGACAGAGAGAGAGAGAGAGAGAGAGAGAGAGAGAGAGAGAGAGAAATGAGAAGACATGGGAAAAGAGGAGGACAAGCCTTACCTGGTAGCTGGCGTTTAGGGAACCGAAGCCCAGGCCTGAAATCATGTTTTTCACCAGAGTGGGACTTCTATACGTGTGCATGCGCACACACACACACACACACAGGGAGAGAAACAAAGGTGGGGGTGAGACACAGATTGCTCACACATGTGAAAAGTTGTCCCCTCAATCAAAGCACTATGACAAATCTAGCAAATACTTTACAGACAGAAACACTCACACACTGTAAACAGCTGCTGAAACACACATATGAAAGCAGCGCCTGATATCTGGCGTGCAGGTGTGTGCGTAATTATCCCCGATGGTTGGAGAGAACATCTGTTTACACAAGCTAACAAGGATTTTTCTTGTCTTGCATCTCACACAGCTGCTTACTAATGGTGTCGACAAACAGGGTAACACACACATGTATACAGCGCTTCATAACCCCGCACCCCCCCTCCCTTCCCCACCTTTGTTTTATGTAATTTGTGAGACTGCCTCTTAGTAATAGCAGCAGATCCATTTAGGCAATCATATTGCCAGCATCCATAAGCTCACACTCTCGTCAGACTCAGCTGTGCACCAGAACAAAAAAAAAGCTAACTTGAACTTGACTGGTGTGTGCTGTGTGAACACTTACCCGGTCATCTTTGGTGGTCTCCTCTTTTGGTATTCAACTTCATCCACAGTCCACACGGCGCCCTTCACGTTCTCAACACGAACAAAGCACTTGTGCAGACTCAGGTTGTGGCGCACAGCATTCTGGGAAAAGAGCAAGAGCACCTTTTAAGTTTGGTTTGAGCAATAATTTCCATATAAGTTTATAAGAAATAAGACCTGTGGATAGCAATGTGGTTTTTTTTTTTAACCTTAACTATACTTTTTCCACCCGTCGCTGCAGCCTCCACTGCAGCTCTCAGCACAGTGCTAATACAAAGCAGCAGTTCTCCAGAAGCGTTATTTTATCTCAGAATGTTTCTAATCAGTCATCATCAGCACACACACAGATACACACACACACACACGCACACACATCCACAGGCACTCAGACAGCCAAGCAGGCAAGCACACCGCTATCTTCGTCTCAACCCCCCAGGGACAGGCCTCCCTTTTCATCTGCTATTTGTAGTTTGTTCATGCCCAATTTCATTACCAATTTTAATTCGTCTATAATTAAATCCTGCATATTCTCTCTGACACGCTGTTCTAAGCCGAGAGGGAGGGACAGGCCAGGCATGCATCACTCTTTGCCGTAATTACACACGCAGATACACACACACACACACATACACAAACACATACACGTAATTACACGAGCCATAATCAGCGGAGGAACCCTTTCTCCCCCGCATCCCCTCAACCCCCCGAGCCGTGATGCTAAGTTTTGTAAATGAGTCTGACCCCAATCTCCGCCCGCCACCCTGACAGTGCAAACACACATACACACACAAACACACACGCACAGACACCGGTGCTTTTGCAGTGCTATTTGCATTCGTCTCCGTGATGAAAGCCTAATTCTCCCAGTTAAAACATTAGCAGTCATTTACAGTGGGTCACAGCACATGTGCCAGTCATCTCCACTCCCTCCAGCTGAGGGGAGGAAAGGAGGTGGGAAAGGAGAGGATGGGGGAGAATAATTGGAGGTAGAAATTTAGCAAAATATAAGTGCATGTAACGAAACAAGAAAGAAGAAACAACAAAACAGCATCCATTTATTTAAGGGTCGTAGTTGTTAGAGTTCTTGCTTCAATGCCGCAAAAACTGATCAGTCTGTTTCTCCTTTTATGTTTAAGCAGGTGTAATAACGCTGTAATAAACAAAGTGAGTGAGCAGTCACGTTTGTGGTAACTTTCAATTGGATTTATGATGATTAGAGGAGAAAAGAGCCTTCAGATATTTTAAGTAAAAGCACAATTGTGAAGTCAGACCAATGTTTAGGTAAAAGCAAAGGTTGACAAACGTTTCTGTCAATGCAGATGGTGCACAAAATCTTGGCCCATTTCAATGTTTAACATTCAGATTTCATGCACATTCAATTATAATTACTAAATAATTAAGAATTTTATATCTAAATGTAGTTTTACTTATGTGATTGGATTAGGTGGATTCTTAGAATGTGTCATATATGTTGTAAAAAAGTGATTGAAGCAGCCATAGTGGAGCAGGTGGAGCAAGACAAATGAAATTCAAATCCTTGCATTTGGAGCAGGGGATGTAAAACGTTAGGAGTAGCATTCAAAGATCAAATTTAAACAAAATTGCAGGACTTTGTCAAAAAAAAAAAAAAAAACAATGGAAGAAAAGTGAAGTATCTTAAAAATGTCCTCATTATTTAATAAATTTCATTTAGTTATCATGGTTGAACATAAGTTCAACTATTATTTACTTTTTTTTCTCTCTTACCTACTATTGCTGTTTCTATTTCTTCCTCTATTGCTGTTCTGAGCTACTGTGACAACAGAATTTCCCTTGTGGATGAATAAAGACTGTCTAAGTCTAAGTCTAAGTCTATAAAAACATTTAAAAAAAAAAAAAAGGAGGAACGTACTTGATAAAAACAGACCTCAACTCTTGTATCTTGAATTGACACTTGGATGACTGAGAGCAGTCTCTCAGTCATCCCTTCCTCTCCTCTGTCTCTTCTTCATTTTCTGCACCTCTGTATTCCTGATCAATGACTTCCGCTCGCTGACACTGCTGCTCTCCTCATGAAATATAACGGCTTATTAAAGGACATACATCTCCACGGCCCTATTTGACTCGCTGAGCTGCTATATAAATACATAAGGCCATGGTGAGCTATATTTAAAGGTCCTCCAGGTGAATGACAGAGAAAGCAGACACCAGGCATTAATAGTTAAAATTCATAAAAGTAAAATGAGGAAGTAAAGATATTCCTGCCACCCTGTCTCCTAACCTTCGCAACACCTCTTCCTCATCCCTCCATCTTTTCTTAGGCCTATTAGAAGAAGGCTGTCTACGACCTCTTCTAACTCTTCCTCATTCGCTTACTTCCCCTCATTCCAACACCCGCATCAGTGTGAGGTTTCTCTTAAAACGGGGCAGCAGCTGGTGGGACTGTGTGCATTCGACACATCAGGGTGTGATCATGAGCATTGCATGTTAGCTTTGCATGTGCTTTTCTGTACTGGGGCTGGGTAGCTGCTAGATGTAGCTTTACTGGGCCAGACACACTTTTTTTTTTTAGGCTCGAGAGTGAGATGCATATAAAGAGAGTAAAGCATGAGGAAGAAAACGACAATCATAGAAAGAATGTCTTATATAAAGGACAAAAACTGACAATAAATGTCAGATCAGAGCAAAGTGAGGTTTGAAATATGCGTCTGTAAGTTCTGTGGCACACATATCGCTGTAAAAGTGTTAAATTCGAGCCTTCAGAGTGACTACATATGCTGCAACGTGAGGTCATTTTGGCAACTGTTCCAAATAACACAATAAAAGCTGCCTCCAAATGCTGTTTCTTTCATTGTGTCCTAACAAGTCTCAGCTGGGATCAGCTTGAGTAAGGGGCTTAATCACAGAGCAGAGACCACAATTACTTTCCGGCAATCAGCTTTCTACTGGTCAGAGCTGAATACCATGTTTTAGTCTGGATTTAAAACATTGTGCATACAGAGCCGCAGACAAAACTTTCATTTTTTTCAGTAGCTGTGCCTCTGCCTTGTCATGTAAAACTCCTGGATCACTTGTTAAGAGCTGATTCATTCCTAATTTCACTCACTACTGTCCCGTAACAAACCTGGGAGTCAAATGGTGCAAATGTGCCCCTGTTTCAGCTACTTAGAGAAGATTCAGAATTTCAGTGAAAGTTAGATGTAGCTTTTTGCTTTTGGGATTGTTTTACCTTCCATGTGGCTGTATTTCTCCTGAAATAGGCAAACTTTCGTGTAAACCAGTTGTAGATCTCATTGAGAGTCAACTGTCTGTCTGGAGACTCCAGAATGGCCTAAGAAAGGGAGGAACAGGATATATGTTAGATGGGGACTTTATATCACTGGAGTGGCAGTGAGAGGGATCACTGGGAAGACTCACATGACGTATAAGAGAGGCGTAGGTAAAGGGAGGCCTGACATCAGCGTTCTTGTAGAACTCACAGTTCTGAGCGAGCTCTGGTGGATGAAAAAAGTCACAACGTGACGTGAATTTAACATCGTCAGATATTTTAAAATCTATTAATAAATAAATACTTAAAGGTGGAGTATGTAAGATTTTCAATATTTTCAAAAGAAATTAACTTAAAAAATAACTACAATCATAATTAGATAGTTTTTTTTTAAACATGTCCATATTTGATGTGTTATTAAATTACAAGTTTAATTAATGACAAAGACCCTTCTTAAATGTTTGCCTACCAGTAAAAAAAGAGTGCTTTTTGTCATTTGTCATTAATTAAACTTGTAATTTAATAACGCATCAAATATGGACAGACTGGAACCTACATGTTCAAAAAACTATCTAATTATGATTGTAGCTATTTTATCAGTTCATTCATTTAGAAAATATTGAAAATCTTACAAACTCCACCTTTAATAGGCAGCTCCACATAAGTCCAGCATGAAGTGAAAAGTAACTTGATAATAACGGCGAGGTGGAGACTTCTCCCACAGCCTACCTGAGGCGATAGGGGTGCAGTATTTGTCGGAGTTGCGCCTACGTATGGGTCCGACGGCGTGCGTGTGGGAGTGGGAGTGTGCGTGCAGGCTGGAAGAGCTGATGACAGAAGGTCCCTGGCGCAGAGGGGTGATTGGGGTGGCAGCTGAGGTGGGGGGGTGAGGAAGACCCTCTGGGTAGGCCTCGCTGTCCCGCTTTAAAAGGGAGCCACTGGAAGCCAGGTTCAGCTAGGAACAGAAACACACAAGTCTTTAAACTATCCAAGCCGCACGAAGCAGCCCGACACGACAGGCCGGAAAAGTTGTCAGTTTTATGAAGACAGTCACAAAGGTGAATATAAGTGTCAACGAAAACGCTTGATCATATTTGGAGCACAGAAGTGATGCAAACACACTGACCAGCTCACCTACTTCGCTTCTAGACTGTAAGTTGTTCCAACCATTAAACATGACATTATTTACCTTGCTGGTGTAGCGTGTTTTATGTCGGAAGCACTGCTAACGTTAACTCAGTTAGAAAGTGAGGCCTTTAGCACCTCTTATGAATATCTGGCCCTGTCATTTGCACCAAACCGCGTACACACACACTCGCACGGTCTGAATATGCACATATATTTATACACACACGGCACTGGCTGCAATTAACCCTGAGCTTACAAAAACAAAACCACACGACAGCATGTTTGTAAGAAGGGAACACACATACATGCACTCTGCGGTGGCAAAGTCTTCACGGACCAATTCGGCCCAATTAGGCAGAGCCTGCACACACACACACACACACACACACACAGAACCAGTATTCCCAGTCACTCTGGGAGAGCCGTTTTAAGGGCTGCTAGTTTAGAACTAATTAAAACCCCTGTGTGTGTATTTGTGTATGTGTTTGTCTACATGTATGTAAAAATGTGTGAATCTCTTTCCCTTTACTCTGACCCTTCTCTGTTCCATTTAAGCTGACTGGAGGGGGCGGGGCTGTTTAACAGGTACTTCATTAAAGCTGCAACCCTGCCTCATCACCACGGCAACAGTCCAACACTGTTAATTGAGGCCAAGCTTTGTTTCCATTTCTGATGCTCCTCCTCTGCCCCCTCCTTCTCCAATCCCTGACCCCGAGGCTCGTCTCCAGTGGTGACAGAACACGCCTCTTCCTGATTTCCCATTAGATGATAATGGCAGCTGATCCCCCTGCGATCAACACATCATCTAGACACACTAGTACACAGAAACACACGTGCACACACTGCCACTCGGCTGCACCCATTTATATCCTCAAATTAAGACACTCTTCGCCTAATTGACAATTAATTTCAACATCTTCATATTTTAATAAGACTCTGCGTCAGTCTGCATAATGAAATATTCATTAGATTTCTAATAACTTCACCAGCCGGAGTGGACACATACAGAGACATATACAAACCACAGAAATGTCTATTTCTCAGTGTTTTTCTGAGAAAAAACAAAACAAGACTGTGGCAGGCTGTTTTGGTTGTCCTGTCTGATGAACAAGCTCCTGGACAGAAGTGATTGGGGCATGTGAATATTGAAAAAGCTCTAATTTATGACTCCATGTGATGAATTAGAAGATTATTAAAGTAATGTTTTCTCCCAAACGCAATTTATTAACTCTGATGGAAAGCTTAAGACGGAGGAAAAGAGACAAAAAGACAAACTTCCATTGTAGAAAAGTAAAAGAGTGGCAGGAAATTAGCCTTTAGGATTCAGAAATAACACATTGACTCTCATTGGTCAATAGGGGGCATAGACACCAAGCTAGAGAGCAAGGGATGAATGTGAACTCCCATGAAGGGCAGAAGTGAAGAAACTGATCAATCAAGAGGAGCTAGAGGGTAAAAATAAGTTGGAAAACATGATAAATGGTAAGGGTTGGGTTCAGCGGTAAATGGGGTGAAGGAGAGTACTCACAGGTTGGTTAAAAGGCTTTGGCTCCGAGGGGCGCATGTGCAGGTGGGTCATCATGGCCTGAAGTCGCTCGCTCTCCTTTGCCAGCTGAAAAACACACACAAGAGTGGAACATGCGTCGTCTCATTAGAATGATCTAATGTGGTATTGACACAGCATTACACCAGTTCCACCTCAGGCAGAGAGATGAACACGAGTAAGCCACTTCAGCACCCTTCAGCTCTTTCACACACTTCCCCTAGCCTGAAGACACACTCGCCCCCATCTGACTTTGTTAACTGCTCTTTAATGGACGCTGTTAGAGCCTTTGGAAACACTTTGTGTGTGTTTGCGTACCAGTGCACATGCATGCATGTGTAGCCCCCAGAAATACCAGATCTACATTGAGGCAGACAGCACCATGAAGATACTTCAGTACCATCCAGGATATGTGCGTCGGTCTACAGATGAGAGAAGTTTAAACGCAGTGCCTGCGTCTGTCTGCGTGTCTGTGGTGCGATGTAGTGCGGTGTTGTGTGTGCGAGGGCAAAGCGGTGGGCTTCCTGTGGACTGCTGAGGGATGAAGTGACATGTCAAGGAGGGAGAGACGGCTGTCCTGATGTGATGTGACACCAGCTGCCTCTCTGTCACTTTGTGTTCCCTGGTGGTGGCTTCAGGGGCTCAGCTAAACGATGTTTACCACCACGGGCAAAACACAAAAGCTAACCCTAATGCTGGACACACACACACAAACAGCAAAGTGATGCTGCACTCAGGAAACCAAAGACAGTGTTTTCACTTTGTTTGGGACTTTCTTAAATGGGGAAAGTGCTGCTTGAAGTCACCATTTCATGTCTCATTATGATCTTATTATGTTGCTTTTCTTCTGCTGCAGATGTTTCAAGAGCGTTTCACATGCGAACCGCTTCCAGAACAAGAGAGACTTCTCACAGCCTGGCCTTCTCTTGCTTGTGTCTTTCTCTTCTCTCTCCCTCCTCCACTCTCTCCTGCTGGTGACCAGAGACGCTTTATAATTGGAGCGGCGATGGCAGCTTCCCTGCTGACTGCTCCTTTTAAATTACAAGCTCCACTGCTCTCCATAAACTCTGCCCCGCCTCAGACAAGTTACTGCCATTGACAGGCTGAAACAGCCTTCATGACTTTGTTTGTGAGCAAATGAAAATGAAGTGTGTGCATGTGCATGACCCACCTGTATCTCCAGTTGCTGAACCACCTGCATCTGGACTCTGCACTGAGCGGTGCTGCGGTCATCCAGGGCGTGCTCGTTGTTCAAGTGCCTAAAGGAGAAAGGGGGAAAAGATCAGAACGCAGTCTTTTCTTGGAAAGTAAGTTCATTTGTGGATACCTATCGAGATTGTTCATTTTTAATTCCAGAGGATTATTACCCCAGTTGGCTGATTGGGAATGAAGAGCTGGAAGATGGAAGCTCTCTCCCTTTTTTATTTAGACTGAGTTATGAGCTGTTTCAGTGCAACAAAAATAAATCCTAATCTCCGAGGTTCATTTTGTCTGGTGAAGGACGCAGCAGCTGTGTTTTGTGTGTTTATACTCCACTGGAGCTCAGTGAGCCATGATCCAAGACAACCACCTGGATATGAGCTCATGTGTTATCACACAGAGCCTTATCTTAAGACTGTTAGCTAAACTTCTCTCCACTTATTAACACTAGTGGGACATTCATTTGTGTGTGTGTGTGTGTGTGTGCATGTGCTTGGATGTGTGTGTGTGTGTGTGTGTATTTGGGAATGATGGCGCTGTTTGCTTCCTCATATGTGGGAGGACCTGAGACCTTCTGATCTTTCCCAGTGCGCCCCTCCCTGTCTCGCTTCTGTCATCGCCAAGGTTATTCACAGGTTGCTGCTGCCGGAGCAGCGTGTATGAGAATGTGGGCTCATTTATATTGTAGTGCGAGTGTACTTTGGTGCTGACTTCATAAGCCACTTCCCAGCCTTGTTACATGTTAATATGTATATGCGTGTCCAGTACATGTGTGTGTGTCTGAGTAAGAAGTTAGGCAACATGAGGCGAAGACTAGAAATGAAACAAAAACAATGATGTCATGGCATGGCTAATCTAGGCAGATAGATGGCTCAACACAAGTGCATGATAATAACAAAAACATGATCTCACCCCCTCTCTCTTTCTGTAACTCTCTCTCTCTCTCTCTCTCTCTTCGCCACTTCTGTCCACTCTCCCCTTCCCACTCGTCTTCCCCCGCAACTCTGTAAATGCCTATGATTCACACTTATTCCAACCAAATCTGCCCCCAGCACCCTCCCCTCCCTCTATAGCTGGGCCATAAACAGTAGCAGGGATTTTTTTTTTTTCAATGTGTCCCGACAATGAGGCTCTGTTTACTCCTCTGAGTGCTGGCAGACAAGGTTTTAACCCACATTACACCCAGCTTCGGCGACCACAGCCAGAGTATTATACCAGAGGACAGGGAGGAGGAGAAGGAGGGAGGGTAGGTGGGTAGAGGAAAGAGACGCGAAGAAAGACGTGAAATAGCGAAGTGTCTCCCTCCTCTGTTCTTCTGTTTTACCCTCTTCCCCTCCTGGGGCGATGACTAAGGCTCTCTGGGAGAGAGCGCGCCGTTGGACTGACGGCATTATCTGTCGCTGCCTCTGTTTTTTTTCCATCTCTCTCTCTCTCTCTCACTCACACACACACACACACACACACACACACACTCACACACACACACACACTCTTTTCACTCTAGCTCTCCTTCCATCTGCCCTGGGGCTACGTGAAATAAGACACCAAACAACAGCTTTCCTCTCCAAACTTTCCCAGCCTGCCTGCGAGCTTTGATCTGACTGTCCGATGCCATCACAATCACAACGCACACTTCTGTGATTATGTGTGCACGCGCGTGTGAATACAGATTTCATCACTCTGGCTTATTAATATCTCCCCTGTTCAAATAGCTACGAGCCCCACATTGGTAATGAGTGTAAGTTTGTTTAGGGCTTCATTATGGGCTTGTGAAACCTTCGTTAGAAGCCTTAGTCCCACAGGGGAAGTCCACTGTACTGAGAGTGACAGAGGAAGAGGTAGGGCCCGTGTTAAAGCCACAGTACTTTAACTCCAAATTGTGAAATAACACAGGAAGACTGGAAGATGAGCAGAGAGGGAATAAGAGATGAGAGGTAAGTTGTCTTAACCACCAAAAAGAAGACGATATTTGGAAAAAATAACAAACAAACAGACAAAAACAATTAAAGCTTGAAGGAAAGCATTGATGTGCATTAACTCAATGTAGTAAAACTGCTTAAAGATCTTTTGGAAGCAAAGAATTCACATGCATGACAAGCGAATGTTTGTTCCGATGTGCTTCCACATATGTGTGCAAACATGCATGTGCCTCTGAGCAAATGTGATGCAACGGATGGCAACAGTTGCATTAGGAAATCAAGAAATACAAAACTCCAGTGATGTGTCTGACTTAAGTGTACATGATTAACAAAGCTTCAGCTGCCTTCCCTGTTGCTTTATAGAGACAATCTAAAGGAAATGATTCACCTTTCTGACTATTTCTTTAATATTAATATGACTTAGTTGATTTTCATGGAAAAACAGGCACTATGTTTCATACTGCTGATAAAACTAAAGTTTGCTTTTGGTCTTAAATGTTAATAATTAGTTTAGTAATTAGATTCGTATGAAACCTCAAACTGAAAGCAAGCAAAAAAAAAAAAAAAAAAAGACACTGATAATAAAAAGAACAAGTCTGGAAATGAAACAATAATTATGTCATACAGTACATATGCACCTGGAAATACTGAGTCTCTGACTTCCCCAAAGAAGCTATAAACACATCCTTAGAATAAACAGTTTCAAAGCCATGGAGGGGTGTACATGTGGAACACAAGTCTGTTAAAAGAATAACTTTGCCTCAGTGTCTTATTTCCATTTGTGGTCTCAATTGCATATTCTAGAGGCAGTCATCAGCAAAAGCTTTTATTTTGTATGTTATATCTGGGCGTAGTTTACTCACTTGATAAACTGTCCCATGTCCTCACACAGTGCTTCACAGCCGGGCCATTTACACTCTCCATGGCCATACAGCGGATGGGAGCCAGCATGCTCCTCGTGACTGCAGACACACACACAACAGATGTTATACAATCCAAAAAACAAATCATATGCCTTCTTAGAATAAGGGGGAAAAAAAACATTAATAAGCCGCACTTTCAAACACATGCATGCATGCATGCATGCAAAAAAAAAACAACCTGAAAGTAACCACAGCAGCATCAGTGCAACCATCTGAGTGTGGTTAGCTGTGATTAGTTTGTGCAGGTCTTGAAGCCAAGTGCAGGGAAAGGAGGATAGAGCAGAGTGGGGTCAGTTACAGAAGCCAGGCAAACAAGGGAATTGCTCCAACAACCTCAGAGTCACATTCTTAAGTCCATGACCCGTCTTTCTGTCTTTGGTGTGTGTTTTGCATGTGTGTTTGTGTGTATTAGTGTGTTCTGCTGTTTCAGGAGTTGACACAGAGCCGGCACAGGACCAACCAGCCATGACTGATTGGTGGCGGTTGCCGTCATGTGCTGGTTGTTCTTTTGTGGTAAGCCTATGTGTGTGTTTGTGTGTGTGTATCTGTCCATCTTTATGAGCGTGTGTGTGTATTTCTACGTGAGTGTGATGATGAAAGACTAGGCCAGGTTTGGTTTGGACCCAGGATACAATAAATGTATCCGTGCGTGTGTGTACGGCAGGTCCGGTAGCTGATGTGGTTCAGACCTGGATCCTTGCCGGCGACTGCTGTCTCCACATTTATTTACATGACTATGTACGTGTGTATGTGTACGTGTGTATGTGTACATGTGCACGAGTGAATCGTGTGTATGCCGACTGGGATGGGGATTCTCCCAAATCAACATCAGAACGTTGTCTAACAAAAACCATTTGTCTTGCAGATGGAAACATGTCCTTGTGTCTCACTCTTCAGCTCTCCCTGATCAGATGTGCAGGCTGGAGTGTATGCTTTGTGTGCGTGCTGCCTGTGGTCTAGTCAACTCAGAAGCAGCTCAGACAGCAGACATGACAAACTGCTGGCAACCACATTCTTCTCCACATCAGCCATGCATTAGCTTAGCAGGCTAACACAGTAATGCTAGCATCTTTGCCAGTATTGGTGGGATACCAGCAGCAGTCTGTAGCTGTGGTATGACAGCGTATGACATCTTCATGCAGCTGGTAGAACCAATTTTAATTAACACATGCCCACACACTGTGACCCTCTCCAAAATGAGGTCAGAAGTCAGGGTCAACAATGCTCGAGGTGCAAACAGTGAATCAGTGCTAAACGACACCACTCTCTTATGTGTATTTCTATCTGCAGCTCGTCCTTTCATGTGTGTGTGCATGTATATGCTACTCACTGGCTGCTTGGAGGTTGGCTGCCTTTGGGGTAAAGAGGGACATGGTCGTCTCCGCTGTCTGCCTTGGTGAAGGATGATATCCACTCGAACAGTCTGGCTCTTAAAAACAGAGACAAGCCCATGAGCAGCCAACACAGCCATGCACAGTCACAAAACACATCCCTGAATACGACCACAACGCATTTTGAAATGACTGCGCCACCATCTTGTTCTACTTCGCCTCCTGAATTCACCATCCTCTCCACTCCTCACGTCTCCTCCGCACCATCCTGTCATGTCAAAATGTGGTTGACAGCATACTGGCGGAGCATGCTCAGCCCAGCACACCTACTATTAAATGAGCTGAGAGATGTTTACACCCTGGTGATGTGTGAAACACCATATGTGTAAGTTTTTCAACTGTGTTTGTATGTATGTGTGTGTGTGTGTGTGTAAAAGCCCAGCTAGAAGCTTTAAGGTTACCTCCAACAAGACAGCGTAAGATTGAATGAGAGAGAGTGAGAGTCATACAGAGCACAGACGCACAATCACAGTAAGGTTACTGGAAACATTTGGTTCTTCTTACCTGTCTCTCTTTGGGGTGTGGCTCTGTCCATTGGGCAGGCTGTGCAGAGGAATGTGAGCATTGGCAGCTTTGGGGAAGGCTGAGGTAGAATTGGAGCTGTTGGTGCTCAAGTCCAGGCCCTCGGCCTGTTTGAGGGCCTCCTCGCTGCTCGGCACCCCCGACACTTCCTTCCACAGCTGTTGGAGGTCTGACGGACACATCGCTGTACGAGAAGGACAAAGTCAACTTCGCAACGGATATCATGTAACGTCTTGATAATTTTCACATGTTCCATGCAAATGTGACGACAGAATGTTTGATTTATGCTAATTGGAATAGAACTTGGGGGGAATAATGTTAGTGATAAATCTCGTACAGGCAGACAGACTATAAATAAACTGGTGACACAAACGCTGTAGCGGCACCAAATTGTTTTCATCCGCATAAACACTCATGCTACCATTACAGCTGTTGCGATGAAGAGCAAAACGCAGGCGACATGAAGAGGGAAGAGGTTGGGTTTATGTTATCTTGCCGACAGACACAGTTCCTCCATCTTTTTTTTTTTTTTTTTTTTTTTTTTTAATAAAAAATGGTTAATGTTGCTTCTAAAAATGTATCGCTCTCCTCACTCATAGGTCTTATTAGTCTGAAATGAGTGCATGGGAATACTGTCAAAATGGCCACCGAATGGCGAGACCTCCGCGTGAAAACTTTATCAGTACCGTTATTTGTGTGAAAAGTGGGAGCAAAGTTTGAGTTGCAGCTTTGTTATTTCAGGTCCAATGAGGGAAAGGAGAGAGGGAAAGAAGCCTTTAAATGCCACAGCCTACTCTGATGGATCTTAGCAAGCACACACACACACTCGTGCACACATTTGCACGAACACACACACAGAGACCTCGCAGCAATCCAAATATTATGTCTGCTTTGTCTGCATTCTTCTGCAGGCCCGCCAAAACAAAAATTCTCACCCTGAAAGAATGGGGTGGTGTGTGCATAGATTTCTGTAATTGTGTGTTTGCAAGAAATGCAACCAATCTGTAGACATGCTCGAAAAAGTGAAAGCGTAAAGCAGATCAGGATTGTTTAGTCAAGCAGCTCATATGATGACTCCATTCGATTTAAAATAAATATGTAACTTTAGAGAAACCAGATGAAAGCAGTTTAATCATGAGTTCAAGTCAAAGCATGTGAGAGGAACAGATTTTTAACAAAAAAGCATGACTTGAAAACTGTTCTTAGGATTTTCTCCACCTATGGATGTCAGAAAAAAAAAAACGTTAAGAAGATGGGAGTGCTTCTGCAAACCCATATTAGGCCATCATGATCCCTTTTACTTTTCAGTGATGTCTGTCGACAACATGAACATGTCGGGAAGTTTTAGAAAAGTTTCAGAAAAGGCAGATTCTAACTGGACGAAGAAAAATCAAACAAATCAAGTTTGTGCTTAAGAAATAGATTTTAAAGAGTTTTTCCTCTTTAATTTCTCTTTTTTTTTTTTAATAAAAAACTTGTTATATTTTATAAGAGGGAATTTACATGAGACATATGATGTGCTTCCATCTTTACCACCATGGTAGAAATGAACAAAAACCCAAGCAGGACCCCTCATGTCCCCCCCCCTACCTTTACACTGAACACAACAGCCCTTTGAGGCGGGGCAACAGTGTGTGGGTTTGTGTGTGTAGGGGCAAGTGTTTATGCGTGAGTGTTTGTGTGTTTGTGTGGCATGGCCGGTCAGAGGAATGCTCTGGCTCACGCCTGGCTGAGCCGTCACAATGGACCAGCTCTTTCACACTGCAGGGAAATTCCAGTCTGATACAGAGCGAGCGAAAGAAAGAGAAGGAGACGCCAAATGTTTGCAACTGTCTGAAAAATTAGACTCTCCTTGCACAACTGTATCCTCGTATCCAGTCATTTTTTAACCTTTCTGTGGACCGGGAAATCAACCTCTCCTTCGGTGGACCCTGCATGTTTACCAAAATAATCTGAAATGAAATTTTCCAAACTTTCATTGAGTTTATTTTGTGACGTATGCGTGTGTATGCGTGTGTGACTGCATGTGAGTCTGCATCAAGGGGGAAAAAAAGGCAAAGATCAGAGACAGAGGGAAGGAAACAGGTCTGTTTGGTCAACTCAGTCAGCGCTTTAGCAATGTTACGGGCACTTTACAGCCCTTAAGGCTTTCTCTGCCAGTGAGATAGCGTGCATGTGTGCACGTCCACAGACAAAAGTGGGCATTCACAAACAGAGGCATGGTCACTAAGGGCGGGCTTGCAACAGTCAGAGTTTATTATTGTAAAAGTCTACTGACAAATTTAAGGGGCGGTGGGTGAAGTTACGCATCGGAAAAGACAAAAACCCAGTGGGAACAGCAATAGCAAAATGACAATATTCTTGTGTCTGGCTAATGTCAAGCACAAACACACACAAATGCATCTCTAAGCAGGAGGCTTAGTAGCATATTTTACCTATTATCCAAATGAGTACTTTCCACAAACCCACCAATCAGGTTTCCTTTTATCTTTTATAGGCTGATTAACTTAACAGGCTCCACAGGCAGCACTGGGCACAGGCCTATGTCTGTGTGTGTGTGTGTGTGTGTGTGTACGCAGTAAGGGCCAGGATGTGTGTTACAAAGCGTTGCATGTTTAAGGTTCTGTTCTGCATGTGTGCGAGCACGTACCTTGCTGCAGAGATTGCATGGCGGCGGTGGGCTGCAGCGGTACCAGGCCTTGTCTCTGGAGGTTGAGGATGTGCTGCTGCTGAAGCTGCTGCATTTGGATCAGCTGCTGCTGGAAGGCCAGCTGCTTACTGCCTAACTGCTGCGAGCCAGAGAAAAGACACACACACAGACACACACACACATTTCAATCAAAACATACATACAAACATTTCAATCTAAAAAAACTGAATTAGAAAATAACATACAATATTATCATTTGGGCTGCTTATCGTATGACTGACATATGTCAGTTTGAACTAATTTCAATAAACTTGTAGAAAAACAAATAAATATGCAAACAAAATGATAATATATGATAACAAAATGACACCTGTAATAGATAAAAGAAGAAAAGAAGCCTGATTCCAAACCGTAAAGACCCCGAGAATGTTAGGAAGGGGCGATGGGATTAAAGGAGGTTAAAGGGAGAGTGGAGAGGCCTCCAGAACATGTGGTGATAATGTCTGTGTGTGTTACTGTGATAAATGTCCCCTTTCCTGCTGTCCCAGTCTGGGGCAGACCTGGACTGTGCAGTGCTATTTGAAAGCCCCCCCCCCCCCCCCTCCTGAACCTGACCCAGCACAACCAACCCCTGAGATGTACTTTATCTTTCGGAGATAACTGGTGGGGAGGAAAAATAAATAAATACAACATCTCATTGTGTGTGAAAGAGAGTGGCGGCTTGGACCTCTTTGAACAGAGAAAACTCACAGGAAGGGCAAATAGGTCATTTCCTTTCAGACTCGCTCTCTGGGGAAGAGAAGTGTGGTGGCAGTGTGCTTGTGTGTGCTTGTTCAGGGGCAGGTGGGGGGGGGGGGGGGGGGTGACAATCTCTTTACTTGGACAATTTAATGGTTTAGGTAAACTGGATGATATGAGTTACTGGAAATTTGGGCCTGCTGCCATGGAAACAACCTGCAAACACGACTTGCACAAAGTCAGCCTCACACATCACCAATGACTATTCTCAAGCGCTCAGACATGTCAGTTATTGCTTGTAGAGGAAATGATCTCATCCTGAAAATAGTCTACATGTTCAGTCAAATACAGCCTTGATCCTGGTTTATTGATAAAAATAGATAAGGACACTTTGATGCTGAGAAAATAAGTTGACAGTAGAGACATTTCCAAGACCAGAGAGATGTTATTCATGATGCGCTGATGTTTTTTTTTTACTTTGCCACAGTGTTACGGTGGAAAGCAATAGGTCATCCCAGCACCGATGTGATCCACCATAGGAAGTAATGGACCATTTGTAAATGGTGTAACCCACTGGTGTATTTGGAGGGAAATGTCTCAAAGCTGATTGGTCAAACAGCAGCTAACACATTTTTGAAAGTGCAGGAAGCCAAACAAACGCCAACTGCAACTGTTAACGACAACATTGTTCCTTCATTGTGGTTTCTGCTGCTAGACGCTTGAAAATGTCTGGAATAATCAATAATGGCTTAAATTTAGTCACTTTGTGAGTCCAGTAAATCCGATGTAATTGCAGAGCGGAGAACGTTGATGTTATTTATTAAAGGTGTATCATTGGCATAAAATAACCAGGGAAATAATCCTCTTAAGCTGATGTGAGATGTGTTGTGGGTCTGCAGAAGTCTGTGTCATGCTTACATAGTTCAGCTCTTTGAAGTGAATTGCCAAATTCTCATTAGTTACAATAAATGGTTTATCAAGATCAGAATGTCCTGACTGAACTGCTTTATCCCTCTTTCTTTCTTTCTTTCTTTCTTTCCATGCCCTCTGCCCTCCCTCCCCCCTTTTTCAAACTTGTCTGTCCATTTTATTTTTTCCCTTCCTTTCGCTGTCTTTCATTCCCTCCTGAGATATGGCTACAATTGTTTAAAACACACACATTACATGTGTGTGTATGTGTGCCTGTGTTCTGTTTACATTAGCTGTGGCTGAGTGGCCAAAGCTAGCGCAGTAACAGGCTGTCAATGTGATTTATGAGCACATCACACACTGTCTGAGCCTGCCAGTCACACAGATGCACACATGTGCACACAAACACACACTCAGGAGATGCACAGACGCACTCTAGATGGACACCCAAAGACACACGCACACACACATACACAGGCAAGCATCTCCCGTGATGGTCAGAGTCACTTCATTAAGCTGACTCCTGACCAGTCCCAAATGCTCCATCGACACACAAAACACTGCCTCAGCACACACATACGCAGTATTTCTTTCAATGCATCACTTCCACGCAGACATGAAAGTGAAAAGGAATTGCAGCGGAGAGTGAAAAGGCCAAAAAAGTCAGACGCACTGACGCACAGAGATTTTATTTTATTCTTCTTTTCTGTCCAGGATTTTCTTTTCTGGTTGGAACTACCGGCTTGGCTTGACTGCAGAGTAAATATAAACTACAGCACAACATCTTGTTGGAGGCTGACAAACACACAAACCTTTCAACGCAGAACATTTGTCTGACCAGGAAAAATGTCAGAAATGACTACAAAGGTGATGATTGACACCTCACAGTAACTGAGAAGCATTGACTGCTGGAGGGGACCTTAGTCACATCAGTCGCATGGAGCTCTGTAGGGAGGCATATTCCCCCAGGTGTATGTGTTTGTGCAGTGATCCATCACACATCAAGCCTCTCCCTCTCTGTCTGCTTGTATGTGGAGCTGTATGACCAGTGTATGCACTTGTCTCCTTGTTACAGGATGAGCAACCTGAAAACTGGGACAGTGGCAGAGCGCTGGGAGAAAGAGAAAAGCGATTCAGGCATCCTCTCAACATGCGACTCAACCACAACTGGTTTGCTTTGGTCACGGTCGAGTTGGTTGACCGCTGTCAGTGAGGGGTGGGAGCTCTGCCCACTGGGAGAAGAGGATGGAGAAGATCGGAGGGAGAGAGAGACAAATCTAGAATGTGTTTTCTCATGCGTTTATCAGAAAAGTCTCACAAGGTCTTCCTCTCCAAGCCTTTCTCCTGCATAGTCCCCAACGTGTTTGGGTTAGAAGCATTCATGCCGTACGCTTATACAAAAGCACACATACACACCCACAACTTCTTGCACACACAGGTTATGACAGTAATCATGTCTGATTGATTCAGATCCTCTTTGTTGAGCCACAATGCAATCCCAGTTGATCCTTTGTACCACATAGGTGGTTAAATCTGGCACAGTGTGTGTGTTCATTTGTGTGAAAAAGAAAAAGTGAGAGGAAGGAGGTTTAGAACTTTGGTGGGATTAGTAGACAATTAAAGAGTGGCAGACCCCTCCTACAAGCAGAGGAATAGGCTTAAAAATGCGTCGGCAGAGCGTTTGCTGCTAAACCATGTTGCTTTTTAGTTAAGTTTATGCACAATAAGAAAGTTGAAAATTGCAGGATGAAAAGAAAAAGTGTATTATATACATCTGATGTTCTATGGATTTCCTTATTTCTCTTCAGCTTTTTCACTTTTGAACCACTTGTACTGCATTTAACAGTACTTCAGGGTGTGCTTGAGCTGAGTGAGAGTGTACTTGGTGAAGTTCACCTCTTTTGCCGCTTGCTTCCCGGCCTGCTGTTGCTGTTGCTGCTGCTGCTGCTGCTGCTGTTGCTGCTGCTGCTGCTGCTGCTGAGTCAGAAGCTGGAGATGTAACTGCTCCTGCTGCTTTTTGTAGTACTCCTGTAACTAAAGACAGGCACAAAAAGTGGGCGGCAGGGTGGAGAAAGGGGAAGAGAAGGGTGGAAACATACAAGGTGAGTGAGTTACTCTGTGTTTGGGCGCCAACAATACAACTACAGATATCTGATGCTGCAATGACTCAAAGTTATCAAACAACATACTGTCACTCCAACAGGAGTCTGAAATAATGCAGTTTCTGCTTTCAGTCAGGGCCGCAGTGTATTGTCGTGGTGGTGTGTGGTTTATTAACAAGCAAACACACACCTGACAGAGGCTGCTAAAGTACATTATGCAGCTGTTGTTGTGTGAAGCTGTGTGGCAAGGTGATTGTGTATGTCAAAGCTAAGCCCCTTTGGATTATTCAGAGTTCAAGCTCTGTAAAGAAGGAACTGTTTCTGGCACAATGCGGACAGACAAATGAGCAACCGACCAGAAATGCACCTGCAGGTGAATGTATTATAAAGAGGAAGACAGCATGACCAAAACATAAGAAACGTATAGATCTGAAGATCTTATGATGAGTAAACACACCCACACAGACACACACACACATACAGCCTAAAAGACTGAGCATGCCTGTTCTTAACTAACAGGGGGAAAAAAAAAGCACATGTGGATATTTTGTCACTGATATGCTTTTAGCTAGATTTGACTGTTTTTAGTAAGACTGCTGCCACGACACACCTGCTGGGCACGAGTGTTCTCATATTTTACCGCTAAGAGGTTTCAGACAGTAAATCTTAAATAGGCTGTTTTCATGCCATGTGCAGATAAGAGAAGTGGCCCCAGGTTATGTATAGTTACAGGCTGTCCATCGTCTGCTGTAGTTACAGGTTGATGGAGTGAGCGACGATTTCTACTGAAGCTTCTAGTTTGTTTGTTTTTTTTAACATGCCTGTAGCTCAAAGTGCAATAACCTCAAAATACGGCATCCATCTAGAACACACATGGACACACATACAGTCAAATAAACACCCGCAAGTATCCTCTGACTGGCCGCAGCGTGTCTGTTTGTTTGAGTTGGTAATCATTAATTTACCCAGGAAGCTCCATTAAGATTACAATCTTGCTGAGAGGAGAGTAATGCAGAGAGGAAAACTCTCACTGACCACAGTGTGTGTTAGTCTGTGTGTGTGTGTATGGGTAGGCAGAGGGGGGGGGGGGGGGGGGGGGGGGGTATCCTCTTGAGAACAGCTTGTACATGTGTCTGTCTGCAGTTTGTCTTTGTTTCATGGTGCATCGAATGTTCAAAGAGGCTTTTCAGACGAGAATGACTTCACAGCGCAGCAGTTGCTTCGGTCTCTCATCCGTCTGACCCTACACTGAGCAGACTGCACACCACTGCCCATCCGTGCCACACACCCATTGCAATGTAATGCTCCTTCTGAGCAAAGCTGTTTCCCATTACCCAGTAATCTCATCCCAGTCGTGGTTTCATTTTTTGCGTAATTTACAGCTTCTCTCGTATGATGTTCCTTCTTGTCCTTAATTTCGTTTAAATGCAGGACTCATTCCTTCCTGCAGATCCTTCTGTCTTTTCCATCTGTCTTTCCTTTCTTTTATCGCTCCTTAGGCGGAGTTAATCTCTCTTTTCTGCGTCACTAGCCCCAATCGCCTCCTAATCACACAGACAAATGCATATGCAAGCACACACACATATACATACTCGGCTGGAGAGTGGTGAGTTGAGGGAATAATTAAGTGATAATTAAGGTCTTTTTAATGATTTGATTCAGTGGCTCTGTGCATTAAGAGTATGTGTAAGTGAGGCACTCACCTCTCTAGCCTATTACCATGACCTTGACTTTAGTGAACATACCAAGATAGAAAAGCAGAGCAGCCGTAACATAAGTAAAGGTTAGAGGAAACTTAAAGGTTAACACACAAACACATATGAGGATACACAAATCAATGCTCGTACAAACACACAACTGTTTTGTAGCAATGGGCTGTAAAAACTTACATACACACTCTCACACAATGCACTATCGCCATGGGGATATGGAATTTAATGCTCCAGTGAGTGATATGTTGGTTGATTGTTCTGTGTGTGTGTATGTCCGTGTGTAAAAGTGCCTGATTTGCAGATATACACTAAGTTTGCAGTCCATACTGTGGTTAATTAAGTGGGAGAGCAATGTTAAACTCAGTGGTTTTTATTAGCGGTGCAGTGAGTGAGAGTGCATTATCAACCCCTTCCCCTCCATCTCCTTCATCCTCATTACAGAAAAAAAAAAGAGCTGGTGAGGAGATTCCGAGCCATCTGCATGTCTGTTTCCAGAAAGCCAGCACATTTCACATTTCCATTATGAAACATGTTGTCAGATCTTCCCTCTGCAATTTATACTAGCCTAAAGCTACCGCTTCTTATTAAATCTACAGTATTCTCTGCTTTGCCCGAGTGTGTATGTACATGTTTTCTAGACATCCTCTACTATGCAATTATTTCCCTATCACCACACTGTAACAGGCATATTCGCAACCTTTACAAGGCGGCATGTGTGCTTTGCTTGTGCAGGTAGGAGGTGACGAGTTTGTGCAGTTAAATATTTGACAAATCTATTACAGATGAAGAGTGTTTATTGGTTTATGTCGACATGGCAACCCCTCTATCAAGGGCCAGGCGTCAACACATACCCCTGATTCACTGTGAATCACACACTGATGCATCTATGTGTGTTTGTAGGTGTGCATATGAGTACCTGCATCCTCTTAACAACATTAACACAGAGGGAACAGCAAAATGGTAATGCATGCAAATGCTGGAAGGGTGCTTATCTTCAAGATCACTGAGCACTGAATAAGATACAATCATGCCCAGTATGTGTCATCACTTGCTAAAACGGTTACACAATCAAACATGTCAGTCTTGAACTTGGTCCACACAGAAAGTGTGTGTGTGTGTGTGTGTGTGTGTGTGTGTGTGTATGCATGTGTTACCTGCTGTAGCATAAGAGCTTGCTGTTGCTGCAGCAAGGCCTGGAGCTGAGGGGGCGACAGGATCTGTTGCATCTGCTGAGGAGTGATCATCTGTGGACTCATCATAGCCATGGACACAGGCACCTGAAGACAGAACAGGGACACATGCACGTTTTAAATTCCTCACACACCTTCACCCTGCAGAACAAGAACAGCTCAGTCAGTCAGTGGGGGAAAGCTTGTATGAAAAAGCCCAACCAGCATGACTGTGCCTGCAACTCAATGCTCGACTCAACACAAAAAATCCATGCAGAGGTAACACAGCATGCTGGCATGGACAACTAAGTTGGAGAGGTGTGTCATCTTGTTAAAAGAGCTGGCAACACATTTAATGGTAAATAGGCTTAAACACACTCATATTGTTGACACTTTCCTGCACAAAGCTGGCACTGTTAAAAATTGTCAATTTCTCTGGCAGCAGTCAGATAAAAGGACAGATATGTAATCTCCCAATGAAATACAAAATCTTATCTGCTTTTATAAACACATGATTACAATGGCCTCCGTTTCTCTCTCTCCTCACAGTCAGGCCTGGCTAAGAGGAAAGGAACAACAAAGTGGCTATCTGATGAGATGAATATCTCAGGAGATAATGCTGCAGGCAGCAAAAGAAACAAGAGTGAGAGAGAGGACCGAGTTGTGATTTTTGCAGATGTGTTGTGCAAGCAGTTGTAATGTTGGCGCACTGTACACAGAGATGTGCAGAGATGCTAATCTGATAACAAACACTGCAACACCGAGAACAAAATTATCGCATACATTTGAAACTGAGAATGCAAATGTAGACAAAATATGTGAAAAAAAAACATACCAGTAAATCCTGCTGACAGAGCACTTACCCCAGCAGTTAATGAATACACTTAATAAGGGGGAAGAGGGCAGAGAAAAGAGATATCTGGTAGGGGATTGAAGCTGATCTTTTTGGCATTTTTATTTTTTTCTTTATGTATTAAAGATAACTAGCTCTTCATTCACTTGCTGCACATCAATAAATTACTTTTTCAATGCAAACAGCCGTCATGTCCTAACATGACGATAGCTGCTTCATAGAAATAAATGGAGCACCCCTGAATTAGGCCATTTATCTATTTTTACTTCTTGAAACAAGAAATATTTAACCTCCCTCATGGTGAAACCATGTGTGTGTATGCCATTTGTGTGTGCACGCATATCTTGTTGTACTGCTGTCTATCCAGACCCCACCTGAGGGGATTGCTGTGTGTGAGAGGAGCTGAGCTCCATAACCTGTAAATCAAATCTATAAAGACCTGATTTGACTTTGTAAACAAGATTGGCTGTAAACACTAACATCCTCTTCCATCTAGTCAGGATGAAGGGATGGAGAAAAGTTAGAGGAGAGCTGGAGACAAGTGGATCTGGGACTGGATGGAAGAAGAAGAAGAAGCGTGGGAAAGGACACATGAGTGAATGTGCTGTAGCGCAGCAGTGTGTTTTTAAGGTGTAAAAACAGGGAGCAGAAGATGAAGAAAGGATGGTGCTGGAGTGGGAGGGGGGGGGTGAGTAAGGAGCAGGGTGGTGCTGTGGCAGTTGGTAAAGGAAAAAGGCAAAGGAGATGAGAGGGAAGTGGAATACAAAGATGGGGGTGTTGATGGGTGCCGCTTGGCGTCATGCCAGCTTGCCCCCGCCGCCGGGCCTTGTCAGTCTAAGCTGCCAAATGAAAAGCTGTAATTAATTGCTCGTGTGCATCCCATTCTTCCTCCCTGACAACTCATACATTCTATTTTATACACACCGCCATCAACATTTTCAAGTCACGGGCGTAATAATTACTGGAGTTATAGCACCTTTCTGTGTGTCGGCTGATGTTTCTGATGCCAGAACCACATGTGCATGCCTGTGTGCAACTGCAGATATACTCTACTGTATCTGTGTATGTGTGTGTGTGTGTGTGTGTGTGTGGCAGGCTGAATGTTGAGTAGTTAAGGTTTGACGCCATTAATTGCCCCTATAATCTAATATCACAAAGCGTGGTGATTATGGGGCATGCGTTGCCACCGCCATACGACACCGCCAGCCTCAGAGCCCCGCCACAAAACAAAAGCCTCGCCATTAGCGATTTGACGGGCCAGGACAAAAGCGCTTCACAATGCAGAATTATATTTTCATTCGGCTTTGTCTCTCCCGGTGAATGATTTCTCCCCTTTCATTGGACTGTGAATAGGGAGAGTCTGAAAAGCCGGGCGATTTGAAGTCAGCCATTTATTAAATGCATTTAATTTTTTTTCTCGCTGTCGTCCCTGTTTTTTTTTTTTTTTTTTTTTTCATGTAGCATGTTAATTTAAAAGAGAGAGAGATGCATGATAGATTAGTGGGAGAAAGGTGAGGCTGGAAGGAGGTGTGGAGGAGGAGGAGGGGGGGGGGGGTTTGCTGTGTAGGTGAAAGCAGGGAAAACACAGAAAGAAGGAAGAAGGAGGTAGAAACTGGAAGAAATTAAGTAGAACTTTGTAAACTCTCAGAGAGATAGAAAGAAACCCTAAAAATCACGTTTGGAGAGGAGCAACGTGTCGCCTACAGGCTGAAGCATCATCAGTGCAGACACACACTGGCACGCACACACTCACTTTCAAGCAGAACCACTAATAACAGCAAGATTGGAAGAAAAGGCAACTCTAAGATGTCGCTCATATCATTAACATGCAAGAATCATTCACAAGTAGACTCACAACACACACACGCACTGGCAGACGCACACTTCTGAAGGGTCAGTGGCTGACAGGGGTCAACCCCTGCCATGGATGGAGGGAGCTGGGGGAGGAAAGGATGGAGAGAAGAGAGGAGAAGCAGGAGACAGCCCTGTCGTTTACAGAGAACGGAGGGGTAATTAGAGGGGTTGTTTGAAGAGGGAGTTTAACTGATTAACAAAGGAAGAGAGGGAGCTGGGGAGTGCCCAAAAGATGGGAAGGAGAAGGAGGAGAAAGGCACGAGGTCCCCCAGGAGAGAAAAAAAAGAAATAGGGGGATGTAACTTGCATTTCAATGAGGCTCCATCCCTCTCTCCTCTGCTCTCCTCCCTTGATGACTTTTCAGTCTAACAAGGAGGAAAGTCTTTCACCGCTTTCCATTTCAGATGGAACCTCGAGAAGGGAAGAGGGATCGCGATCTGATGTTAAACCAGCTGGGAGTCGGGGTGAACAGGCCCCACTGGAGCTCCAGGACAGTTTCTAAAATGTTAGCATCTTCTCCAGCTTAGTGGGCTCAGTATGTCTGAGATCAGAACAAATAAACCCAGCAGCCTAACGACATGTTTTTGCATTATTTTGGCACAAAAATGATCCTATTGGTGGTCTTAGGCCCTTAAAACACACATTTAAACTGTGTGTGATGAGAATCCCACAAGCCATGTGGCAGTTGAACAGAAAGTGACAGTAAGTGTTCACTAAACATCTCTTCTAGCGTCAGAGAAATCTACCTCTGCAGTTATTCACATCATGCATGCTCCAAAGCGTGCAGACAGTTAGTGTAAGCGTGAGTGTGTGTATTTGTGTGTGAGATGGCAGAGAGAGGTGAGAAGAAAGGAAGCTATAATCAGAATCTAAACAGGCTCTCAGTGTAAATGATGCAGGCTCTGCCTCTGGGTCTACAGGGACACACAGGAGAGAGGGATAATTGAAAAAATGACAAGTAGAGAGCAGAAGGAAGAGAGAGGCTGACAAAGTCCTCCTCCTCCTCCTCACCCCCCTCTCTTGGTAGGAACAAACCCCAGCGCTGTTTATCCTTGTCACTGAGCATTACCACCTCACCCTGGAACTGACTGACTCCCCGTCTACCTCCCTGTCACACACACACACACACACACACACTGACACACACAAACACCTTGAGGTGCGTAAGCATCGTCCTCCGTTCTCAGTTCGTTTTGTTTACAGCGTTTTTGTAACATATTTATCAAATGGTGTTAAATATATCGCAGCTCTTCTGCCTATTCTGATCAGGCATTAGGAAAAGTTGGACACCTCCCATCCCTGGGAGGAAAACAGGAATCTGAGCTCTTTCTGCTTCATCGCAGAGTGGCTGTGTGTCGGTCTGCGTCAGCACCGTGCAGCTTTGTTGGTGTGTAAATGATTCTTGTTGGTTCAGGATTTGTTTATTCCCCAGCTATCATCACCATCACTCTTCCCATCTCCGAGTCCGTCCAGGTAAACAGCCTGTCTGAGCTCATCATGCTAAGAAATGAGAGGAGATCACGGGGTGGTGGTGGTGGGCGGGGGGGGGGGCAGAAGAAAATAAAAAAACCATCTGAGTGAAAAAGAGAAATGGAAGGGGTGCCCACTGTGCTGAGTGTGTTGTTTGGAGCTCAGGTCTAGGCCTCCACTGGAAGTAAAAGGGCCTCATTGTGTGCGGTAAGTACCCCTCCTCCAGCCAATCTGCAGCGAGGCCAGGGGCCACATTGGTCTGGGGGGAACTGATGAGCGAAGCCAGGTGGGGTTGGGGATCATAGAGGCTTCAGACTTGCAACTTTTTTGCTGAGTAATGTATATATCTGTGGTTATGAATGTGCCAAAGCAACTTTCTTTTTTTTTTTTTTCATTGAATTTATTTCTGTTTATTTAATATTTTTCCATATGATGTTTGTAATAACTTTATTATTTCAATATGAGATTTTCTACTTCTTTATGGTCTTTTCGAAATTTCTAAATACATTATGAGACCAAGAAGAAAAGATCATGAGAAGACAAACAATAACCTTTTTTCTCCAGAATGTCATAGCATTTAGCTGTGCTTAACAAACTAATGAAGTATTCATTAAATTTTCTACACGTCTTTTTTTTTTTCCATTTATGTTTGGAAGATAACAAAAAGTAGATATTAACGTTTTTTTTTAATCTTTCATTTGTAGCAGCTGACTCTCTCCCGTTGTAAAGGCCTCTGCATCTGGAAATATTTGTTAAAAAAATTCAGCAGATGGCAGTTTTTAAAGGTTTCTCACCTGGAGGCTGCACAGTGTCAAAAGGATGAAACATTTATGAATCTTTATTTTCCCAACCGCTGGTAGATTTGCAGATGGGACTTCTTTTTTTTAACTGGCTAAATAAAATTACCTTCAATAAATAAGCTCTCTAAATTCCAATTTTGATTACGCAGACAGAGAAATGTTAACATTTAGAGAATTTTTCCATTTTAAACCAAAACTTTGGTGTGCACACTTTTTTTTGACGGTATTTCCATTTTCTAAGTGTCCTAATTTCCTCTTATCCACAGAGACTATATCAGTTTAGTTTCTTTACAGTTTCATAACCCTTCAATTGAATTTAAGAAAGATTTCAGATTGAAGAAAGAAATAGCTTTACAGTTTAACAGGTTTTATTGATTTTATTCCCTAAATCTCTTGTTCAATAGATTTTTTTAACTGAAATTTCATTCATCAACGACACGAGCCGCCTCTGCACTTTGTTTACGGTAACTCACAAGCACATAAAGAGAGACGAGGTGGTTTTAAATCATATTATGAATCTGTAAAACATTAAATGTAACAATGTGATTAAACAGGATGAAAATAAGAGTGTAAACGGGGAGTTTGGGTTTTTCCTGCAAGCTCACATCCAAACAGCGTGGTGAGAAACCATAAAACACAGCTCTTACAGACGAGGGCCCAGAAGAATGAAAAAGAAGAAAAAAAAACTTGAAAAGAGGACAGTGAGAGGCCAGCAAGTTCAAGTGGATAATCCCCCCCACCCACACCACCCCTCCTCCTCCGTTGCCTCCCTCTATCTAACGCCCCAGTGCTTCAGAATAAAAATGACAACACATTTCCAGAAACACACGGACATACACACAGGCAGGGCGCTTCATTGGGAAGTGTGAGAGGCCGTTATCGACCATATTTCATTACTGATTTCACTCATGTTTCAAATCACAAAATAAGAGTTTCACACTTGAGTGGCCAGACCCAAACCTTTCCTCTCCATCCTCCTCGTCTGTCTGTCCACCCCTCAGTCCAGAGCCGAAACCCAATTCACTGGCTGCTCAGCTTGCCCCCGTACGCCCTTCACAAACTGTCAGGATCCCATACCACCACCCCAACACACTCTCTCACACACACACACACACACACACACCAACCTGCAGACACAGCCACAATTCCCTCCACATCAAATGAGAGAAACTGCCAACTAAGCACTTTCCCTGAGTGGACAAAAGGAGCGCTTTGGGGAAAACACTTTAAAGGGAAATAAAAGAGAACGAGAGAAGGAGACGCTTCAGTTCTGTGGACTCTGGAGGCTGAAATGTTCATTTTTCCACATACTTTTACTGATTCCTGAAAAGACTTTGAACCGTGCCAAAATGTCTATATTTCATTTTCTTTAGAAAGGAAAAAAACCGTTGGTGATTTACAGAAGACAAACGGTGAATTAGGATTGCAAAAACGGTTAAAAATCTTTGTTTTAAGAGTGACATGACTCAAGTTTCTTTCTCTCACCTCTCCTCTGTGACTCCTTCTCTCCTTCCATCCCACTGTGCTGGTGTCAGCCCTCTCCAGAGAGGGGGAAGCCAAGCTAATTAACATATCTCTAATGAGTCTTTTCATTTTTTTCCTAATTAAACGAGCTCCTCAATAATACATGAAAACAGGACACCGCGCTATTCAATTACATACATATGGGCCTCAGCCAATGCACGTGCCGTAATCTGTATGTGTGCATGCCAAGTGCCAGTGTGTTAAGTGTGCCAGCCATGCGTCTGCCAAGTGGTGCATATGTGTCGGCGTGTGCCCACACAACGTGTGAATGTGTGCCAAGCGAGTTCATTGTAAAGAATGTGTGGCAGGTCATGGAGACATGCTACCTATCATGCTGGGTAATCCGCCAATTGCTACTCTGTCTGTCAGCTGTGTGCCCACCAATTCTCTCAGTAGCACTCATGCCACAAGCGATTAAGGTAAATGTAGCCAATTATGTCTTACACTTATGACAAACACACACCAAATGTGTAAAATTACCCAAATTCCAGAGTGTTTTTTTTTTTTTTTTAATCTCTCAGGCCTTTTCTTCATACAAGAGATTGAAGACATATTGTGTGTGCATGTTTAGTCTGTATCTATTCCAAGAAAGATTGAGATTAACAGAAAAAAATTGGAAATAAAATCCAAATAAAAGGACTAGAAAGAAACTTGATAATCTATCTTTTTAACTGTCAGACGTTTTATTTTTGCTTCCACTGACAACTAAAGAAAAACATTTTCTCCTCTGCAGCCGCTGTAGCTGCAGTTTTGTCCAGTTTTTTTTTTTGTCCCTTTTGCCATTGCCCATCTACAGACTTGAGCTATTGTGGAGTTTCTCCTGAACTTGACATACGACAGTGTGACACACATGCACACAAAATAGATTGATACCATCTCACACAGCCAGCCAAACAGAGACTATCTCTGAGCAACCAATCAAAACGCAGATACAATCTTGGAGTTTCTTTTGCTGTCTGCTCAGATCCTCCACTCTATTATGAATAAAGAAAAGAAATATGATGGGGGGGCGGCAGCGTGTGGGGTGTATGGAGAAGTAGGCGGGAGCTTGTCAGCACAGACCGAGGTTTCTCCAGAGAAGTAGAAGCATGAAAGTCTTCCCGCTCACCCTGTCTGTTTCTGCCGTTCGCCCTCAGAGAAGAGAAAAATCTAATTATCGAGCTCCTAAAGATCTCATTATTGGCTGAGGCTCATTTGCATGTGTGAGAGCAGCCCAGCAGGAGCCAACCTGGGGACGGCCATTTTGTGCCTGATGTGAGCCTCTGCGCTGTGGCTTATTGTCACCTTCAGAAATGACCACATTAAATGTCTAGCTTCCCTCACTCCAGCATTCGCTCACTCTCTCTCTGTGGCAAATGGAGCGGTGATCAAAGGTGATCATAAAGCGCAAAATCATAGTAATTAAGAGATGTCCACCCACCACTTAGTGGTCAGGTTTACATTGTGAAATCTCATAAGCTTAACTTAAGACTTACACACAGGTACACAAACAACAACAGGCTTCAAATTTGCACTTTGGTGTTTGTGCCCAAGTTTGTCCTGTGGGACTGTGGAGATCTGAGCGTAAACACACACACACACACCAATGTAAATTCAGCTGTGTGCGTACTTTTGCCTTGGTAGGACACGTAGGGCCATGTGAGCTGACAGCTCAGACAACAGAGATGTAGCACGGGTGCCCCGGAGAGTAGAGCGAGGCTAGCCAGGTCAGGCAGCAACAAACAGGACAAACAAGACAGAGATGGAGAGAGTAGAAGAGGGGTAGCATGGCATTTGTATGCGTGTTTGAGAAAAGAGAAAGAGGGGGGAAGTTATGCTTGTTTCATATAAGAGATGTGACAATGAAGCAGGTCAGCTGAATGCATGTTTGACCTGCATTTTGCCGCGTTCATGTGTAAACGCCTGTTCACAGACTCCAACACTGCTCTTTTGAAAATGAGCCTATCCCTGGTGGAAAGGCTCACCAAAGCAGGGCTATGAATTTATGCCACAGTAGCAGCATTTGGGTGGATTTACGGTATTTATGTAATATTAATCACAGAAAGATTTTGGCACAAATAAAGACTGTTTTAATTACAGTCCCTTATCGTTTACAGTAAGCGTTTAATTTCAACAGCTGCAGGTTTCTATTTAAATGAAATAAAGCAAACCTGATTCCCGTTCAGGTTTTGATGAAAGTCTAATCTGTAAATCCTACTTTTCAGACATATTTCATTTTCTGACATCATGAGTAATAAGGTGCCTTTTGTTCTGTGGCATTTCTGCACTTCCCAGAGGTCAGTCGGCAATTAAACCGTGTAAGCGCTAGTTCAGTATCTTCGCAGTTTCTCTTTTTGTGGACGATGTCTGTTTTATGTGATATTATTCTTTCTTTTCCTGTTCTGTCATGAAGCACACAGCAGTCTAGAATGATTATAAAGCTTTTCCTTGTTCTTCTCAACAACTTTATGTTGCCGCAGTCAAAGCTGTGAAAGGTTTTATTTTCTTGATTTTTATGGGGGAAAAAAAGACGTGATCCGAACACTTGTAAGAACAAACAAAAGTACTTGAATACATTTTACACCTACTTGTTTGTATGTGCTGAAGTGTATCACTTTAAATCAGATCTAAAATCTTCCCACATAAAAAAAAAAAAAGTTGCCTCAATTGGATCCTTACTGGCTTCAGACACTACAAATTAAAAGCTCCTTTATCCACAGCTCTGGCTTGTATCTGCATTTTACACTCCTCTATCTCTGTCACTCTATCCTTCATTGTGATGATGCAGCTGTCTGTTTATCATGTGACATGTTAATGAGAGGAGTAATGCAATAACCAGAGTGCTTACTGTTCTAATAGACCCCTGCCCCAACTCAGTTGTTGCAAAACACAGCTTAAAATTATCATTATGTACTCAGCATATCGTATAATTGCAAAAAAAAAAAGAAAAAAGAAAAAAAAAAGCTGCCAAATGTAATGCATGCAAATGTGATATGTATCAACATACACTGTTAGTAATGATGCATATGTCCTGCCTGTGTGTGTGTGTGTGTGTGTGTGTGTGCGTTTGTATGTGTGTGCAGCCTCTTCAAGTGTCTTTCACTAGGGATCCTGTACTCCAGCTAACCCCACTCTCTCTGCTTACTGTGGAATTCAACTCAGAAAACAGCTCATACCCAGAAACTACAAAGGCCTCATTCACTCACACTCTTAACAATCAGCCACACAGACATACGTGCACTCCCACACAGAAGGGCGAGACACATCTAAACAAAGATCTTGAAGCAGATGTGTACATTACACAGACAGATTGGATTTAAAAAATAAAACTCTAAAGTATTATGTGGCAATAAAATGCTTAATAATATAAAGAACCTGATAAAGCAATACTTGGGTTGTGCATGTGTGTGTTCGCACTCTGACCTGAACGGGGCTCTGCTTGACCTCGTTGCTGCCAGGGGAGTTGAGGCCAGAGGCCTGCTGGAGGAGGAACTGTCTGGCTGCCTGGAGTGCCTGTGAAAGAGGGAAAAGTGGACGGTCAGATGTATAAAAGATACCAACTTTCAGAAAAGTGCTTCGCTGTCGAACGCAAAGAAAAAAGTTCAGGTGTGCATGTTTAAATGAACATGTAAAAAGGAAGTAAAGCAGCCAAATACTGGTTACTTTTATGTCCCTTTTCCTCGTTGGGTGAACATGACTGCGAGAGTATATCAGTGTCTTAAATCATCCCCAACCTTTGATTCCAAACTCTTTCCATTCTTCCCTTCTCCACCCTCCTCTCTGTCTTACTCTCTCTTCCACACCAAAGAGGACGTTGCAAAGTGGGCTTTCCACATCCTCTGAGGCAGAAGTATGTCAACGTATCTTCATGTGTGCCCGCTGTGCTTTGTTTGTGTGTGTCACAGTGATGCAAGAAATTGTATGTCTTGATGTGCCCTGAAGAGCTACGACTAACCACCACCCACGTTTTTATTCCTCCTCCTTTTCCCGTTTCTCCCTCGTCTGCCCTCCAGCGCTTTCCATCTCAACCAGTGACACCATCGCTCACCAGCTCTGTTTCCATTCTTTCACTCTGCCCTTGAGTGTTGCCGATTCATCCCTCCAATACTGCAAAGTAAGCCATCCCTCCTGCTTTCTAAGCACATCCTTCTCTTTCCCTACTGCCTTCCTTCCTTTCCTTTATTTTATGTTCCTTCTTTTCTTCGTCGCGCTGATTGTCTGCGTTAAAGAGCCAATCGCCCCTCATCAGGAAAAATCCGTCCCTGAGGAACAGGCATTTTTGTTGGAATGTTTGAACGGCCCCAAAAACATAACAAGAAAACACCCATCTCACAACACAAGAGCCGCCTTGCTCTTACAGTAAGCACATAGTCACACACACCCATATGCACACAAATACAAGCACAACCTCATGACAGAGGGTTAGAGAGCAGAGACAGCAGGATGCACATTTGCTTCCTCTGACTCAAAAGGGAAAGGTTCCTTAGTAAATATTGATTTATGAAAGTCCCTGTGAGTATGCATGTGTATGTGTGGCAAATTAACGGTCAGAATAAGGGATGTTCTTTACCATGGAAGCTCTTACTCAACCGCCCAGCAGCAGAAATCAGCACGACTCCACCGTTTCACAACTGCAGAAAAACTGTAACACTGTGAAACAAAGCTGTCACTCATTCAGCGAATTGTCAAATTAGAAAGGCGGCTGCGTTAAGTAACGTTTAATTACAAACACAGAGAGGCGAGATTAGAGTGAGACGGCGAGAGCGAGAAGTTCTGTGTGCAGTCGCAGTGATGAAAACCATCTGTATCGAGCACACTTGCTACTTTTGCTGAGACCGCAATTACAACACAGACACACACACACACACACACGGACGCGCGCAGGCACACACGTGAATTTTAACACTTTGACAAAAATCTCGGGAACCCCCTCCCTTGGCTGGTTTGACCTCAGCATTAAAGCAAGCACAGACACACACGCACACACACACACACACACACACACATATGCACACAGACAAACACAACCGCCCAGTTTGTTGGCATGTGGTGTGAATTACTCCTTGAACACCCCGTCTGCCCAAGAGTGAGCGTGTGTGAGTTTGCATGTGTGTGTGAGCATGAGTGTATGTTGGCAGGACTTGAGGAGGCATGTCTGGCAACAATAAGGGACAATTCCACCCAAATTACCACCCTGATTACCACTATATTAAAGAGCCATTTATGGCTTTCATAAACGCTACAACCAAGCAGAGGTGATGCCTGTCTCCTCTCTGTATGGCCCTATCCATGGATGTGTGTGTGTGTGTGTTTGAAAGACAAGAAGAAATATGAAAACTAAAGAGAAACCATATCCTTCCTGCATATAACTTATAAAAAAAAAAAAAATGCATTGCAAATGTGATAACCGGCTTATGTAAACATGTCACAGCTAGTAGGCAAATAGTTTAAATGTACTATCATAAAGATTACCTTTTAATGTGTTCTTTTGCCTATAAAAGCAAATAAAACATCTGTTTTTGGCTGAAAGCACCATCCCTTAAGACAGTAACTTGAACTCATTTTAATGATGGTATTCTTGACATTACAATTGTTTTAATGAAACTGTAACTGAGTATAATTATAATGCCATTCTGCACTTTTTTTTTGATAATTAAATGACAATATTGTTGAAATTGCTCCACTATAACAAGGCTGCTTTAAAATAATATCTGTGCCTGGCTAAGCTGCTGATGGCCACAAAACGGATGCTTCAGATCACTTCATGCGTAAGCTTAAAGAGTTTCTCTGACTTTGGAAAAACCTTAAGCTGTTTCTAAAAAATGCATGAAGTTGTGGTGATGTTAGGTGTTTATCATTTTGAAACCTGCTGTGTTATTATTATGGGCTTTGGTGCCTGATACGAGTATATGACAACGCCTTACACACCACTTCATCTTTACATCTGGGAAGATAAGCTGTGGAAAATGAAAACACTTTAAAAAATATTTTAAAACTTGATGTTTTAAAACTAGATGGAAGCAAAGTCAGGCTTTTTAAGATGGAAATGTAAAGAGAATTGACTTCTGGAACCAGATTTAGTAGTTTGAAGAACTACAGTTTTAAGGATGTTTGGCTTTAGCTTGATTTCTTCTTGATGTTTTTGACTTCACACCACTGATGTCTCCATAAAATGCATGTAGCTTGATTTGGTATCATTTCAGCTGACACACAATACAGCAACAAATAAGAAATCCGCTTTGCACGGTGCAAATGTTACAAAAGTAACAAAGACAATTTTAAAGTAAAACTTTTAACAAGTGTATGCATACATATGCAACTGTATATTTATGTATTTCCCATACAACCCTCTTTTATTCCTGAAATGTAGAAGCATCATTTTCTCAGCATCACTACAGTCAGCGGAGCTAACTTCAGTCAGACACCGGTATAAATCGTTGTGGCGCTTTGCTTGCACAGTGACTGATACAACAACCATAAATAATGCCAACATTTTGACTTGAAAACAATTATGCTAAAAACACATCTGCTCGTATATTTTTCACCGTCACTTGCAGTTCATTAGTGTTTTAGGAAACTAAAGCCATGTCACGTGTGACTGTAGGTAGGAAAATGTTGCTCCTCTGCTTCAAAGCAGAAGCTTATTTCTGCCTTGCTGGTCTCTGATCCGCTTATGCTGAAGATTGCGCACCGTCATCTCTGTAATAAAAATAAATCAATAAAATCTTCTTTTTATCTATAAGCAACATGTAAAAAAAAAAAAAAAAAAAAAAAAAGGAATAGCAGGTTTCACACACACGCATACTGAATGGACACACACTAACATGCAAAAATGCCACCAGCAACGAGAGCCCGAACCTCTCATGTCTACTTTGTTAAGAAGCACTTCTCTTTTTTGACCCTTCTCTTTCATTTCTACTCTTCATACTCACTCCTTGCCTTTTTCTCTACAAGACCTCCACCCCTCCTTTAACCAACCCACTCGCACACACACGCTCACACTAGCTCCTCCAAGACCCCCCCCCCCCCTTTACTCCCCATTCCCCCTGTGGCATTCTTGGGGGCGCACTGCACCTTTAAAGAAAATATGAGGGAGGCCTAAGAGGGAGGCCCAACAACAGAGTCTTTGTGCTGCCGCGGAGCACACACGCATACACAAACATGCATACACACACACATATGCACACATCAGTGGTGTCAGACAGGTTTTATTAGAGTGAGAGAGGGAGGGAGGAGGAGGAAGGGGAAGGAGGGGTGAGGAGGTCACCGCTCAGCTTGGAGGCCTGAGAGCGCAGTGTGAGTGCACAAGTGTGTGTGTGTGTGTGTGTGTGTGTGTGTGTGTGTGTGTGTGTGTGTGTCAGTTCGGTGTGTGAGTTCTTCTGACTTGTCATCGCTCCTCTCTGTAAATCATCGCCTCTGACACAGCCTTTAATAACAGTGCATTTTTTAATTCAGCAGGGTCACACATGCACAAACCCGCACACACACACACACACACACACACACATACACACACACACACACACACGTGCAGCTACAGTGACGACTACCTTCTCTGCTTAACAGAACTCCGAAAAAAGGGATGACAACTGTGTTTCACTGGGGGAGAAGTTTGGTGGGACAATTTGGTTCCTTTTGAAAAGCTGCAAATTTAGTTTCTCTAAATGTGCACACTCATCTTGCTGCAGGTGTGTGTGTGTGTGTGTGTGTGTGTGTGTGTGTGTGTGTGTGTGTGTGTGTGTGTGAGTCTGCTCCGCACCCGACATCACATAAATGAAATGTGTTAAAATGAGTTTAATCTCAAATAAGACAAAAAGGTAACCAAGGTAGTTGAATTTGTGTGTGTGGGTGTGTGTATGTGTGGGTGTGTGTGTGTGTGCCTGGCTCAGGTTGCTAAAGCAAACAAGTCTGTGTGTGTGATGAATCTGGCCTCTAATCCGCCCTGTGTGTTTGGGTGACACAGGGAGAGAGAACGCAGGAATAAGCGAAGAAATCTAAACAGAAAGGCATAGCAAAGGAAAAGGGGGTGAGTGGGGGGGTGGACAGAGGGAGAGAGAAAGAGACAGGTGGGTACCATATGTTGGAGTAATCCGTCAGCACTGACTGGGGTCCATTGTTGACGGCCGAAACGAAACAAACCCGTCCTCCCCCTTCTACCCTCTCCTCCTCATCTCCCCCCCATAGATAAACAGCCTCCGGGGCAGACAGTGGGCTGTCTTTGGGGGAGAAGGAGCAAGAGGAGGGGAGGGAGTTAGGAAGGGCAAAGGGGGGGTGAGGCAGGTGGTATCAGATTTCTTCGCTCTTAGGCCAACAGGAAGAAAAAAAAAATAAAAAGGCCACAAGTGAGGATGAGAGAGAAGCTCATTGTTTCATGTGTCCTCCGAGGAGCAAAAGCAGGCTTGACTCGCTGTTTCAGCAGCATCTGAGAGCCCTGATCTCTTCCACGCCAAACAAATATCCCCTGCCTACCTCACAGGCTCAGCAGCCAGGGAAGAGGGGCTTGCAATGCCCCTCTCCTCCTTCCCTCTCTGTGCGCTCGTCCCCAGGAGAGAGCGACAGACAGAAAGACTGCTAAACAGACTCAGGGTGAAGATGCAGGAAAGAGCTCGTCACACCCAGCTGATTCTCTACAGGTCTGCATGCTTTCTGATTTTGGATCAGTGGGAGAGACGGGGTTCAGAAAGAAGCGGTGGATCTTTCTTTCTTTTTTTTTTCTCCACATCCCTTTTTTTCTATATCTCCTTCCTGAAGGGCTGTCATTGAAGCTGAACACCAAGCTAAAGCTGTGGCAACGCTGCCATCCTCTTGGGTCATCCCTGTGATCTCTTGTATCCGTGTGCACTACTTTCTTTGGCACCAAAAAAAAAAAAACACTTTCAAACTCCATAAAACCCTGTGCTACTTTTATTTGCTCTCTCCTTCTGTCTTGTTCTTTACTGCTCTACAGGTTTTCCTGTCTCTTAATCTCCTTTATCTTTGATTCCTTTTCTTTCTCTGGATTCTCAGAGGGAAGCACGATCAGAGAGAAGATGAAACAAGACTGAGATGTAATACAATCTGTAAAGCATGTTAATTTACTAAAAGGGACGATGATACACAATATACAGTGGTGCCAGCTCACTTGCTAGAGGTATTCACACACACACACACACACACTGTACACAAAGTGAGATCACTAAGGAGGTGACAGTTAGTAAGATTGTTATATGACTTTGGGGCAAATGTGTGTGACGGCTTGGTTACAGCCACAGTTGAATCTCGTATATCAAATGCATCACTGTCAGTCGCCACAGAAACCAGATTGCTTTCCCAGATCACTCCTCCTTTATTTCTCTCTATCCACATCACCCGATCTGTCTCTTGCCTTCTCCTTCGCCACTCTATATGATGCAGAACTTGCAGAAAAGTTTGTGTTGCATTTCTTTCCAAAGCACTCTGATTTTCTGGAGCCCTGACCCCTCCCCTCTCATCTCGGCAAATCTGTTGCCCATACACTCATTCGCCACAGTAAATTTTGACAGCAGATATGGCTTCAAGAGAGTCCTAAAATAGATTGCCCAGACTTACTAATGGAAGTCTTGTGAATGCAGCTGTCGGCCTTATGTGGCGACCCTTACCTTCCACCGCCTCTCGGGTTAACACTACTCCAGCGATGGCTAACAACAGGCTAAAGGTAAAGCTGCATACATTGCATCTGCTTGTAAATATGATAACGCATGGTCGTAACATATTTGCAGCCTTTTTGAGCCAATGCTGTTAAATGCTGGAAAGATTTTTAGTCTCTAAGTTTTTATAATACTGTTGTCGTCAACCACAAAGTAGAGTGGAAGTTTTCATTCCAGCCCATCATTATAGCAGCTGATTTCACTTTTGTTCATAATTTCCACCAGACATTAACTTTAGCGAGAAATTTGCAGGTTTTTATTAGGACAGAAGCAGAAGTTGGTCTGCGGCAACAGAGAGGGGAAAGTCTGCTGGGCAGATAGCAGCAGCTGCAGGAAGAATAAGCAATTATGTTCTTACACTAACTGGAAAAAAAAAAACAAAGAACTAACTATTTTTTTTTTAGTGCTAGCCATTAAGCAGGTCATAAACTGGTTTGTTTCTATTAATAGAACAATGTAAAAGAAAAAAACACAGTTTAGAGGGAATGATATGCATTTTTAGGCAAGATCGAGAGCTTCTTAGAGGTAAACATATGTAGAAGGAAGGGGCAGCTTGAACCAAATCCGTTCTAAAGCCTGTCAATTTCACGGTGGGTTACGAATAAACTACGCTTTTCCAGAACTTCACTCCTTTCCTCTGACTCTTCCTCACATATGCCTTCTCTTTTTCTGGTATTAATCAGGTTTTTCCGCTCCCACCCCCCCAACACCGCCTTTACACCAGCTTTCCAGTGATTTGTTTTCACCATCAGGAACGTGGACTTCAAACCAATTGTCCGCCAAAATAACTAAGCTTAAGCGGCACTGAATGCCTTAATCTGTTTAGGACGCCGCCGATTGGGGACAATCTGGGACACCTTGGAAACTACCAGCCAGCGGCAATCCCTTTTAGCTATTTAATGTAATGTTTCCGCAATATAAAGGCACCGTTTGAGAGCTTAGGTTTTAAAACGGCTGAAGTAAGCTTCTCTGGGCCCAGACTGACCATTAAAGAGAGGAAAGACCGCATGCAAGAGCCAGTGCAATAAAAACTCACAAACTCCAAAAGAACTTCAAAATATGCTGTAATGTTTGAAAACCCTGGCTGATTTTAGATTTCTTTTTTTTTTTTTTTTCATATACTATTTTTCACAAAAAAGGACCTGTTCTAAACTCTTGGGACCCTGCCGTTTTCCAGATGGTTCTCTTCTGTTCAAAACTGTTTTGTAAAGCTTGAAAAACCTCTCTCCTTCAACTTCGTCCCAACACTCATCTAATGTTTCTATTGATTCACGGGGGTATATGCACAGTCATAAAAAGGAGCTGACTGAATACCCAGGACTGCTTTATATCATGACACAATTCATCATCATCCACACACATCTTAAATTCACACATGGAAAAAAGTCTGCAGCTTCCTAAGGAGATGTTTGTGGCCCTCTCTTTCCCTGTCAAGTCAAGTGAAAGGGCATCAAGAAATAGACACTTAAAGATAATGATGAGGTGAGCAGGGACAGAAAAAGAGAGGAACTCCCTTAGTGGGAATATAAAAACAGCTCCCTCTGCACTGCAGGCCTCATCTCAGTCCAGGCGGCTAATTGATGGCAAATAGCTCTACAGCAGTTTCCTTACACACACACACACACACACACACACACGCACACACACACACACTCACACATACACGTCATACGTTATATACACATATGCAGTTTCCCTGCGGTTTTCAACACAGCTCGTTTGGCAGGAGAGGAAGGTCTCACTCCAGACAGACCCAACCCATTGAGGAAAACACACACACACACACACACACACACACACACATATACATATATATATATATATATATATATATATATATATATATATATATATATATATATATATATATATATATATATATAATATTTAACCCCCTGCTTGTATAAGGTAGGACAGTTAAGTAGTTTGGGAAGATGAGGCCACTTAGGTGTTAGGTCTAAGTTGGGCGGCCTCCAAGGTTTAAGTTTTTTCTTCTGCTAAACACAAGAAACTTATGCGAGGGGAGACTGTGCGAGGCCAGTCTGTGATGAGGATAGCACTAGCCTGGCAACCAGGCCTCACATATGGAAACTGTTTAACTCTTATTATTAATAACCCCCCCAAAAAAAGAGAAAAAAAAGCAAACTAATAACACATGCAAGACACTGCCAAGGCTCGACTCAGAGGCAGAAGGAAAACACATACATACACAAACAGAGACTGTCTGCCGTGTGCACATGCACACACAAACATATACACATACACGCAGCAACTAACACACACACACTCAGACACCTATTGGTTAAGCAGAAAAACACACTGAAAGTGATTGGTCTGTGAAAAGTTTTAGTCTGCCTGCCTGCGCTGCTTGGATGGAAATAAAAAGTCTTTCATGTTTCTTGGTTCAGAGGGTTTTTACACCTGGTTGTGGCTGTGGGGATTGAGATAGACACACCCTCACACCCACCCTTACCACACACACATACAAACACCGGAAGTGGGCAGGCACAACAAAGGCTGGTTGGTGTACAAGAAGTTAAACTTCTAAAAAAGCACAAAATCTTTTAACTTCCCCAAATGAGACGCAGGGGTGGAGTGTGCTCTAAAAAGGGGAAATGGGAAATGTGTGCTGGACTGTATGATTTAGTGTGAGGGTCAATCCATCCAGACGTAAAGAAAGGCTTCTGTTTAAACAATAGAAAGTCCTGCATGAGTATTTTATTAATATTCTTTGCCTTTTCACATTATGTTTAACAAAATTTAATTTTTGTTGACTGGAAATTTATTTTCTTGAGACGACGTAATATTTTCCACACCAAAAAGTTTTCAAAGACTTTTTTTTTTGTTGTCTTTTTGGCAACACAAGTATTCAGGTCTTAGTCAGGAACTGACTTAATTCATTAGGAAGTTCAGAAAAAAAAAAACAAAAGTCACCACAATGTTAACAAAATTTCTGTGGAAAGTGCTCAGTTCAATTTTCACTCATTATTGTGGCTCCATTGTTTTGTAAAGGGAGTAACTTTATCTGATAACTTTTATAAAACTATGAAAATGCTGAGGCACAGTAAGTGTGTATGGAAACTGAGTGACAAGAGAGACACAAGTCATTTCTTTCAATAACTACATATTTCTTACAGGCATAAATGATGCTAGAAGAAAGCAAAGCAAAAACACTAAATTTAAGATTTGCTCATTTATTTTTTCATAATTTATTAAAGTCTTTATGATATAAAAGGGTACCGTACTTATTCTCAAATGAGGCTTCACCGTACTCTCACCATTATGCAACACTTTTTGATGTGTCTTTTGTTTTTGTTATGGAAATCTTAAGTAACAAGACAACAAACGTACTCTGTCTATCAGGTGAAAAGGCCGCCATGCTCTCTTCCTGAGCTCAAGAAGAAGGCAAACAAGAGAAAAAGAAGAGCTACATTCCTCTCCTCCTCCCTGTTGACTCTAATCTCTCCTTTAAAATGGCTCACACAAAGAACCAGCGCAGACTAGCTAATTAGCAACACTTTAGGCCTCTGCAGCTTTTGAATGCGCGGTGTGTATATGTGCGTGTTCATTGTGTGCATCCCAGGCTCTCAACTGTTTCCAGGGTAACTGACTGCCTAGCAGCCTTGCAAGCGTTGCACATTTAGTCTTTATTCTTTGCTTTCTCTTGTTCCCCTTGCTGTGTCCATCTCTTTCGGTGAGTTTGGAGTGGAGGAATGAAGGAGTGGGGTTTTAAAGAAATGAGAGGACCCTAGGCTTGGGCTGACCTGTGTGGACGGGTGGGTTGAGGGGTTGCAAACTATTGCATTTTTGTATTAGTGCTTTGCCTCTGAAGAACTCTGAAGCACATTATTTGAGCACATGTCAATTCAAACCAATTATGGTTGCTGCTTTTTGATAGAGAAACCAGTAGACCATTATGAACAGGCACTAGCACACACACACACACACACACATAGTTGCAGCCCACTGTCACTGGCCAGTAATAGCAATGAGGTCACTCAGTTTTGCTGGGTGACCTGTGGCCTCTAAAGCAGCCTCAGTAACCATGGTGATAACTAACCTTTTGAGAACGAAAAGCCAACAACTGATTTTTTCCCCTTGTGAACACAAGAAATTCTCCATGAGCAGTGTATGTCTCAGATTGTGTATGAATGTGTAAATGTGTGTTTCTTACACTCTATGTACTAGACAGCATAGTCAGCCCTACCCAGTTTAAGTACTTCCAAACACTCCCATGGCAACCAAACCAAACCTAACCTCTTCAGGTACTCAGGTATGTGTGTAACACAGTTTCCACAACTGAAACAGGACAAAACACACACTGCTGCACATACAATAAGTCCTCCTGGTAGGAAATGTCTAGCCTTGTCTCCAAGCCTCTCAACTGGCCGCACCACCCATCCATGACCGTGTCCACGCTGGCTGATTCGGCCTGGTAGGCCAAGTCTTGTGTCCATTTGCTCTTTCATCAAGAGTGATGCAGCTCTATTGCACTTTTTAGACAGCAAAATCTCATTATTAAGTACATTTTACTGTTTTAGTAGGGGCAATGAAAAATGATGATGTGAAATCACCTGTGCTTTCAGAAATGCTTCAAATTACAGTGCGCCATTCATTTGCTATTAAAGGGTCTTGAATGAAGAAACACAAAAGCAACAGAACTGAAAAGACATTGGAAGTGTGAACAAAAATCCCTTCTCAACTCTCGTTCTGTGGATTCTCAACAATTCAATAGGCAGGCTAAAGAAAGCAGTAAAAAGGTTTTATGGGCGCTCATAAATGCAACATCTCAGCATCTCAAAATAAGGTCTCAATGTGTGAAAAAAAATAATTGAATGAGAGTGATGGAGTGAGAGAATCATGTGAAAGTCATTAAAGATTAGTGAGCTTTTTTTTGTGCAAGTGCGTTTGATGCATCGCCGTGCTTGTGACCAAGATCAGGAAAGAATAAAAATGTTCTGCATGAAGAATCTGTCTGTATTAAATAAGACAAGCTTTTCATATATAAAAAAATAAAACAAAAATCTGAGAAATTTTGAGACCTTAAGAGGAAGTTGGTTCTCTATAGGTCTTTTTGTATCTCTATGGTAACAGTAGGGGGTGTTCTGTGATGCTAGGCAACCCCACTCCCCCCTCCTCTGTCTCAGTGTGACCTCTCGTGACCTGTGCACTGTGCTGACCTTACACATAAAGAGGAAGGCCTGGTCCAGACCAAGGGAAGGCTTTTAGGAGGTGACAGCACTCAGGGACAGGCCCTGGACTGATTTACTAGCTGGCACCCACGATGGACGAATGGTGTGACACATGCAAAACACACACACAAACATTTCCGCATGCAGGGAAATGTACAGATGCCAACAGAGTCAGATAGGAGATACAACCTGTCACACTGCTGCAAAAAACAACACAAGCCTAATTGAATAACCTGAATCTTAATACATCAGAAAAAAAATCTCTTTTCAATTCCTTCTCTCCTCAAGTCACCCCTTCACCTTTATCTCCTCTCTCCACTGCTGACCTGAAAGTGAACTCAGTGGAAAGCTGGAGGTCAAACAAGACATAACTGTCCCAGTGACCAAGATTCACCTCTCATAATTTAGCAAAGATGGAGAATCACACACCCTTCCAAACCTCCCCACCTCCATCCATACAGGCCAATTACTGAGTCTAGCCAATCTAACAGGAAGCCATACGTTATCTTAAGCCTCCAGCATTTCTTTCCGTCTGTTAGCACACACACACACACACACACACCACACTCATACATCTGTCGCAAAGTGCTGCCGACAAATGCACACACTTACACACAAAACAGCTATCTTTCATCAGTGTTTGTGTATATCTGAGATCTGTATCGGTTCCCCCTGATCTCCAGTCATCATTATGGCTTCTTAATTACACCCTTCATTAACTCACATCAGCTCTGTGCAAGTGTGTAAGTATCTGTATGTGTGTGTGCATATGAGAGTGGAAGAGAAACAAAGATTGCTAGTACGTATGTGGACACATGAGAGAAGGAAACAAGGGAAGCACAGAGGAAAACCAGAACATGACAAATGGGAGTGGGGATCGAAGCTCCAAACCAATTTTTAAAACTGCCTTTTTCAAAACCAATGTTCCTTTTAAACCTCCAGGGAGGGGAGACCACTGCTACAGTCAGCCTCTCACTTTCTATTTGCTTGGAAGAGTGCAAGGGAGAGAGAAAAAGACAGAGCAAAGAGGGGGGAGAGCCTCTCAGGCTGGTTTAGCCGACCGATGAGTGGCACTCCCAAGAGGAAATGGCACCTTTCCGCCACCGTCTCTTTCCTTTTCCCTCCTACTTTTTCCTCTTTACCTCATTACTACAGCTACTACTGTGGCTGCTGGATTACAGGAGGCCATTAATTGATGGTGAAGAAAAAAAAAATAAAAGGAGACAGTGATGGGTGAGAACTGAGGAAAGCGGGGTGGAGGGGGGGTGGCGGCGCGTACAGTGTGGACTCACTTCTGCAAAGTAAAAAAAAAAAAAAGGTCGGAGAAACTTAAAGACACAGACAGAATTGAAGACACCTGGTTCTCGTCAGAGCACCCTCCACCCAACCTCACACACACTCACACATACAAACACTTTGAGGTTTGTTAGGATTTATCCTGCTTACATTTCTCCTCTGCTATGCATCATTTCACGTCCACACCCGGCACCTCAAAGTGCCACACGTTCCTGTCCTGCACTCTCACTTTTCCACTTCTTCTTCGTCCTTTTCTACCGTCTGCAACGCTCTGCCTTGTTCAGCTCTCGCCCCTTCCGTGATGGGGCAAAACTGGTCTTTGCCTCCCTCTTTTACTTTCTTCCTTCTTTCTGTCTTCCCTCTGTCCTGCTCTGTTCTTTCTGGGGAGGCAGACAGGCCACATTCCACAGGGAGGCCCAGGCGCCCTTTTCTGACACGTCTCAGCTTTACACCCCTCCCTCATCCCTCTGTTTCTTCTTTCCAGCCCACAAATGCCCCCTCCTCCCCCCACCCCACCGTGCCGCCTATTTGCCTGTCCGTTTTACCTTCATTTCCTCCAACTGGTTATCCCATCCCTCCAGTATCCCCCCTCTCCCCTCACCCAGTTCCTAATGGAACCATGAAACGTCTATCTATCTATCTATCTATCTATCAATCTATCTATCTATCTATCTATCCATCTATCCATCTATCTATCTATCTAAGTAAGTAAGTAAGTAAGTAACTATCTGGCCGTGTTTTCTCTCAGGTTCCCAAGGGCCCTGAGGAAAAGACGTCTTTGTGTTCTGACACGACCACACTGTCAGGAGTTGTGTGTGTCAGTGTGTGTGAGAGTGTCTGTGTGTCTTTTCTGCTCCAGCGCACACCGGCATGGTGTTTAAGCACAAACAGTGGCCTGCACTACACCTTCAGGTGAAAGACTGAAGCGTGGAGGACGGAGAAGCATGAGGAGGAGGAGGAAGTATATCCAAGACATTCAGGTGGGGGCTCTGGCTAAAAATAAATCCATTAAGGCCACCCAGTTCTACCACAGGAAAACTATACAAGGTAAAGATTTGATGGAATTATGAATGAAAGGCAAATGTCTCTTATAGGAAATTATCTGCACATTTCAGTTGAGGGGTTTTTGTTGTGTTCAGTTTTTTTCTTTTACAGGTTTGACTGAAAGTGTATGGTAGAAGAGTAGAAGTTGAGCAAAGAAAACAAAAACCACAATGTTTGTTTACTGATATTCTAAATATCAAATTATTCAGTGCTGAGTCAAAGGTCAGGAGAACATTTCTCTTGGTGAATGTTGGACTTCAAGATAATGACATTTACTAAGAGAATGGATACTTTCTACTCGACTAAAACTGAGTTATATTGTTTGTGAACTCATCATTTCCTGGTTTTGATGTCATGTCATTGCCAGAGAAGCTGAATTTTTTTTTAAATATCCAAGATTATGCAAAGTCATGGGGAAAACGATCTTTTGCTCTTCATGACCACATAAATGGAAATGGACCAGCAGAGATTTTATCCCAACTATATTCTATAATTGGAGTTCAGACACCATTTTTTTTTTCAGATCTTTTAATCCTCCATTTATTAAATTCAAATGAAGAAAAGACCTCACAGCTATAATTTGTTGAAGCAGAAACAAAAAGAACTTTAAGATTTTGAGTCACCTTTCTGTTTTCTAAAAGTTTTTTTTTACCGATCCTCAGCAGTCATATGGTTGTATATATATATATATATATATATATATATATATATATATATATATATATATATATATATATAATAAACAACTAAGATTTATCTTTTTCCACATAAACTAAAGATTCAGCCATTTATGTTAACAAAATTAGAAGGAAAATCACTCTACTTGCTAAAAATGTAACAGGGAATTCATAATTGGGAGCTTAAATGAATGTAACTGTACCGACACATGTATGTAGATGTAATATTTCTTGTGAAATGAGTTTTGGGATCTGGAGGAAAGGTTGCGCTTCGCTTTCATGGTCCACAGCGGATAGAAGGAAAAAGAAGCACAGTAAGTGAGAGGAAGAGAAAAAGATGGAAAAAGAGAGGGAGCTATGTTTGTGGTTGGTAACCCGCTCAAGAGAGGAAATACCAGGGTGCACACACACACACACACATGCAGGTGCAAAAACATAGAGAGCATAGGCACGTCCAGGAGAATAAAGGCCTGCTTTGTATGAGCTACAAGTTTGGTGTTAATATGTGTGCATTTGTGTGTGTGTCCTCGGCTGAAGGTTGCTGAGGAAGCAGGGTGAGGATGCAGTCAGAGGAAGGAGGAGGGAGAGTGAAGGGCTCTGAGTGTTCTTCATTCACCTAAGGCTCCGTCATTATAATTAGAGGGAATAATTTTAGCAGCAGGGAGGAAACCCTGATTTTTTTTTTTCGCCCCTGGGTTTCCTCAACTACAGACTCAAGAGGTGTCAGAGAATCCAGAACTCAGACTGACCCTATGTGAAGGGTGGACACACACGAACACATTCCCTATAAGCTTAAATATGTTTAGGAGATAAATAAGAGAAGGACTAAATGGGTAAATGTGTGTCATCTCTCAGCAAATGCCACACAAGTGACTGAAAAACATGAATCAGCAGGTTTCCATCATTAGCTGACCAGCAGACATTCTTGTTCAGTTGTGGAAAAATGACTAATATGGAGACCTCTGGATAAAAAAAAAATTTTTTGAAGTGCTGTGTGTGTGTATGTGTGGTCTCTGTGAAGGCCAAGGTCCTTTAGAGAGCAATCAGCAGAGTTATGTGTATTTTAAAGGGAATGAGAAATACAATGAAGAATTTGATCCAAGTTGTTCCGGGAAAAGTTTGGAAATTCCATTTGACACAGTGGCCAGCAAGACTGTGTGTGTGTGTGTGTGTGTGTGTGTGTGTGCGTGTGTGTAAGCAAGACGTGGAGTGAGACTGAGGCAAAGAGAATAAATAACATAACTCCTTACACTACAAGCAATACGTTCATGGATCAGTTAGAATAAAAATAAAATTCAGTTATACAACTATGACACACACACCGACTCTACCTGAGCATTAAAGTCCTGTATACATAGGCTGTGTGTGTTCAACAATGTGAACCTGTTTTTTTTTTTCATCCAGACAGGTACTGCTTCTTATTTTCAAGCAGTGTAATAATATATGCGTGGTAACGTCATGTGTATGAATTCGTATGGTGATCTGTGTCCCTGTGGAATTAGCTGGCAGATCATGAAGTGGATAATTAAAGCATAGATGAGCCAACGTGTCAGTTTTTCACCGCACATATGAGAAAAAAGTGACAATTACCAGATTCTAGCCAAATAAGTGTTGACACATCTCTTATATGTTATGTAACGGCCCAGTGTGTACATGCCGTTCCAAAAATATGTAAAGTATGTTTGTTCAGAAGTTGCACAAGTGTGAGGTGTTGCAAAATATGTCCACCTGGTAAGCATAATGCCAAATACATGCATGACATGCACACAAGAGCACACTAGAAACGTGTGCAATCAGCAAACACCACGGACACAAACACATGCACGCACACACACACACACACACACACCTGTTGCTGTTGCAGGTGCAGTAAGTCAACCGGACTGATCTCTCCATTGGTGTCTCCGTTGGATCCACCCTCTCTACCTCCCCCTCCATCTGATTGGCTGCTGAGGCTGCTGACTCCGTTCTGGTTGGACGGTGTTGTTCGAATTGTCTCAGAAGCTGATTCCACCATCATCACTGGCACCTGAGAGGAAAGTGCAGCACAACACAGAAAAAAACAGAAAAAAAAATTGAACCAAACTGGCCTGGGCAGCTTGAGCAGAGTGCATGCATCTCTTTAAACAAACAAGGCGGAAAAACTAAAGTAAATAGAAGAAAAGATAAAAAGTCAAGTTGGGTGTGATAAGATGTGCACATGTCTACTTTGTGAAAAGGGATTTTGGTCATAAACCATCTGCACACAAACATGCCCCAGTGGCCAGAAAGCAACACCTATAGGAGGCACTTTTCTGTATGTGTGAACGTGCGTATAGGAGCGCACGCACGTATTCAGATCAGATAAGCAGCAAATCTAAACTGACAAGACTGTTAATACTCTGCTATATAGTTAAATAACACACACATTTCTCCAATAATCAGAGGTGGCATGTGTGCGCTGTGTGAGAGCCAGGAGTAGGTTGGTCTTTGAGACAGATCTGTTTGATGCTCCTTCAGAGGGCTTCTCTAATTAGAGCATGTTCCTTCCACAAAACCTGACAAAACGAGCTGTTCCTGGGATGTGTTGTTGTTTTTGAGAAACAACGCCTCGCAAACACACAGGAGCATTTGCCATCGTTAGCCGTTTGAGCGTGGGAGAGTCGAGAGACACAGAGACACACACATCGGTGTGCAGAGCTCACACACGAGGCAGCTAATACAAAACAAAACAAACCTTCATACAAGCACGCAGGCTGTGAACTGCTAATGACGAGCTCAATCTCGTCTTTCTGCCTCATCCAGTTTTAGAAATTAACGCACACACACACACACACACAAGTGCATACCTTTAAAGGGGGAAAGTTCTGCGGCTTTTATTTCGGCAACCCTGAGTGGGTACACAAAACGCCATCGAGGCATTCTACCCGCTGTCTGTGTGTGACTGCGTGTGTTTCAGAGGCGTACAAGCCATGCCTTCTGGGGAAACAATAAAAGCTATTTCATGAGAGAATCTAACTTTTCTTTTCCTCTGAGGCAAGAGCAGGTGAACTTGTGTGTGTGTGTGTGTGTGTGTGTGTGTGTTAGCGTGCATGCATCTTTTTTTTTCAAATCTGTGAAACTGACAGCAGGTGAGGGTGTGAGAGATCGCTGGTGGCTTTGTTAATGGAATGCTTCCAGATGCTTGCAGACGGCCAGGAACCTGTGCGTGTTTGTGTGTCATTTAGATGGGAACATAAAGATTGTTTGTTGGGTTTACTTGTTGAAAGATCTGTTGATTCAAATTGTAAAAATACATTCATTCATTGATTTTTTTTTTTAGTCCGATTAAGGGTTACAGAGAAGCTGGAGCCTATCCCAGCAATCACTGGACGAGAGGCAGGGTACACCCTGGACAAGTGGCCAGTCCATCCACAGATAAAAATACATTGTCTTCCTGAAGAGGCACACTGCTAAGATAATGGTTTGGATGTGTTTTAGATATAACATCACTGTGCATGTGTTGAATTTTGGGAAAGGATCCAAAAAGCTTCATGTCAGAAACAGCAAGCCATGCCTCCATCTACATGTCCATCCAGATGACAAGTCCAGCCAAAAGCAAAAGTGACTTCATCACTGCTTCCCCAAAAAGGTGGGATTTTTTATGTGATCTTCATTCACATAGCCACAAAAGAAATGAAAGTAAATCAATCTAAAAGGGCCGATTCCGAGTAGAAAACACCACGGCGAGGCTGTCTTTGTAAACGGCTCATATATGAGAACATTATATACGAGTCTTATCCCAAAGATAATAAGTTGTTTGATTTGATAACAGATTTCACCAGTTCAAGGCTTCTCCCCAACAAGCCGCACCACTTGAGAGCCACAAATCTTACAGCAATATTTTTTTCTCTCCCCATCGACTCTCCCTCCTGGCATGCAGCCGCCTGTGACGTTCGGAGTGAGAAGTAGAGCGTTATTGTGACATTTAAAGCTAGTCACTTAATCTCCAACCTCACTCCTTTTTCTCTTCCTCCTTCATTTTTCCCTCCTCCCACCCCCCTTTCCTCCTTCGTCCAGACCCCTGATAGTTCAAACTACTCCCTAAGGTAATATTATGAAGCAGCGCATAGTGCTGAGTGATCAACAGATCTTGCTGCGGAGTCCACTGACTTTGCACTGCAATAGAAACTCCTCACATCATCACACATTTCACTAAGCATGAATCATCAGCCGCTATCTAGCCCAAGCTACACTCTGCTGTGCTGTAATGTACTGTAAACCCATCTGCTTCTTACTCTTTCTCATTGACCTTATTAGCAATGAGGGGAAGAGAGATAAAAACGGGCCGAGAGACAGAGCTCGCAGGTGGACAAGGACCTAATGGGAAAATGGGGAGTGCCCTCTTTTCACACACACACACACAGGCAGTGTGGTGGTATGTTCGTCTAAAGGGTGTGTACTCTGTCATATCCTGTAATGGGTGTATATAAGCTAGTGTAATGGAGGTCGAGAAAAAGGCAGGGGCATAAATCTACCCTGAAGTCTCTGATTAGGGTTATAATACGCACATGTGCGCGCACGCACGGAGCTATAAGTTTAAGTGTTTCTGGCAGTGAAGACGAGCTGCCCGTGCAGAGGCCTGCCTCAACCCGCTGCTCACTCTCTCGGTGTGTCTCTTTCTCGCACTCCCAATCGCCGTACATGCTCCAACCCTCTCTAGCTGAACCTCTGACCTGAGAGTGTGTGTGGAGAGACATTCCCACTACCCCGAGGGGACTGAGTGAGGGAGGGAGGAGCGCAGATCAGAGAGATAAAGAATGTGTTTGGAAGAGAGGCAAATAAAAGGCCTGCTTTGCCTTTTAATTGGGATGGAGAAGAGAAGAAGGGAAATGGGACTCAACATGTTTCTGATGACTCTGGTGTATGTATACGTGTGTGTTTGTCTAAGAGGCTGACACCTACCTTTGTACTTTAATGGATTAGCTCACTGCAAATGCTGGGTGCATGTGTTTATGTGTGTGTCTGGCGTGATTGATGAGCGGCGAGGAGTTAAGATGGGTCCTGTTAAGACACGCTGCTTGTTCAGATGTTCCCGAAAATGTTGCCCTAACAATAATCAGAACTCAACTCTCCCTGTTCCTTCCCACAGCTCTGGGTGTGTGGAGTTCAAACGGGCCGAGCCAAATGCCCAGTGAGCCGGCTCACCGCGGCTGCCTCTCAGGCTTTGTCCGAAGGATTGGCTCTGTCAGATTCCTCCTGGTCACTGCTCGTCAGAAACATTAAGCCAGGCCAGTTTCACTTTCTGCGTGTTTGTGTGTGAGGGGGAGGAAGTTGTGTACAGTATTTATGTGTGCATCTGTGTTTACAGCAGCTTAGTGAGATAATAAGTCTTTATCATGTTATGCCTCATGTGGGAATATTTCCAGCAGTCCCAGAACGCCTGTTCTGTTTCCTCCGCCTTGCATCAGCTCACAGGAACGCTGCTTATTAGGCAAAGAACTGAGGGAATAAGGGTGGGAGGAAGAGGGAGCAGAGGAGGGAGGAGGGTTAGGGGAAAAAATGTCTGTACCAGTATCTACACTCCATCATCCATCTACTTTCATCTGACTATTGAATTATCTCTCCTGCACTCTGCTTGCTGTCTTTCTCCCTCTGGTTATAGTGGCAGGTTCAATGCTGGAAAACATTAAAGTCATCACCCTGAAATAGAATCCACATAGGTTATTCCTATGATCTCTGATAGTTCAATCAATATTTGTGAGCAAGAGAAACACTCTTCTAGAGACAATGTATCGGAGAAGCAGGAACTCAAACCTGTTTCGTAATCAGGAAACTAAATTTTGAGGAGCCTCTGTTGACAGTGAGTGACTTTCTGCATTCATAAAAATTTTTTGTCAAACTATTCCATCTAAATGGGTTTAATTTCATTATAACTAGCAATCATGAATTTGACAAAGAAAAAAAGAATTGTGGTTGCATCACTGTCCACAATAACCTCCTACTTACTGCCAGTAGAGCTACTGGTTTGTCTCTGAAGAGGCATTACAATGAGTCTTAACGTCTCTTCTGTACACATATGCTTTGACAGGGACATGAATGTTGACTTATGAAGACAGATTCCAGTTTAATAAACACAAGTCACACCCACATTCTCACAATCTTGCTCTGCAATCTGGTTTAGACTCCTCTGCTAAGTAAATGGTTATACTGGCCCTGAGGGATTCTAACATACCCCCAAACCCAAGAACAAACCCAACTACCAGATCTAGAAAGTGATTTCATTTAAAGGAAAACTCCAGCACAGTAGCATATATCGCGGTGTTGTGCGTATAAAACAATAAGTATAGTAGTAGTAAAGTATTAATTCTCCCGTAAATGCAGTAGCAACCATTTCAGCACTGGAGAGAAACGTTCTTTTAAAATCCCAGTCTCAGACTTTTGACTTCAGCCCTGAAGCTCTGAAGCAGCATATCCGACTGCACAACCACCTTCCTCTTTACCTTTCCATGCAAGTGGATAATTGACTATTTAACTAATAAGGATATTTTGTGCATGCTGAAGCATGTGGAGATGAGTTGTTCACAACAATTTAATGCAATTAAATGAATGACTGTCAAAGTGTTTTTGAAAACATATTCCCAGAGCTGCAGTGCTGTGATTTTTTGTTATTTTTTAGTTTTAGTTTGATTAAAAATTGTCAAATATTTCTTTTCATTTAGAGCTAGTGAATGGATACATAATATATACTCAGTGCAAATTCATTTTGTAATTTGGATTTTTTTTTTTTTTTTGTCTGATTCATTTTGTTTTGTTTTTTGGTGAAACTGTTAAAAAAAAACAAAAACAAAAACAAATGCAAATCTATCTATAAAAGGATGACTAATTGGGAAAACTGGAAATGCAATGAAGAGATTAGAGGGACATCTACATGGGATTTCTGAAACAAGTTTTTTGTTTGTTTGTTTTAGCTTCAATAAAAAAAGAGTGCGGTCAGAAAACAGTTTTTTTTAAAGGATAAAACAAAAGTTTGCACACACGTGCCATCACAATGAAAAATAAATCATTTTCACCATTTTCTTTCCCAGCTTGGGTCGTTGCTTTAGCAGCTGGCTGTAGTTATACACTAGTCATATTTGCAACAGCATAAAAGACCATATCAGCCAGGTACGCTTCAACACGGGGATACAACTAGCAGCTAATAGCGCTGCTCCAGGCTACTTTGGCTGCCAGCCATCGCTAACAGGTTGGCTAACAGCAAAGGGCGAATACAAGATGTCTGTGGCTGCCCTGGCCCAGCTCCAGTGCTAACAGGTGAACTCCATTATCCCACAGACAGATAGTCAGTCAGATGTGGGCCAATATGTACAACTGGCTGGCTGGCTGGCTTCAAAGAGCATCATCTACCTCGAAAGAGGTAAGCAGGACTGACCTACAGGTATAACTTCCAGTGTGTTGTGCAGCTGGCTAAGATACCACTGATTTTATTGGAAAGTAACGTGAATAAAAGAGGTGACTGTGATAAGAAAATCCTACACGAACTTATAAAGGGGAGTTCTGTACTTTAGCTAGACTGTTCACCTTATGGCATTTCTTTTGAGTTAGTGCGTGAAATCATGCAGGCAAATTAATGGCAAGTGTCTTTGTGGTTTCTGTCTGTACTGTTATACAGTAATCTACTTTATACGCTCTACAGCCACACCCCTCACCCCCACCTCCACTATGGCGCATATGTCTATATGGATACACATGTGTGAATTGGGAGTCTGCTTGGCTGCCTGCAGTTCTCTGAAGACAAAGTCCCTGTTTACAGAGCCCATAAAGATTAGCCTCCCTCGGTCAGGTGGGTTCTGGAGCCATAGGTAAACACACAGCACATTCCGCACCGATGAGATCGTTCCGTATGTGTGTATGACCGGGGCAAACATTCACTCCTGCCTTCACCTCGACCCTTCTTTTAGAGTGCAGTAAGTGATTTACCAGCTTGCAGACTGCTGTCTTTTTCAAAATAATGGAGACAGACACAAAGATACACACAAATATTTGTAGAAGGAGCGGACTTCATGCACACCTCATTTATCTGAGCTTGAAATCACGGGTTGTACATTCCTAAAGAGTTAAAGCGTGCGCATGTGTGCGCTCTAGTTTGCAATCTGGAAAGCATGCTGTGATCAGGAAGGTGAAAAAAATCCCAGCTTCCACCTTCATCTCTCCACTCTGTCCCGAGAAGCAGAGGAGGCTAAGGTCGGGGTGTGACGGGTTCACACAGATATAACTCAGATCATATTGAAGATGGTGGAACCGGGGTGAGAGGGAATGCAGGGCAAATAGGAAAAGAGCTTTTGAAAAAAGGAAATGTTCCTTTATTTAGATCTGAAACCAGCAAGAGTGCCGCGGAGCAATTAGCAGCTCTGTCCTATGAGAGCTCTTTATTAGAATGACCTTCACTGTGAACGGGGGTTGTGGGGCAGAGAGGGTGGGAGGGGGGGCGGAGAAAGGAAAAAGAAGAGAAATTCTCCAGAAAACACAGGCAAAGGGCGTCAGTGGGGAAATGGACACGTGACATGAACGTAAAATAGATGAAGAAACCCAAACTTAAGTGGATTGAGATTTCATTTTGGTGTTTGAGCTTCAGATGTGACATGTAAACTGTGTTTAGGGAACGTGAACTATTTGACTGCAGAGCTAGAATTCATAAATGCCCAGACGCAAACACAATTACAGGCTGGTGTCGCCACGTCTTTTTTTTTAAACATCTGATAGAAAGAAATGCGTGTGCATGTCTGTGCAGGTGCACGTGAAAAGTGGAATTTCCTTCAATTAATGTTTTAACAAGAAAGTGATCCACTCCTGACACTGATTTCCTCTACCGTCACTGAAGACATTACCAGGTCCCTAAATTTAATTACATGGGACAAATTATATTTTATTGAAAGGCAAAATTGTGAAAGAAACAGAAAAAGGAGACGTTTTCTATGAAGACGTAAATGTGCTGCAGTTGCCTTTAGGAGGGAAATAATTTCATTTATGATCAAAATTTGCATTACAAGGCAGATAAAATGAACTGATTTAATATTACCTGAAAATGGGCAACAGCAACGTACAATAATAAAGGGTTACAACGGATTTAAAAATAGTGGTGTAAAAAAAAAAATATATATATATATAAATAAATAAATATCAAAGTGGACATGATATAATTTTATACATCGGCTTTCAAGTTGGACACTTTGCATTTCCTAGTTAATTAATAGATTGGATCAGAGCGAGTTTAATCAAATATAATTGAATAAGTCCACAGTAAAAACAGGCCAGACTTTAAAGGAGACATGCAGAGAGAATGATAGCATGTCCAGTTCTCAAATTAATTGAATTTTAGTACTTTTGAACTTGGTCCAAGCCGTTACAGAGGTAATTAACTCACATCCTATCCAAAAGTGCTAAAACAAGATGATATCCCTGAGCATTCAATATGGCTGAGCACACACATGGGAGACCCCCCCCCCCCCCCCCCCCCCCCGCCCCCTCCTTTCTTTTAAAAAAGCAAAATAAAAACCAACACTTGCATACCAATGGCAGCCTATAACATATTCCATGTTATTGTTAGTTTTCTCTTCTTTTTGCTCTTTTCTCCTTACTTTTGTCTTACAGGCCGCAACTAAAATATTAATAATTTCTCAGGCAGTTCTCATTGTATTAAAAAATGTCTCCTTTATAATTTATCAGAGAAAGAAAAATCTTTGTTATAGTGACAAGCATGCTAATTAATAGAAGTAGAAGGAACATTGAGAGAGTTCATACTAATTTGGAACATGCTAATATTAATAGAATAATTTATGGAGTAGTATAAATAAATTAATAGAGTAATGCGTTTGAAAAAGGGATGCCTTCAATTCAATTTAGGAGAAGAGAGCAAAAAAAAAAAAGAAAAAGAAAAAGTCTGCCTCTTGGACAAGGACATTAATAACAGCGCTCTTTCACCAGAACAGAAAAGGAGGAGACAAACTAAACATGTGCTGCTCACTTTTAAAGCACATCAATATTTCAGTCACTTAATGAAAATTGGATGAGCAACACTTGTGTTTCTTGCCTTGTTATTTTCATTTGCTGTTAAAGGAGTTTTTGAATAGTAAATTTGCAGAATCCGCAAAATGCTGCTACATATAGCTTTTAGTTTTTAAATGATCTCTTCTCATTGGCTTTATGTAAACTAACAGCTGTGCGTCGGGCTGTGGGCAAGAGACACAGAAGAAGACAGAAGTGGACTGGGTCATTACCATCCTTATTACTCCTCATTAAAATACACCCATCACAGACATTTCAATCGCGTGTGTGTACGTGAGCGCATTTGCCTGCATGTGACCAAGCACGTGCATGTGCTCGTTCCCGGGGCTCCTGATGTGCTCATGTGCGTCCCTATGCAAAAGTGACAAAAAAAAGAACAATATAATTGGAGAAATGTACGCAGTAATAATAGGTATTCACAAAATGATAATTCATATTAAACAGGGTGCACAAAGTCAGCCTCATTTGCATGTTTTAGATTATATGCATTTCAAAAGTAATTTCCGCAGGGCATATGAATGACATTAATTCCCAGGCGGGTTCTGCTATAGACCTCAAACTATCAAACACTCAAACATTTAACGGATGAAAAAAAAGAGGGAGTTGGTGCCTTGGCAAGGGGAGATTTCAAGGTTAAAGTATTTGAATGTGAATTTTTAAACTTCTTGGTTTGTTTAAAGTTGCACTGCAGCCACACTAAGAATTTCATTAATTCCAAGATTTAGTGAACCACTTTTTTTTTTTTTTAATTTTTTTTTTTATTATCATTCTTACTTTGCTGTGTGTGTGTGTGCATATATCTGTGTTTTCTTGTGCCAGTCTGAGAGAGACACCTTTTCGCCTAATCCTCAGAAATAGAGCTTGAACTGGTCTGACTCACTTTGTGAGTCATGCGCTTGTGTCATTCCTGAAGCCGACTAACTCAACCCAGCAGAGAGAATGAGAAGACGAAGCTCAAACAGCCCACATTAAGTAACTCTCACTGATGGAAGAGGGTGAGAAAAAGTGATGAAATGGATGAGGGGGAAAAAAAAAAAGGATGTAGCCAGGGAGGGGAAAGGGACAGTGGGAGGAGCTGGGAGCAGGAGGAGACAGAGGGTTCCCTCTCCTCATCTCCTCATGTCGAGAGGAAGACCTCGGGGCAGGAAACAGGCTGGATGAATGTGTGATTCCAGTGGAAAACTCTGGATGCCACGGACAACATTTTTCTCTTATTAGGGAATCTGGTCAGCAGCCACATTGCAGAGCCTGTCTCATTATTGTGTATGTGCTTGTCTATCAGACAGACACACCGTACGCGCACGCACACACACGCGAACACACACCATCAAGATGTTCTCCACCTGTTATCCTCGCAAGGTTTTTGGCCAATGCACAAAGTCATAGCAAGAGAGGAGGGAAGGGGGGGGGGGGGGGGGGGGGGGTTGAGAAGAAAGAACGCTTCAGGGGCTCAGTGTGTCTGTGTCTTGTTTGTGGTTTGTCTTCATCTGTAAACAGAGCTGCTGCTGTGAGGATGTTAGCATGTCATTATCTCATTAAGAATTGATGGCTTCTGTGTGGAGGATTCAAGCTGTTTTGTTTGTGAGCGCCCAGCGACTCGTGTTGTACAAACACAACAACCACAAAACATACATATTGTAAAGTGGAGACCCATATGGGTGCACGGAGATGAGAGCAGAAAACTTACATGCTGTTTAATAGCATCCCTTCCAATGTGTTTTAATGTAAAACCCACAGATTTAGGTATTTCTCCTGTTTTCTCCCCACCTCCTTCTCCTGTCACATGGTCCCGTTGTCACCCCTTAAACAGTCGGAGTGATGTCAGGCATCACGTGAAAGCAGATTTCTGTGCATGTCTAATAAAAGTGGGCTAATTTGTGCCTGGGAAATATATTTATTTTCTCACTTGATCATTTTCCCCTTTTCATTCCTTTTCCAGTTCCTCACAGCTGATATGTGAAATGGAAAAAAAAGCAGAGAAACAGACACTAACTCACACAGACACACAGACCACTTTAACGTGCCATAGGGCAGCTGTGGGGTGTATGTATTGAACAAGATCTGTCTGTCTTAACTAAATGACCATCAGGGTGCAGGGATCTCCGCTGGTCCACTCTGCCTTATCGATACTGTGCTGCTCAGGCTATTCAGCAGCAAAGAGCTTTCCTACGGCTGCAGCTCAACACTGGATCAATGTCATGAGCAATGCAGACAAACTGCTGCTAAACAGACTGGCCCCTGCCTTGAAGGCCTGCCACAGTACCAGCTCCCCAGGCTCAGATCGTTCAACTAATGGAGGTCTCCTCTGGGACCCCCAAGGGCCCCTAAACACCAAACAGGCCCCCAAGGATTCACTCCTCCTTCTTTTTGACATCTCCTCATCCCTGAGTTGTTTCTCCATTCACATGCTTGTATCGACCTTGTCCTCTTAATCAGAAGCGCCGATGCTCGTGTGCTTTGACGTGTGCTGATGGCGTCTCTGCTCATATAGATTTGTAACTGGAAAAGTCAGCGTGACTACTCCAGGTAGCGAGAAAGAGGGGGAAAAAAATCTCTCTTCCTCCCCATCCCACTGAATGCTGCTGCGATCCCTCGTCACATGACTCTCGACTACTCATTCTCCTGTATTTGTCTTCTGTAATAACATTGAAAATAGAAAGAGATAAAAAAAGAGTGGTGGAAAGAACCTGCATATTTGTCATTTCCGATTGTTTACCTTTTTCACGGCAAATTTGTTTTTACATCTCCTATTACTGGAAGCTCTCCGGGCTCGACTGCCAGGCCTGTCTGGCTCGGAGCTCGGCTGCCAAACCCGTCTATGGGCTTTATGACCCGGCTCTGGGGAGGACTTTTAAGGCTTTCAACTCACAAGTCATTTCAGTGATACAGTTCTGCTTTTGTCCTAACCACCTTTATTGTTTTCTCTTCCTTTATTCTCGGCAGACTCTCACTTTTTCTTGCTTTCCTTCACTTTCCATGCCTCTTTTCAGATCCTTTTCCATTAGTTGAGTGTTATTCAAAGACTTATTTCTCGTCCATTCCTGTTTGTTTGCTAAATAGGTGGACCTGTTGCCGTATGACCGGTTAACCATCAGACAGAAAACACATGCTGTAGGAAACACATGCACTGAAGCCCTCCAGCTGACATTTAAGGCTTGCTGTGGGGCGGCCCCACTGAAGCTGCCAGATTTTCACTGTGGTGGCTGGGAGGTTCGCTGTGGTTCGGATCTTCCTGGATTCTAGTAGGACTGGCGTTTGCCTGCAGGGACCTCCAGTGAGCCAGGCAGCAGGCCTGGGCTAAACTCAGACCAAAGCCAGGAATAGTTCTCAGTGCGGAGGGCAGGCCCTAATGGTGTGTTTGCAAGGGCAAACCCAAACAAACAACCTGAAGTTCGAATTGAAGGACAGAGTTAGGCTCTGGCCAGATGCTGCAGAACAGGAGAAACACACACAAACACATGCAAACACACAGCGCAAGTGTATACAATGAAGCAATGGCTGAAATAGACTTGTGGCGAAAGAAGTGTGCCATGTACCTCAGGACTAAAGTCATGCCATTAGCTCCAGCAATAAGCATATGTGTGGACCTCTGCCTAACACACATTGTGCTTTGTGTGTGTGCTGCACATGCTAAGTGAGGTTCTACGACTCCCTTCCATATTCACATTAATGAGAGAAAACGGCCAGAAAACCTCTTCTGTAATTACTCCCCAAGGAGCAAGGTTTCAGCATGACCATGGTGCATGAATAAATACACACATGTGCACACACACGCACACACACACACACACACACACACACAACACAGTATGATGAAACATCTGAAACAGTATGAAGCTGACATTTAAGTATGTTCACCTGTTGTATATTGGAGCGAATGCGTAGGGGAAGAAAATAATACCAGGAATAATACATCATTATAGAAGCTATAAGGACATCTGCTAATTAGGACCATGCTGCACAGGTGTGTGTGTGTGTGTGTGAGTGTGTGTGTGTGTGTAGATATTTTAAATGGCATTTCGTAAACTTACATCCTCACTTTGCAAAAAGATTAAAGAAATGTCTTATAATGACAAATCTACAAGAAGCCATAAAAGTGCTCGTCTTGATTCAGTGTTGATGCACGCATATGTGTGTGCGTGTGTGTGTGTGTGTGTGTGTGTGTGTGTGTGTGTGTGTTTGTGAGTCAGTATAGGGATCATGGGATGTGAGTACGGTCAATGTCCGTATGATAATCACAGCCTTTGTCACAATGCGTCACTTCTGACTTTTCCTCCTTTCATAAAGCCACGCAACAGCTCATAACAACCCCAGTAATCATCTTCAACAAACACACACTGTTTTTACACACACTCACACCCACGCACACATGTAAAAACCTGCTTACAGTCAGGCAAAGCAGCAGCAAACCACGACGAAACCAGGCAATCACTTTGACTGTCTGAGAATGAAAAGCTGAGAAAGAAGTCTTTGAGCTGCACACGCGCGCACACACGCTGCCTGCCCAGTGTTTGTGGTGGCGGAGCACAGCTGGTAACATCTGGATGTATTTTAGAAGTGTTTACATTTCCAAAATGCTGAAAAACTGAAGAAGAGAAACGGAATTCTGAAAAACACTGCAGGTGCCAGAAGTGTCATGAAAAAAAAAAAAAGGAGCGAGTCCAGAAAAGAAGATTGTTTGAAATCTATCACATTGGAGTTAGTTCACTTTCACACACACATGCTCATAAGCATCAGCCAGTTACAGTTACTGCCATAATCCCAGTCTAACAATAACTGACATATGGTGTTCTAACTGGCAGGCTGCGACCTCTGGATCTGAGTTTTGTCCCTTCCAGCTTCACGTACTGCGCCCGCTCAAACAAAAAAATGGAGACTCCTGCATCAGCTTCTCTTTGCAGCGTCTGTAGAGCTCACCGGCTCACAACCAGTCTTACGCATTCACCGCCACACACGGCAAAGCAAAATTCTCCAAAACACACACACACATACACACACACACTAAGCAGCTGCGTTTCCATTTTACTTCCCCTAAATGACGAAAACACAAAAACAGTTGGACTTCATTGGGCCTAATCAAAACTGACATGGAGAACAGCTCTGTGAGGTGACGTCAACAATCAAGGCGCGCACGCATACACACACAGAACAGGGAGAGTCCATCGGATGTAATTTCAGTGATTGGGTGTAATTTACCAGTGTAAGTTGAAACCAGAGAGGGCAAGAGAAGTGATTCCTGCTAGATCAGAAGTGAACTAAACACACTGGGGTGGGGCACAATGCAAACACAACACACACACTTCGACTTAACATCAACGTTCACTTATTTTACAGCAACTCGTGTTGCTTTGAACGGAAAGAGGCCCCCGGTGTGCAAGATGTTAAGGTAGAATGACTGTGTGCTTGAATTTACAAGAAATCTTCACATGTCCCACGGAAAGTGTCCATGGGATCATTTTAATCCACGTCGGTATGCCACTTTCCCATGGCCCACTATAACCTCAACGCACACACACTAGATTATTAAGGCGACCTCGTGGCACATGGAAGTTTCTGATGGATTTAACATCAAGAATGATTGTTAACTTTTAGGACTAAAAAGGCTTGGAGTGACTCCTGAGAAAAACCGAGCTCTTAGCCAGACACACAGATCACATGACGGCCGGGCTGCAGCAGCACGGACCCCTGGGAAAACGGCACAGTGCCATCACTTAGATCACATAGACTCAGCAGCCAAGAACAAATGACACTGCGTGGATATATCATATTTAGGTATGAATATACCATTCATCTGCAGAGGAATGAAGTGGATTTTGCTGTGAATATGCACATCACAGTCAAGTGTTACAAAAAAAAAAGATAATCACCATGAAATAAATTAAACCTATTAAGAGGAACGTATGCTCAAGGTGACAGAAGAAATTAATTTGGCTCAACTATTGAGACCCATACCTCCACCCCACTATAGGATTTCTACCAAACTAATTACCACGCTCCACTTTCAGAAATAATAAGGAAAGTACTTAATAGGTTAGGATTCACCCCTGCATTCATATGTCCATTTAACATCCCTGCTTTTATGCCCACACACTCCTGCTTTAATGCAATTTCACATCCGTGATTTAAAATAGAGGAAAGAATTATATTTCAAGAGGTGTCAGGATTAGAATATACAAGCAGTGATATTAAAATACTGTACGGTTTCTCTGTGTGTACGCCAAGCCGTTCTGAGCGGCTGAAGCTGAGGTAAAGATGTTAAATAATGTTTTTGTTACCGTTAAGCACAACAGAGGAACTACAATAGGACCACATATCTCTGATTAGTCTTTTCTCGCTGTATATTAATTTTTTTCCGTCTCTGTTTTATGCTGGTTAGGAGTTTAATTTTTAAACAGAGCACAGATATGAAAAAGACCCCCGAGTGTGCACCCCTTGCACCGCCATCAGAAGTCTGTTTATCTAGTCAGCCATTCGCTCCAATTATAACAACATCCAAATGCAACTATTGTTTCATCTCAAACATTTTTTAAAATTAAAATCACTTTTTTTTGTGTTTTTATGCTCTAACTTCCCACATAATTAGCATTTTACCCTTCCTCCCCAGGCTATGGAGAAAGTCAAAATGCAGGTTTTGTTCATTAGATATGCAGCAAAAGTTAAGCAAAAAGGAAATAAATAAATAAATTGAATGTCCTTTCAAAAGGTTTTTATTAAGATTGTGCTTTTACTCGAGTTTGAATGCAATTAACATTAATTGTGAATTTCATGAGGATCTTAATCAAATCCTTTTTCCTTAAAAATATACATCATTATAAAAACATCCCATGTCGTATGAATACTTATTTTACAAGGTACTAAAACGTGCATACATCCATCATGATTATGACAACTCTCGAGGCGCAACAGCTGATTTTCACAGAAACATAGAAGCAAGTTTACAAATATATGAAATAAAAATGAAAAAGGCTGAGTAGGAGAGTCTGCTAAGTGATGAGGTTTTCTTTTAAACTCCAGTAGAGGAGGGGGAGAAAAGGGGAAGAGGAGTTCACATTATCTAAGAGAATTCCAATTAACACTCTCCCCCTCAGTAATTAGCTACTAAAATAGCTGGCGAACAAACCCAAACTCCCAACCCGGATGCCTCTGTACTGCCTAATTAATTCTCAATCAGGTGCATCGATTCACAAAATAATCAGATTGCATAAATGACAGACAGTCTGATAAAAAAAATACAAAGAATATCATTCAAGATTAAATAATAAGAAAATGTCTGACTAATGCTGAGAATTAATATGAGAAAAAAAATGTGAGAAATAAAGCTAATAGTAGCCCTTTTTGACTAATCCTAAAGCCAAACCTAAAGAGGGAGGGAAAGCCGTTGAGAAAGTCGTAGCCAGAAAATCCGATATCTTTTAGCCGTTTGCTGCTCATTTGCTGCCTCACTGGTCAGTTCTTCCACTGTTTAATACAAACAGATGAGTCCTTTCCTCACTGTTTTTCCAAATCCTGTCTTTAACGGTGGCTTCTTGGCCTATGCAGCGACGTCAGCTCGGCAACTATTAAAACAGCATGTGTCCCACGCAGCTACGCACATTCTGCATGCACAAGCACACACAAGAGGCCTCTGCACTGTTTTGGCGAACGTTCAGCCTCTCTCTATGAAGTAAAATGTAAAATGCCTTCAAGGTTTTACACACAATTATGCAGATAAAAATTATCGGAGGCAGGTATCTGCATAACTTGCATTAAGATGCTATCTGTCAGCGAGGCTATCAGAGACCTGTGCAACAACCTGTGTGGCCACAGGGTGGGCTGGAAGGTCCTGTTCTCATAATTCTAAACTAATTTATCTGCTTTTCAAAATGCACAAGGTAGCTTGTTTCAATTAAACACACACACACGCTCAGAAACAGCTTGTGGCCAACACACTTAGCTTAGCATAACTTTTAATATGCTGAGATACCAATCATTTAGATTTTACTCTGATTTTCCAGACACTCCTACACACCCACACACACACATTCTAACTAAGACACACACAGACATAGTGGCACATTATAAAAACATGCTGTCACTTGCTGATCTGTATCTGGACAACTCAAATTGTGATAAAGTCACTCTACAACTACAGCAATCGATAGAAGTAATTTATTTACCTCACCAGGCAATTTCTGCTCTGTCTTCAGAGAGGGAGAAAGAAAGGAAGATTTGGCAAGCATGTGTGAGTGGTGTGTAAATTAATCTAGCAGCAGTGAGATCCAGAGCCATGTATAAGTCCATAAAACAAGAGGAGGTTAAAGCAGCTCACATCATGCACACACGCATCAGGCAAAGGTCCAACACCCAAACCACTTCTTCCAGAGAGACAAGATGTGAAACGTCGTCTCTGTTCCATTAATGTGATGTGCTCTCCCTGGATGCCACTAAAAAAAAGAGGGGAAAAGAACAGTTAAAGGGTTCTTTTTCCTCTTTTTTATTTCTTTCATGCTTTCTCTCCATTCTAAGGCAACACACACACACACACACACACACACACACACACACACACACACACTGGAGAGAGGCCTGTCCATGGTCCTTGACTTTAACTCAGTGAAATAAAAGGCACTTAACTAAGCCTCAATGATCGATACAAAAACTGCTGCTGGCTGGTTTTCACACACACATCCGCACATGCAGACACACACTTATCCCACCTCCTCAGATGCTCATGCATATGCATGTCCAGCATGATTTATGCATCCTGGCGGGGGTGTGAGCCTATCTGAGAGCAAGGCCAACACACAGGTCAGCTCATTTGTAAATCAGTTGCCTATTTATGGACGTGTATATGTGAGTGTTTGTGTGTATATGTTCATAACTGTGGATGTTTGTGACTATAAATCTATGAGGATGTGTGCTCGGGTAGAGGTCAGCTTTGGAAATAGGCTCATAATCACCACAGCGCCTTCATTCATTATATTTATTGAAGTCTTTCCAGCTTCTGCTCATGGATCGTGTAAATCATACGAGTTCTTCGCAAAGGCTTGATGCCCCTTCATTGTGTGTGTGTGGGTTTTTTTGTGTGCATTCCTGGTCACGTCCACTGAGTGCTGACAACCTCTGCCAGCCTGCGCTCTGACCCTGCTCTTTGCAGCAGGAAGTCACCCAGCTTGGTGACCTCTCTTATTATAAACCCCGGAAAGTCTTCAGAAAAACACCTTCCATCAGGGCAGCTGTCAGTTAATAGGGTCCCCATGCTCTCCTCGGTCCTATATGCACTGAATTATGGGTAAAAATAAGACAAGATCTACAGCCAAAGAGGTGTTAAGGGTTAAACGTAGTTTAATTTGCAGCATAATCTGAGAACATAGCCTTCTGTGCACGCAAAGTGAAAAAAAGTGTGTGCACTCCTTTGTGGAAACTCTGTGGTTTTGCTCCACCCTCCTCCCACCTTCGCTGAACAACAGATTTGGACTAATAGGGCAGCTGCTGGTCCCCCCCCACCCACCCCCCACCCCCCCAAAAAGCCCACTAGGCTGCTCTCCTTTAAACCCTTCCACCCTGTCTCTCTTTCCAAAAAAAAAAAAAGGAGCTCAGAAGGAAGTCTGTTGTTTTCAACTTGTTGTTGAACGGCTGTGAACGGAAAAGTTTGAACACTTCAGACAATTAGTCTACAAACAGTTGCACTTGTCGGTACACTAATGTTGCCCAGGATGTGCATATTTAAAAGATATTAATAAATGGGGAAAAAAAAAGAAAAATGCTCTAAAGCAGTCTGTTTACCTATTTTTTCATGCATCTTACTTTCATCCTTTTTGTGTGTGTGTGTGTGTGTGTGTTTCACTGTTGTCAAATGCAGGCAGCCTATATCCCTGAAATAAACCCTATATTTAATCGGCCAGCAGCCCCGGACCGTAAAATCATCACAATAGTTTATACACACCGCATTTTAAAAAAACATAGCTGTGACAGAATGCATGAAATGCCGGGATACACAAAAGAGAAATAAACAAAAAACATTGCAAGCTATTGCAACACTAAACATGACATCAGGGGAAACACTATTAAGATGAAACCCCCTCAAACACACACAATCAATCCCCTTGTGGCATGTGTAAGCGAGCTCACGGAGATGTTTCAAATGGATTGTAAACTACCGATTGTACGTGTCCAATCACATCAGACGGCGGGGGCTGACCCCTGCGTGTGTTCATGTTTCTGGAAGTGTTAGTTTGTGTGCATGTGTGTAACTGGAGCCAAACTGTAAGCCATATGCCACTTTGGAACTGGTGCCATCCACGCCCCCGCCCTAATCCACGCCGCCCCATTACCACTCATGCACAAAACACACGCGCCGATGCCCTCTCATAAACACACTCACATGTACCACGCAGCTTCCCTGTATGAAAAAGCAAGGCCCTCCACTTCATTAGGAAAGTAAACACAAGTGCTGTCTGAAGTGGCTAATTAGAGACTAATTACTCCCTGCTCGTTACTAATGCAAATTAGATTATGCTGCTTAACTTCCTCGTGTCCACAACGCTGCTGTTAATTGAGGCCTTTTGAAATTAAATTACCCGCTAATTAGCATATCAAAACCATTAATTCTGAGCAAGGAGGGGAAAAAAACAACAACAAATGCCAAGTTTTGCTAATGAGTTTTGCTAATTGAATATGTGCGCTCAGTACAGCGGCATGTGCCAGGAATACCTATTCAGTTGATCAGTTTGCTTGAGTGTGTGCGTGTATGTGCGTGCGCGTGCGTGTGTGTGTGTGTGTGTGTGTGTAAGGAGCCAGACAGGAACAGTTTGCATCATAAGAGCAGCATATAATTAAAAGAACCATTCCATCTCTCCAAATGCTTTGTCAATATTTCCCTCTGAATGCACGACTCCACTGATGTTCAGCACACAGGGAGCAGAAGGGACACAGCGGAGACCAAGAGAGGAGTGTGAGAGGGGGATGGATCTTCATCTCATGACAAGCAAAAGAGCCACTGGATGTGGAGTGTGTGTGTATGCGTGTTGTGGTAGCATGTGAGCATGGTTAGCGTTTGTCCAGGCTGTAAGCCTTCTTTGAAGTAAAGAACCTTGTCTCTCTGATGCTCTCCTAAAGCCTAAGACCCCCTGCCAGCTTTCTGTGCCCCCCTCCCCCCCCTTCCTCCTCTTTAACTCCCCCCTCTTCACCTCTGCTACAATACCTGTCCAATTAGGGAAACGCACACACACTCGCGATCCCCAACATTTTTATACCCACTAGCAAGTGAACAGCCGAATCTTTCCTTCGTTCAAAGCTGCATCTGTTTTCCTCTCTCTGGCTTAAAGAGACCATTTTAAAACTTTCTCGATTTAAAACGCTGAGTCTATTCATCTGATCTACCCGACCTGCTAGTGAAAAAGAGAGGATCCACACAGAGAATTCAGCAACTATTTGCTACTTTAATCTGCTGGTGAAATACAACAATCGTACATCTAAAGATCTCATCTGAGCTTTGCATGTAAAAGTACCAGACGTAATGTCATTTGGAATTACCCTCTTTTCCTTTTCCTAAATATCTATAATCCCAAAAAAAAGCCCCATTCAGGGGGGAGTCCTTATGAAAGTTTCATCTTATTACACTTTCTGACTGATTTGATTATTCCTACAATGGTGGATAAAAAAAAAATGAATGGTAAAATTGAGAGGTAGTCATACAAAAAAATTAAATCACCACGATAATAAGATGTAAAGATATTATAATTCCTTTAACAGGATGCATAGAAAACTGCTGCTTGACAATATTTGCCCTAATTGCTGGAATTATCATATTAACCAGTTACCATTTGGGTAAGTTGATTAAAAAATTGATTATTCGTCTATTTCTTTTAGGAGTTTCTTAATCAAAATCTAACATCCTTGAAAAATTAATTTGAAGCCGTTTCTTATCAGTTAATTAAATCGGGTTGGAAGTCATTTTTTCTGTGCGGCATGATTAGAACGGTTCTGTTCTCTTCTGTTCAGACACCATGACGTTAGAGGGGGAACTTTTCACTGTCTCATCAAACATTCACAACCACAAGAATAGGACTTCTTTGAAGGCCCTGCCGCCTTTTTTTTTTTTTTCCCTACCAAACCTCTGCCTTTCTGATAAATTGTGCTATACCCAATAGATCTTTCTTTCTCGTTAACACATTCTCATTAACGGACAGAGAAAGCGAAAGAAGAGGGGAGGGGAAGAGCTGAAGAGAAAAGGAGATCATCGGGAGAGGAAGGGGCGGGGGGCTGTGTGTGCTGAAGGAGGCTGGGGGTTGGGGGGGGGGGGGGGGGGTAGGTGAGAGAAACAGGGCTGAGAAAACTGAATCAATGGTAAAGATAAAGTCAAAGAGAGAAATAAATACACTGACAAATTTAAGGACGCAATGATGAAAATTAAATAATAAATAATAGGATGGAAAAACAAGTGCACACACACACACACAAAATGTTGCCTGGGTGATAGCCTTGGGGTGGCCTGAGCAGAGACTAAACAACTAAGCCATGAGCTAAAACAAGACCTGCTGTTACTAAAAGAGCTAAATTTCTCTTCTGGAGTGTAAAAATCTCTCCGTCTGTGAGAGTTAAACCTTAAAAATGGAACGGCGGTAAAAAAAATGTATCCTTCTGATATATGGAGCAGATTTCCATTTTATTCTGTATCGAATCAAACGTGCAGCCTTAAAAATCACGCATCAGAGGTTGACTTCACCTCAGAAAACTAGTTTTCTATTTCTGGAAGAAGACTAATTACGAAGCTCTGCCCCTGGGAAAGAAAAGCCCCCTCTTGAAGGAGAGACAGAGAGAGGTATAGAGTCCATTCGGCTTTAGCATCAGTGGAATATAACTTTGTCTCTCTGCTTCGCCAAGCAGCCGAGCAGAACAGAACAGATACAGTGCACTCTGCTCATCTGTCCATCCAGGACTCCTCGGGGGGGTATGGGAGGATTGGAGAAGGAGGGGGTCAAAAGGAGAATCAGTATGGATACAAAGCAGTGTGGCGAGTTGCTCTGATTGGATAATGAATTGAATGATTTTTAGAGCCTGGCAAGTAAAAGTTACGTAAAAATTCTCAGTTCATCAACCAATCACCCAATCAACCTGCTCCCTCATCAACCAATCAAACCCCACTCAGGGGGTGCTTGGATAGAGGAAAGAGGGCTTTTTTTTTCCCCTCTTCCATCTGCTTCTCTTCCTATATTTTTTCTCCCCGTTCTTCTCCTACAGCACATTGCTCTGTCTTTGCTACAGCTGCCCTCATCTCTCTCAATGGGAGACAGAGAATTCTCAAAGCCACAATTACCGCACAGAACTATCAATTTCCCCTTCAATTAACCCTGTGGGAAGAGAGGGGACGAGGGAAAAGGAAAGAGAGAGCAGAGAAAGGGATAAAAAAAAAAAAATTCAAATTTGGCATGAAGAGGTCCGGCACCCCTCCCTCCCTGCATCTTCCCTCCAGGCCACAGCCATGTGGCTGAGAAGAGAGAGAATTACAACCCCTCAAGACAAACTTGACCCTACCACCTAAGGTCAAATAAGTTACTACACAGCAACCCCCACCCCCCCCCACCCCATGCTCATTACCAGCAAATAGGCCCAGCCTGTGTTCCACTAATGCAAGGCTGCATGTTGAAAGGTAGCACTCGAACCACAGCGCAGATCTGTGGAAAGCCCAAGTTAAGACAGAGGCAAGTCAGCATGAAGGAAAACAGAGTGAAAGAGAGGGGAGGAGTGAGAGGACACAGAGTAGGAGGAGGGATGAGGAGTAGACCAGAGCCAGGACTTGTGTTTCTTAGATCAGCGACTGAGGGCCTGCGCCCCGTTACAAGGGACAACTGTGATGGCATGCCTGCTTTTTATGCTCAGCTCCCCGCTTCTCCACTTCTTTGCATTCTCACTTCCCTTACCACCTCCTCTCACTCCCCCGCCCCCCCCCCCCCCCCCCCCCCCCCAAAAAAAAAACACTCCCTGAGCAAACCCCCCCGGGGAGCAGCTGAAAACCAAACCCAGCCCTCTGCAAAGTTTCGCAGGCATACTTTGCACAAAGCCCCCAGAAGCCGTACGCCTGCCTGACACCACAAAACACGCCGGGGTTTCATTGCTGCGCACCCTCCCTCCTGTCCTCGTTTTTGTACTTTAGTCCTTGGTTCCTCCCCTTGTCCCCTCCCTCGTTTATGCTAACTACTTTCCGAGGGTAACGCACAGTTCCTGACTGACCTTTAGACAATGGAAACCTGCTGCAGCAGAAGTTGCCGATTAGGGCTACAGGTTGCATACAGCAGCGCTGACCTTCAGTGGGCAAACGGGCATTCTGGCATCTGCTGATCTAACAACCCAGAGGCCACCTTACAAGCCGGTAATAAATGTCTTCACTTTTAGAAGAAAGTTCCCAGTGTTCTCTCCACCACTTAAAATAAACATTGTGTTGCCTCCCAACCATCCATAACATATACTAAGCTGAGACCTCTTTCAGAGCCTCTTGGCTAAAATCTGTGAAAAACAATCTTTTCATCCAAACAAGTACCAAGAAAACAGTTTACTTTATCACATGTACACAATGGACCAAGTAGTAGCATGGTTAAATCAATTTATAAGTCAAAACCAGTAACATTTACCTGCCTTCATATATGTATTCAGTTTTCTTTCCAGTGTAGACAAAATATATACTTAACTGTTTAAAACATCTAAAAGATTGAAAAGTCACCACTTGAATAATATTTTTTTTAAAAAAAAGGAAAAACAATTCAAAACTGCGACGACACACACACACACACACACACACACACACTCATAGATTTGTCATTTCATTGACAAAAAATAAATGATCCTTATTGAAATATGTCCTGAGCAGAGGAAGCAAGTGTTGGACGTAAACTGTGATGACATCTCGGATGTAATGAAGAGTGCAGAGCGAACACAGAGCATCGATAATTATACACCAGGCATGGCGAGGAGATGAGGAGAGGAGGAGAGGACCGGGGAAGGAGGGAGAAGGGGAGGGAGGGGGAGTAGACGGATAGGAGAAAGTGTACCACCAGAAGGAAGGAGGAGAAAACGGCAAGTGTTGAGTCCTTCATACTGAGTGACGTCGGAGGGCCAACAGGGAAAATGATGCTTTCCAGCCAACTGCAGATCAGAAATAAATGCAGCACGGCATCTACAGACACACACACTGTGTGTGTGTCGCCTCGGGACTGACAAACATTTATCCTAACATGTTTCAGAGAGCAAAGTAAGAGAAGACGAAAGCAGAGTGAAAAGCAACAGACTGTTTATTGAAATCTAAATAAAAAGGTGTAATTAAGTATGTTTTCTTTCAACACGAAGTGTCAGAAATATGTTTAAACACTGTGCCTTTGTAGATACTGTAACACTAGTATGTCTGAATTGTGTGTTTTGTGTCTTTCAACCCAAGAAAAACTCTTCTAATTCATTCTTAGAAGACTTTTTTTGTTTTGTTTTAAGCGAGTTTAAAAAGAAAAAGTTGGTATGCAAAACCACTTAGAAATTTTAATTGAACAAAATAAAATGGTTTTTTTTGACGCAGCATCAGAATCTAGAAATGATCTTGAATTTAGTTGCTTTTAAATCAAAGCAAAAACTTTTCTTATTCCTCCATGAAAATCTTCCAAGCTCTCGTTTTTCACGCTCTGCCTTGCTTTCATCGCTGCCTGCCCAAGACTCAAGCAAACAGAGGTGCTTCACAGGCCAACAGCCCACAATGCAAACACACCCACCTACGTGCGCGCCCTCCACTGTCCTCAGGAACATGAGAGCTGGCTCTAATTCACAGGCTGGTCGAGCTGTGGTGGACAGCAGTCTTGATCTGGCAGGATTAGGCTGCTTTTATTTCCCCGAGAGCCACGGGGGAAGAAAGCGGGAGATGTGGAGGGAGAAGAGCATGTTGGGGCGGGGATGGGGGTTAGGCGGGTGGGAGGGGTGGATGCTCAAATCCTTCTACAAATGTCAGACAGCGACTGGTGACCAGGGGCCGCGGAGATACACACTTACACATCCACAGAGGAAAACACACACACTCATAAACACTCTTGAAAGAGCCCGGTGTGCCATCCAGAGAAGAGACTCATCACTCTCCGTCTCATCAGTGGGAGGGAGGAAGAAGCGACGTGGGGGCAAGAAGGGAGCGAAGGAGGAGAGGGAGGAGGAGGAGGAGGGAGTAAAAGAGGGAGGGAGTGTGGAAGGGGTAAGGGGGGGGATTACACAATTATTCAGATAACAGCTGGGAATAATCTAGTGGCAGATGTCTCTCGGTCAACAATGCCCACCACACACGGGCGTGCATGTGTATACGCGCATGCACACTGACAGAGTTTCAACACTCAGAGAGCGGCCACGCACAGGAAAAAAAAAGAAAAAAGAAAACGGCTGCTGATGAACCAGCGCGAGCTGCTCCAGCGCGCAGCTCCCTCGGCCTGTCTGGAAAAGTTGCCTTCTGAAGAGGCGGGATGAGTCTCCACACAGAAAAGACGATCTCATCGATGAGATGTGTAAAAAAATACACGAGCTAAGCTGTGATGGCCTGTTTGCTTTTATTCCCCCCCCCCCCGGCAGCCGTGTGGAAAACAGAACCTAAAACTCGTGGAATTCTGTCTGAGCAGCAGAGAGGTGGAGGGTCACCGGTTGATTGACGTTTAATTGAAGTTGGATGTTCACACACACACGCGCGCACACACTCACGCAACAAAAGCAAGCATTAACATCCTTCGAATCCACGAGCAACATCCCAAAAGTAACAGCAACAGCAGTGGTTCTGGCTGTCTCTATCCGTCCTTTATGTCCCGTTTTTTTGTTGTTTTTTTTAAAACACAAGATAACTGAGTTCCCAAACCAACTGGGCAACGCCGGCACCTTCCTCCCTCCGTCTGCGCAAAGCAGAACGAAGAGGAAGGGGAGGAGGGAAGACGTTGAGAGAGGCATTCGGTCTGTTGCCGTTAGCCTGATCATCATGCATCACGCTTACCCTAAAAGAATCTCTCCAAGTATTTTCTCCAGAAGTTTAAAGAAAGTAAATTCCCCAGCTCTGCTCCCTTTTAATGCAAGTAAATCTTTATGATGTTATGTAGCCGAGGAGGAAGGAAGGGGCAGGCCAGGCAAGTGGTGTGCTGGAGCTTCTGTCAATCCGTCAACCCAGGCAGTCTATTGTGATTTGGTTTAACACTGGCTAACAGCTCGTCCTGTCAGGGGATGGATCATCCCGCGGCGCCTCACATGCTAATAGCTTAAGTAGGCATCCCATGTCCCCTGGAACTAATACCACAAATACTAATACCATAAAAGAGCAGAGCACGCCAGTGCTCCAGCCTCACTTTCGCCTGTGTTAGCCAACATCTCGATACTTTACGGATTAGAAAACATAATGAGATGCATTTAAATGGTTATTACCTCTTTGGCACAGGACGGTAAAGAACTGGGATGAAGGGGAAAAGCAGCATGGCTCATTTCCTATCATCATATGTTAATCTGAAGTCTTCCAAGTTGAATTCGTTCAAATATTCTGATGCAAATCTATAAAAAATAAAAAAATAAAAAAATAAAAAAAAAAGCTAAAATACATTCGATTGAATTTATTTGATAACTCTATTGGTAAGTGGAGGAATGAAATGGGCGAACTGCACAGAAACTCACACTTGATTACATTCAGGGTTTGTGACTGAGTTTTTTTTTTGGACGTTCCTGTAAATCCTGAGCGATCCTACGATATTTCATCCGACACGTCCGCTCACAAGATTTCTTTTCCGCAACGACAGCATTCAACAACTACATGATGCCCTTCCAGAAGGTTTGTAAAATTTTGCAAAATGTGTGTGTGTGTCTGTGTGTGTGTACACACAATATTGGGAGCGTAGCGCCTTACAGCTGTCACCAGCCCTCCTCTGCCATCCTTTCAGTACACATTAAAGCAGCGCTGCAGAAAGTTTAGTCACATTGTTCAGAGGGAGGCTTTCCACTGCTGCGCTCCCTCGGTTACCCGCTCGATTGACGGCTGCCCTGTCAGTTTGTCGCGGAGCTTTAGAAAACACCAACGGCTCTCTGATGAAGTGCTTACAAAAGGTCATAGGGTGGAGGCAACGGAGAGGAGGGGAGCCGACTACTGAGAGAGGGAGGCAGGGGGAAAGGAAAAGAGAGACGGGATAGAGTGAAGGAAAATCCATAACACAAATACAGCTGTCAGAAGCAATGCAGAGTTAGCAGGGGACACAACGACCGATGAGAGCTTTTTCATGAAGATGCTCTGCTTGAACACAACAGGCGTCCTCTCAGAGCCTGCGCACAACTGCCCACAACTCTTTTCTTGTGTTCCTCTGCTTGCATTGACCAACTCAAGTGCTCTGCCTGAATTAAACTCCAGCTCCTCTCCGTTTCCCTGAAATCAAACCGAGCTCTGAATGCCTTACTTCATGATCTGCTTTCAGACCACCAGACTTCTCACCGCAGCGTTTTTTTTTCTTTTAGCTCCAACTCCGTTGCAGCTTCAGGTGCCAAACACACTCTGGAGAGGCTGATCTAATGCTTCCTCAGCTCCTCACACACTCGTTTCCCTCACATCACACAACCTTTCACTCATATTTTCTATCTGTCCCTACTGACCCCCCCCACCTCCCCACCCAAAGGAAACCATCTCTTCCGCTCTGAACTGTTGGGTCACTTATCCCCACATCCATCAGCTGTTAATGGGCCAATGCTCCGGTAGAGCTGGTGAGACAGCTCTGAGCCAGCCTGCATCTCAGACACCTCACACACAAATTTAAGAAAAAAAAGAAAAAGGGAAAAGAAAAAAAAAACTTGGGAAATGTCTCATCTCAGATGAACGTTAATGACGACAGACTAAACCACAGTGTCAGACTAAATGATAACTGTATCAATCAGTGAGGAAGGAGTGTGTAAATCTGAGAAAATGAAGCTAAAGTTGCTGTCACGACGTGAGCAATGACAGCTCTTTCAAAAGCCACAAAAGGCCAAAAGCAAAAAAAAAAAAAAGTATCTATGGGACATCGTCTCCGTCTCGCAGGCGGTCAACCTCCCAGAGACCTCTCATGGCGTCTCGCTGCTCTCCTCCTCCCTTGTTGTCCGAAAACTTTTCTACTTCTACCACATCGTCCTGTGATCTGTGGTAAAACAACGCATCTAATCTTTGGAAATGTGTGAGATTCATTGTATGCGCATGCAGACACAAACAAGTCCACTTTCACACAAGTATCCAGCCCTCAGCTTCTCCTAAATAACAGGTTCAATTAGAACCACATGTATAATCAGGCCTCAGTGTAAAGCAATGTGGCAGCAGTTTCACAGTGCAGTCAATCACCTCAGTACACAACCAGAGCCCCCCCCCCCACCACCACCACTTGCTGGCCGCCCATATGCAATAACACTGATTACTTTTTCAATTATATTTCATTAACATTATTTTACAGCAGTAACAAGCCTTAATTGCTGTTTTATTCCATTTAATAACTTCAGATATTACTGAAAAAAGTAAAAAAAAAAATAAAAATACAGCTCTGTTTCGTTGAAAATCAACAATACACAATACAATTAATTATAATTAAAAACGTAAAAAGAAAATTTACCATCATAAAATATATACAGCTCTTGTCCCACAGAGTTAAAGCCGTATTCAGCTCAAATACGTGTCACTCTGCAATAATGTCAGCTTCAAGACCAACACTTCAAATGCCTGCGCTTTTTTTTTTTTTTTTGGTGTGTCTCACAGCCCACCCAAAGGATATTGAATTTTTAACCATTTCAGCTTTTAGGCATGTAATGCATTAAATGATACAATCAAAGTAAATCTGAGTATCTATCATAGGTCAGACCCTACATGTATATCTGTTGTATATGAGGTGCTGTTCAACATCACTTTGGAGCCAAAAGCCCACTCAGACTTGTGGGTTTGGGATAGCTGGAGGGTTTTAATGAAGAGAGTGCCAGAACTGCAGAAACCGACAGGCAAGCTATCAATGCTACCGACGCACAGGACATTTAAAAACTTCAAATGCTGTCCATTTTCACTCAAGCAGGACAGGTGAATTGAGAAAAAAGCACTCTCATGCACATGCACACACCCTCTCTCCTGCACTCAGATATATACACTCTTCCACACGTACATTCACGTGTAGGTAAGGACTCTCTGAGTGAGTTTATGGACTAATACAATCATGCTGGTGGCTTTTAATCCCGCTGAAGGACTTTGAAAGTGCACAAGATTCACAGCCATTATCGCCTGTCTCTAGACAGTCTCGTACATGGCTCCAGTCACACCCTGGCACACACTGAAACACACACACACACACAGGACCGAGCTGAAAATCATCATTTAAATAATGTGACAGTAAGCATAACAGAAACAATCGTCTGGTGAGGAGGGGAAAAAAAAGCTGAAAGTGATAAAAATCTGCAGAACATGAGCAACTCCTACAAACAATGAACCAAAACAGGACATGGAAAAGACACAGCTGTTAAGAGAGGAGGAGGGGGGGGCTAAGACGGAAAAGTAAGCAAGTCAGATGAAAAAAGGTGGCAAAGCTGAAGCAAACACAGACTCGGGCACACAATAGCCGACAGAGAGCAGAGTCAATCTGTCTCTGACACCTCTGGCTTTCTCCACATGTCGAGTCTCCTTTTCCCTAAATAACTACCTCTGCCTCTCAGATATTCTTTTGATTCCTTACCTATTATTACATTTTCATAAAAAGCACCTACGAGATAGCATATCCATGAGAAAATTACATACATACACACTGATATGATGCATTACATAATGACAACTTTACTGGGATTTCATGCTGTTGGTAAATGCTGCTGAGTTTGAATCAAAGTATAAAGTTCAGCGCACCACTGTTCAGCAGTGTCTCACAGCTCTTCTCCAGCTCCAAGTGTGAGCTTCTGTTTGAGGTCTGCAAGTGATAATCAGCATTACATATACATACATATATATATATATATATATATATATATATATAGTCTACAATTTTCTTTGTGTAATGCATGCAAGTCCAAAAAGCAAAAGCAGAGCCTTCAATATACATATAAATACATACATACATTACATATATATATATATATAGATGCCTTGAAAATTTAAAATCAACTTGAAAAATATTTGACAGATTTTAGGAAACGGTTAATCTCATTTAAATGAATCTAATCTCATTTATAAATGATAATCAGGTGGAGAAGATATTTGTGTGAGTATTAAAGCTCCTATAAACTGCTAAATATTTTAAGAATACGCAGGTATAAAAGCTTGCATGTAGCATATTGAATATGCCAAGTCTCAGAGAAAATTAAAAGCTGAAGATGCTTTAAAGGAAAAAAAAAATAAAGAAAAGTTAATATTCTAATAATAGCAATAAACCACATGACAGTGGCGTGAGGGGCCACTTTAGCCTATAAAACTGATGTGCAGATTGTCATCGTGCTGTGTAACGCAGTGAGGTGATAGAAACTACATTTAATTGTTTTTGTTGAGCCCCCCCACCTCCCTCCTTCTCCCCCCCATGCGGCTTCCAGCAAACACCTGAGGCTACTCGCCGCCACAAAATACCTGCTTTCCTGTTTGACACCAACTGTGACAAGGTCGTAAAACGTGATTAAGAGCTTTTTCATTCCCGCTGGATCTTCTATTAAAGTGCAATTAAAAGTGTGTCATCACGTCGCGGAAATGCCGCCACAGAGGACAGGGAGGGGGTGCGTGGGGTGTGGGGGGGACAACAGCAAAGAGAGGACACAGTAAATAAAATTAATTATGCCAAATGCCCCCGCGCCCATCAATCACAGGGCAATAATGCCCGCGTCAGGGTGCGCACCCGCACGGCTTTTCTCTGGATGACGGACAACTAACAGCAATTAATTGTCATTTCATTTCTCCTTCTTTTTGGGGGTCTGCAGCTTTTAGTCAAGGGGGGCTGAATTAGTTTGACACGAGGGAATCTTCAGGCAGATGTTTGATTTGATGATGGGAATTTTATTATAAGGGAGGAAAAGTTATAGAAGTTATTTTTCTCTTTTTTTTCCCCATAAAACTTCTTCTAGCTGTGCTGCATACTGTTGGGCGGTGTCCGTTTATATTTAAATATATATGTAAAGCTGAATTGCTTATTTATTTCATGAATATAGTCTTCTAAAAAAATAAATAAATAAACACAATCTCGGAAATAAATCGAATTTGTTTATCGGAGGGAAAATGATTTTCCTCGGTGGTGAAGGCCTACTTTGTCTCGGTTTGTGAGTGCAAAAAGATGGGAAAAAACAAGGCTGGTTAAGAGGTCTGACTTGAATGAATCAAGGTTATTTTATGAGGTTATTTTAAAATACAGCCTAAAACATACCCAAATGTGTGTGGATGGATTGTGTGTGTGTGTGGTTTTTTTTTTGTTTGTTTTCTTTTTTTTTTTTTTTTTTTTTTTTTTTAAGGATCCTCGTATGTGTGTTTTCTCTTTTTTTATTTTTCTTTATCCAGTCAGCCTCAGTGGGATTATTATAAAAACTATTATCACTCTTTACACCTCTGCAGATTTCATCTATTCCAAATTTACGGTAAAAAATAAACAACTTTTTACCACTTTTCTCCACGTTCTGCTCTTTAAAAAAATCGGCTGGAAATGTATTTAATCCGGTGAAGTCTAAGCAGAAATACCACAGAAACATCAAACCTCAGTGAGGTCTCACACTGCGGTTCCAGTTTCAAAAGTCAAAATGGTTTGAAAAGAAAGTATTGTCCCCCAGACCTATTGACCATGTCAACTCAAGAAAGCTTTTTTCCTCTCTTCCTGAGACAAGGGCTCTATTATCTCCAGTTAGCCAGTGTAATATCCCCATTTTTATATATATATATATATTTAACGGTTTTGTTTAAATATTAGATAGAAAATATCCAAGAAATAATTTTTTTAAAAAAAGACCGCGTAAGTATAAAGAGTAAAGAGATGGAAGCTATCAAACAATCGTCAGTGCGATGTGTGTGTAAAATAATCACCATAATCCGCCGCTGCTCACTACCAAACCTCATGTCTTATCAAGGAGAATGCCAAGTTAAAGTTTGTTTCCTCATTTAAAATCATTTCTCGCAATTTTACTTTCTCCTAACTGGGACTAAAACGGAGAAAGAAAGAAACAAACTTTGTTTTCTCGCAAGCAGGAGTCGGAACGCGACGATTTATTCACATTTTTAGAAATCAAACTAAAGGCTTTAAATTGCAGAATTCAAATTAAACAATCTAAAATTTCAAAGCTGGGTTTGACTTATTTTTAAAAGAAAAAAAACAGGCCTATCTATGAGGTTAAGACATTAGTTATACCTTAAAAATGACCTAAAAGCTCTTTTTAAAAGCGTAAAAAGTTTTAGTTCAAAGAAGAGTGAAAGTTTGGCAATAATCACAGAGGAAGAAAGGTGTGGAAGAGGAAAAGCTTAACGTGGCCGCTGAGGAAGATCTGCTCTAACAGCGTTTTATCTTCACACACCGACTTGCAGCACTTTCACAAACAATGTGCGGTGAAAAGTTGAAGTTCGGCCGTTTCTTATTCGTTCTTTTAACCTCCCGCAGAAACGCGCGTATGAAGAGTTTCAATGGAAGCACAGAGAGGAGGACGAGTGCGACAGATAAAAAAAAAAAAAAAAGAGGGGAAAAAGGAAAGTGTAGATAATGCATCAACCTGTTCTCTTGGTTTCTGAAGAAGTCAACTTTCACGCCAGTGGTTGGACCATGTGGACAGCCCGCTTCTGCTCCTCAGACCCCGACGCGTCCACTCTCTCACGGCGACAAAGGGGGGACACAAACCGACGGGACGAAAAAAAAAAAAAAGAAAAAAAAAAGGAAACAGAGAGGAAAGAGAGGGAGAGACAGAGAAATCTAGGAACTAAGACCGCAGGACCATTACTTTTAGCGACAAAGCGTGGTCGTTAGTCCTTTCCTTTTCCCTTTTGTGTGCGTCTCTCTCCTCGGAGTGGCCCCTCTGGAGTGAAGTCAGAACAATACTGCCGCTAAAACTCTGGCACTGTGCGCAAGTTGCCGCGGAGAAACACCGCGGCTTCTTCTGCTTTAGTTGCTTCTGCTTCCTGGCTGCCTGTTCGGGAGACTCATTCAGCGCGTACAACCTCTCCACCGCTCTTTACTTTTTGGCATCCCGTCTGTTGCTTGCTCGTTCGCTGGAAATCAGGGTAGAATCACTCGAGCTGGATGTGTGTGTGTGTGTATACGAGCGTGTGTGTGTGTTACAGGGGGACAGTTTTGCTGCGCTACCGTAATGCCTCTAATGCAGGTGCGCGTTTTCGACGCTGGCCTATCCTCGTAAAGTTCTGGCGCACAATAAAAACAGCAGCCAGTGAGAGGCATCTCTGTGTCGCTCTCCAAAAACGTGTGTGCGTGCGTGTGCGTGTGTGTGTGTGTGTGGATGAGGGGAAGGCACTGATCTTTTGACCTCGCTTTGCATCCTTGCTGAGTTGTGCTATTGTGGAGGCAGAGAGGAACAGATGTTAGTCTGCACAAAGTTTGAGCTCAGAAACCGCCAGAAACAAAGCATGATCACACGAACACAACTCTGCTGGTAAATACGTGGCTTTTGCACGCTTTCCCAACAGCAAAAACAAGAACTACTCCCAGTTTTAGACAAAAATAAGTCTACGCCGAAATTAATAGTTTACAAAATAATTATTCCACTTGACAGAATTCCTTCTGAAGCAACTTTCATTTGAAACCCTGAAAGATTGATTTACGTTACAAAGATTAATATCAATGTAAGAAATGCTTCATTCTACAAATAATATATAAGTAAGTATGAAATAAATGGGCTTCCTTTTGTGGTGCACCTAACTCGCAGTTAGACAGTTATTGTGATTAGATAAATTTCACTCCTCCTTCCGCTCTATGTCCTTTATATATTTTGGAAGCTTGACAACTCCTTTGCTGAGTTATTACTGCCTTTTTTTCTTGCCACCACATTCATTTACTAATTGACAGCATAATCAGTGTTGGGATTACTGATGAAATTTGGAAATTACATCATACCTGTCGCTGCAAAAAAAGGAAAGAGAGGGAGAGGGGGGGAAAAAATGGCATAACTCAAAAAGTGATCCTGGAATCATTTTTGCTTCGGCTGTTAAGTGGAATTCTGCCCTCCTGCCTTTCCTCTATCTAAGCTTTTACCTTTATAAAATGATGGCAGTCCATCACAGCACCACCCAACAATGAGCCACGGCTGCAGTAAATCACAACACATTCATTAGGACGATCAATACCACTAAAAAAAATATGCCTGTGCATGATGTGTGCAAATGTTTAGGTGTGTATTTGAGTGTGTGAGCTCTTTGACTTGGTCGCTTTCCCCTCTGAGTGTGACAAGGTTTAGCCAGAAAACATATTTTCATGTGCCGTCAGTAACTCCAGAGAACTGATGGTTGCTAAATGTGAGCAACTGGAAGGCGATAAGCGATGCTTTTCTAAGTGGAGGCTGTCAGTAAGGTCTTTGATCTGAAAAAAGGTCAGATTGTGTGATGAAGAGAAAGTTTCCAAGTAAATCCAGCAGCTGTGTTTACAGAGAGTAAAAGCATGATAGACAATGAGAGCAAAGAGACTGAATCACTCTTGTGCTTGTCGTTGTGTAACAGCTGACATTTTGACTAACAGTATCAATCACCGTCCGGCTGCTCATAGAATCACAATCTGCTTGTTGTTGTTTGTCTGTTTTGGCTCCTGGTTGCATAAAATTGCAGGATTAAACAAAACCCAAGAAGCTCAGGAGGATTTGGGTTTTTCTGCACCATGTGAGCCAGTCCAGAACTTTGCAGGCCACATATGAAACTGGATCATATGGAAATGGGCTGAACACCTCAAATTCAACACCCTCATTCTTGTTCATTCATGGTGAAAGGAGGAAAAATGCAGTTTGGCCTTCTAATCCACCTTCCATCCCATTTAGGAACCTTTCCCTCTCTGTTAATCAGAGGGAATAATTATCAAAGTGGACAGGTAATTAAATTAAAACATAAGTGGCTACATGAGCTGGGTTGGCTGTACTACAAGGTTTTTCCTGGCTTAATTAAAGAGAAATATGGGAGTGCTCACCCACGGTGTCACAGTGCTGGTAGAAACGAGAAAAAAAGCCCTCCTGCCACCAACTTGAATAACTCATTCTGATCAGTTCAGCGTGGGGATTTTGGACTGAGATTCTGGTCCGTGTGTGTACTTTTACTTTGCACCGCTGTGCACAGACCTGAATAGCGGTATTTGTTTGCATACAAAAGCAAAAAAAAAGCATGCGAGAGGCGGTGAGCGGGAGCTGGAGTGCAGGATGTGTGGCAGACACTTGAAAAACAGCGAGCTTTAAGAAGCCATCTGGGAATAATGTCGTAAAATAAAGCTGCAATAAAATAAAACTTACAGCTGTTGATGTTTACAAACAACTCCTACAGAATCCCCCACAATGCCTTGAGAGTCAAGCCTGAAGCAAAATCCCAAACATACACAGGCACACACAGACACACACACACACACACACACACACACACACACACACACACACACACACACACACACACACACACAAACACACTCTAGCACACACACATATACAAATAAACAGAGCCAGAACGGGAATGCAGCGCAGAGATCAAATTATCCAAACATTCACAAACACGCTTAGATGTGCCCACACCCACTCTGGTACAACATATGAGTCTGCATGTTTACAAATAAAGACAAAGTGGGAAAGCAGCATATACACGCATAAACACACACATATACACATCCAAACATACCACGGCCGCCTCTGTGGTTTTGCAAAGACAACAGCAGACTGTGGCTCTAAAGCGCTCAGCTACAGCATCTCAAGGCAATAAATGACAGAGGGCGTCGAGAGGAAGCCTCTCCACATCTCCTGTGCTACAGTACCTGTGGACAAAGTGTGTTTGTGTTCGCGTAGCCTTGGAGCAGACAATGTCATGTGCATAAATCTCTGCATATGCATACATTGTTGGGAAGATCATCGCCATTCATCACCTGATTCCTATTAGCCACTCATAAACATGTTTACTGTCACAGGTGCTTCACATCCCACAACCACACACTCATGTAGACACACTGAAGTGAAATAACGGGGGGGGGGGGGGGGGGGACATGCTCAGAAAATGTGTTTATCACTGCTCTCTCGCCATCTTGGCCTTTTGTTAGAAGGCAATAATCAGGGAGTCCCGGCCAAAGCGCCAGCGTACGTGTTAACAAGCTGTTTTAACACACACTCACACACTTCTTCCGCGTATGCAGTGACAGCCAAGGAGGGAGCCAGAGAAGATCTTATTGTAGGCCTCAAGGACTCACTTCATTTTAAATCAATTGTGTCCCGGCCGTTGAGTCTCTAGCAGGTTGGTGGGCAAATCTAAGAACGGACCAACGAGACTCAGAAACAAAACAAAGAAAAGAGCAGAAGTGAAGACATGAGTGAGAGAATCTTCTTTCTCTTTGAAGCAGAATTATCAGCGTAAAAAGATTTTTTTAAGGAAAACGAAGAACGTTTGCAGGAATGAAGGATTAAGCCTCCAAGTGGCTGTTGACTCAAAGATGAGGAAGGATTTCCACTGTAATTTTCTCTTAACTTTCTTATGCAAAGTTCATTTTCAGTGTTGCCATTTTGAGCTTTAAGCACCCACGTTCATTATCATGGCCTTAAATTCATCATGCTTTTATAATAGTTATTTAACTTTCCTTTGTTTAGAGTTCATTTTCACATTATGCAGCCTACTTAAGAATCTGGGAACTGTAGAAATTTATATGTGGATTTTTTTAAACGCAAAATTTTAATTTCTTAATTGATTTGACTTTTTTAGGCTTTTACCCTGATTTCCACATGTATTTTATCTTGCAAAACTTAATATGGCTGTGTGGTCCAGTTATTTAGGACTTGATTCTAAATATTTCCAGAGAAATGCTGCATGCAGGTGAAGCTGCAGGTGCAGTGTTGTGTTGTTATTACTCTAAACCAAGTTGGATACAACAAAACTACATTTTTAATTTCCACTTTGCGCCGAAAATATGAATATTTGTCCAAATATTATACTTTACACTAAAAAGAAATTAACCTTACGAATGCATTTTATCATATTTAGTCTTTTTACTTCTTACAGCTATGATTCCACCTCACACAGCTTGGAAATAAAACACACGTGCTGCATCTTAACGCTGATGGAATAATGTCTGATTGCATATCATGACTGCTTTTTACTTTTACTCAAATTCGACTGCTGGAGTTTCAGCTGTTGTGGGCAAGTTTACTACTGCATGGCTGAATATTTTCCTCTTTCAGCCTCTGCTTCCATTTTTCTGACAGGCTCCAGGTTATATTTTCACATACAGTCATAGCTTTAAGGTAAAACTTGAGCTTTTTGTTCCTGCAACAATATCAGAATAACCATATTTCAAATTGAGTGTATTGCTGTAATATTTGCTCACTGGATTAAAAATGTCTCAGATTTCAAACTAAAGAAATATTGGTTCACGCCTTCAGTACCAACGTTCAGGAAAGGGAAGTCTGCGAAACAAAAATGTGTCTCCTTCTCTGAAAACAATCATCTCTTCGTTTCAAGCAGAGCAGTACTCACTGCTAAAATAAGTTTATGAACTCTTAAATGTGCACAATCCAAAGAGATAAAGGGAGCACAAATGACAATATTTCTCTCATGACTCACATGAATCACGTTTGTATGACTAAGCCTGGCCCGAGCAGAGGAAATGGAGGCCAGGGAATGAGTGTCAATTATTTCTTTTTTGAGTGTCTGCATCAACAGCACAAGTCTGCTCGGACCTCTGCCATGTGTCACCATGACTAGTCAGGATCAACAGCTTTACCTTGACCAGAAACGAAATCAGAAGCCCTGCAAAGCGCCGCTTAGTGAGAAGTCACAACAAATATAAGAGTGGAAGAACGGACACACAACTTATACTGTTTTCTGCATTGTTTTATGTGTTTAAATGCAAATAAGAATATTTACTGTTTAACAATCAGCTTGATTTTGGGAAAAATAATTCTGAAAATAATCCTATAAAAAAACAAGACTCATGCATCTTAATATTTCATGACAACAATACTTGGAGAAAAAAAAAAAAAAAAAAAAAAAAAAACTCATGCTGAAGCTGTGATGTGACAAGGCCTCCATGATGCTTCATGCAGGTTGAGAAGCTCCCAAGTCAGTCATGACGTAACTGCTCCAGTCAACATGCGTGTCAGTTTAGATGTAATTTAATACAAGATATTTAGGAAATATCCCCAAAATCTTTTCCCTTCATCTACTCGCATGCAGGACATAAAAACACACTGTCAAAAAGTCACACAGACACACATACATTTGCAGAGCCTTCCAGCCCCTTCCCTCTTGCGATCTTGTATCAAAGCAAACAAATGACATGCTGTCTTCTCCTCTCTCTCCCCCCACTGTCTTTTTTGATGTGTGGTTGTGTAAAATGACACACCGTATCTCTCCAGCTGACATTATCACTCGCCAGCGCGCTCACATCTTCCGGCCGCACGCCTTTCCCACAGGACTCCCTACAGCAGGGGTCTTTGTCTCTGAAAGCATCACACACTCACACACACACACACACTCACTCACAGAGGAAAATGTGGTAAATCCTTTGCGATTTTACCTCTGCATTGTGTGCTGTCAGTAACTGGTTTAAGGAATAAAAGAGAGAGAGACGGCATGGAGGGATGCAGAGGAGGGAGAGTGAAATATTGGCGTTCATCCTCTTTTTTTTTCTTTCTCTTTTTGCTGTGCATTCGTGTTTCTGATGATGTGACGTGCTGCAGGTCTTTGCTGTGCAGAGGTCACATTAGTGTGGCTTTCAGCCTTAAGCTGACATGTCCAATAATCCTGAAACAATCGCCGGCTCAAGACCAGAAGGGTTGGTAGATGGTAGGAGAGCTGATTGTTTTACAGAAACTAAATACTTGAGCAGCATAAATGCATGAAGAGAAAAGCGAAAGTGAAAGATTTTTGTGGCTGAAAGCTGAAGGTGTTTGTACATTAGAAAGTGTGTGTACGGTAAGGAAATGAATCATCAAACAAAACTCAAATTTACAGCCTCAAGTGATAAAACATGGATATGAACAATAATAACAGCTAGCTCCAGGTTGATGAGACATCCACATCGCAGCACAAAAAACTTCACTCTGCCTGCACAACTCCTTGCCCTCTGACACTGCACATACATACACACACAAAAAAAACTTTTGACGAAAGCATGTTGTTGACATTGAAGATAAATAGATTTCCTTTCACTTATTTCAAAACAAGTCACCCCCTCCCTCCCTCTATCCTCCACCCATCCACCCATTCAGGAGGACATCACACTTTTCTCTGGTTTTTTTTTCCCCTGTTATCAAAAGCTCTCTTCAGTTCACGACAAGTTCGCTCATTTGAGCTAAATAAAAAAAAAAATAAAAAAAACATTTAATGTCCTGTAGTTTTCACAACCTTGAAGGCTTCACATCACTGAAAGCAACATGTTTTTCATTCAAGTTTGGATGTAGAATTCACTGTGACTGGTAACTGACATTTATGTTATCTGTTTGTGAACATGAACTGTGGTTGTGAAAGGCTCAATGATTTCTTTTGATCTACACACGTCAGCTTCCAACACTATTCACCCGCTTGTTTTTAACTTATTGCTCCAGCTTCATGCCAGTAGTTTAACTAACCACTGCTTATATATAAATATATTTAAAAAACAATCCGCCACACTGTCCTTGTAATTTGTTGTGAATTGTCACAGAATTGTAAAAACAAACTTGCCTCATTAATCTCTTCAGCACTTCTTTCTGCTTGTATTTCTGTGGGATAAACCAAATAATAAGCCCAAATAAACATTTCAAGATTGGTTTAAGAGAAATTGTTGTTCATTTGCATCAGACAGTGTTAAAGATATAATGGAGAGAAAAATAAGATATTCACAAGACCGATTAATTAAAAGAAAAGAAGAACATTTGAGGCAAAAAAAGGGGAAAATCTTAATCATCTGCATTTAGTTTATTATAAGTTAATAATACTTTAAACAACACAGTGAAAGTTCTGAACTTTGTGGCATGTCAGTAATAACCTTTACATATCTTTGAGAGTCCTGAAAGAACAGCCAAGGATTAGCATGCAACAAAAAGAGCACTGGATTTGGTCTTGCAGAATTACAGGTCATTCCATATGTGTGTGTGCGTGTGTGTGTGTGTGTGTGTGTCAACTCCAGAAATGAGACAGACATTGAAGGCCATCAGAGGTCGTCAAATTGCTCCAGTTCGTTTTGTCCTGTCAAATGCTCGTGTGAGCCAGTCTTGAGTGAATTTCAATAATCGTCCTGAAGGACTTTTCGTCTTGGGCCACGTTTCCTAAATGTATCTCTCTCTTTCTAATTCCCCTTCACAATACATCTGGCTCACGCTGCTCATCATGTCATTGGTCCCTTTTCTATTCCCTTGTGTTTGATTCTGACAAATACATGGATTATCGGCCAGGGGGATTTTTAAATATATGGCTAATGTGAGCTTTCATGCCTGTGCTTTAATCTGCTGAGTATTTAAAACCAATCTTAAGGACGGGAGAAAACGCAGAGGTCAGGCTTTTTCTGTGCCCGGCACCAGAGAAAAGGAGAGGGAGCGAGTTCGACAGTAGGGAGAAAGTGTGAAAAGGAGAGCAAGAGAAAGACAATGATTTCTCTGCTATTTGAATTCTAACTAGGATTAATGGGGGAATCAGGTATCAAATCTCATCTGGCTGTACAGTTTAAGAGTAGTCCCCGCAGAGTAAGGAAAAGTTGGTTTCATCGTTGTGGTCGTGTCAGTATGAGAGAAAGATTCTAGGAGATCCTGAGGTAAGGGTGTTTCTCTGCTTTTTCACTTATCATGTGCTGGCCTTTCTGGGACCTAAAATTGGGCTTAAAATGAAAAAAAAAGCATGTCTCCCACTTTCCTTTTAACAGGGTAATGATACGATATGGATGAAGGCTCCATCATGTGTCCATCCAGTTGCTCTGCTGTCGGGAGTGTCATCTCATTTACCATTCAGACACTTTCAACTCCTCATTACTGTCTTTCTCCCACCTTTCCTTTCATCTTTTTCCTTGTTTCTGTTCCCCTCTTGTCCACAAGCACTTATTTCCCATCCTCTCAATTCTATCTTCCTCTCACTCTTGTCATTTTGTGTGTGTGTTACCAGCAGACATGGCCTATGGCACATAACGGGGCCATGTGTGTGTCTGGTGTATCAGGCTAAAGAGAGCGGCATTACCTCTGCAGCTTTAAACTGCATCAAACAACTTACAGGCCTTTCCTTTTACGGCTGTAATATGAAGTACTTAACATATAGCTGCTATAAAGCGCAACAGATGCGGGGTCAGGGAACTTGAATGCATGAGCAGGCTTGTGCATGCTTTACCTTGCAGTAAGCTAGTGGTAGAGTTGGAGAAAGATCTGTGTAAAGTATAAGCCCAGTGAAGTTTTTATGGTACAGAGTCATGTCTTACCCAGGATAGTTAAGTAGGCCAAGGCTGATATCATCTGATACACTTGTTTGCTCGCCAACCATACAATCACAGCCTTTCCCTGCTGAGGAAGCATTCAAACTGCTATTTGAACATCAATGCAGCATGCAAATAACATTCACCACCCCTTTTTAACATCAGATAAGATAAACCGCCATGCCTCGTTTGGTAATATAGAGATGTGTTTTGCATCCTAAGGCTACGCTTTTGTTGCAAAACAGCACAAATCAGCCCTCTCAGCAACTTTCCTTGGAAAAGAAAAGTCAGTCCAAAATGCATGAATTTATGCACCAAAGTCTGCGAGGCTAGTCTGTGTGTTAAAGCGAAATGAGACTTACCGCTTAGAGAGGGAAAGATGGAGACAGGATTAGAGAGGGGAGCGGAGGAGTGAGGTGGCCCTTTAATTTGGAAAGTTTGATGTGAATGACGCACATCTGGCTCCCCAAGATGATGGATTCTGCTCCACATGCAATATGGGAAAGTGATCCATCCTTCTTGTTTCCCCTCTACAGTCTCCCCCTCCTTTTGCATCCCCAGTTTCTTCCCTCAGCCTCCCATATCATCGGCGTAACTACTTTTCCCCTTTAACAGTCACTCATAATCACTTCCCCCTTCCTGCTTTCCTGACTCTTTTGGCCAGTTTGACCGTACTGACCTGCAGCACAAACAAGAGAAAATCCAAAATCTGTTGAGCTGTTTCAATAAACAGAACATTTTCATCTTTATGGAATTTAGATATATTCAATACGATTGAAAAAAAAATGGATCGAATTCCTAGAACAAAATATGGCATGTGTATTAGGGTGGGCATTTAGCAAAATATCTTAAATCTTCTGTCAATGCATATTTTTAAGATCATTGCCAAAGTATCTGCAGTGACATATACCCTCACTTCCATCATACACCACGGTCATCCTCTAATTAAACATCGCTTTTCCAAACAAGCAGCCTTTTCTTATGAATACTGCATCAGTGCTGATCCCAAGCTTCTGTCAGTCTGCCTGGTTGTTTTATTTTAGTTATTTTGATAGCAGTGAATCAGAACTACAGCTGTCTGAATGCACACTGGCTAATATGTGCTTTAAATATGGGAGATGGTCACTTCTGAACTGGTGATTGTATATCTGTGGTTGGAACATCCTGTTGAAAGACATGTCTTCATGTGTCTCAGTGGGCTTGTTTTAAATAAATGCTCAGATTATTTTATTGGTATGTGTCTCAGTGTTCGAAGGGGACAAAGTGAAGTAGCTTGTACAATAAGTGGATGTACCGAGGTTTGATTTCCTGCATTTTCAGTGCACATTTTGCTGTGTCATTGTAGTCGACACTGACATCTTGCAGTTCCCTCTCATGTGCTCATGGTCATAAACAGAATTTAAGAAATTCAGGTAAAGTATATTTAGTATTTTATACAGGAACAAAAGCTATTGTTTGTATCAAGAGGTGCAAGAGACATGTTGCTCTTTCAGAAATGAAAAAGGGTAAGATGCAAATAAGGGTCATTAACTCATAAATTAAAGCGGGCCAGTGTCATTAAATATGATTTGATTAAATAGGCTGTAAAGATGGTGGACTAGAATTCTGCGTAAGGGCAATGTCTGATGGCAATGAGAATTTGATGCAGAATAGTGAAAACAGTATGACATTTAAAAACGAGATATCAAAACCTCAAAGTACTATTTTAGTGTAAATTGTCCGCATGTAGTGGTAAGAAATGTTAACCAAGAGCCCTCCGTCGGCTGAACACCACACAGCAGCTAGCTTGTGATCTGATGCAAAATTCTATTAGGTTTAAGTAGATGTGTCAAACGACCAACATTTCTACATGCTCTCCTAATGTGCCCCGCTTCCTGATTTATATTCATTCATTCATTCATTTTCTGAACTGCTTAATCCAATTCCGAGTCGCGGGGAAGCTGGAGCCTATCCCAGCTGACTTTGGGCGACAGGCAGGGTACACCCTGGACAGCCCGCCAGTCCATCGCAGGGCCACGCAGAGAGACGAACAACCCTGATTTATATTCATGACATGAAAAGAGGTTTGAGAAAGTTTGATGTGGAAAAACAATGTTTACTGTACACATATATGAATTCTAAAGGATGTAAAGGAAAGCGGGGTTACAGGCATAGTGATTGTTTATTTATTTATTAGCCTGTACTGTCCAGCATCCTGATCCTGACAGTAGAATGATGGTCTGGCTGCCGTGCTGTGCTGAACAAATTTACTCTTCCAAGAGGAGCCCATGGATATGAGGCTCCCCTTGATTTTGAAAGTTTATTTATTTTATTATTCATATTATAGGTCTGTTATAGCGAAAAAAAGAACGAGAAAAGGGAGAATTGAACAAAAAGTAGAAAACAAGCCACAGCAACCATCACACCTTCTACTAAACATCACTAAACATCTTTTACACCTTCAGAAAATTAATAAGTTTCTAAAACTTCAAGGAAAGCACAATATACATCCTGAGAGGCAAATCCATGAATAACTACAAACAGAGCAGCAACCAGTATGTGTAGGAGTGTAGGTGTGTGTTAATGTGTTTGTATGTGTGTGTATAGGAGTGTAGGTGTGTGTTGGTATGTATATTTGTATGTAGGGGTGTAGGTGTGTGTTGGTGTGTCTGTATGTGTGTGTATAGGGTATAGGTGTTGGCATGTATATGCATGTGTAAGGGTGTAGGTGTGTGTTGGTCTGTATGTGTGTGTATAGGGTATAGGTGTTGGCATGTATATGCATGTGTAAGGGTGTAGGTGTGTGTTGATGTGTCTGTATGAGTGTGTATAGGGCTGTAGATGTGTGTTGGTATGTATATTTGTATGTAGGGGTGTAGGTGTGTGTTGATGTGTCTGTATGAGTGTGTATAGGGCTGTAGATGTGTGTTGGTATGTATATTTGTATGTAGGGGTGTAGGTGTGTGTTGGTGTGTCTGTATGTGTGTGTATAGGAGTGTAGGTGTGTGTTGGTGTGTATACATGTGTGTGTAGGGATGTCGGTGTGCAGCTTGGTATATGTATGTGCATAAGGATGTGAGTGTGTTTTTGTGTGGGTGCATGTTTGATTGATGGGGTATGGGTGGGTGTCTATGTCCCCATGTACATGTGTGTATTTACTACATATTATGGGTGGATTGTGTTAAGTAATCATGCAAATATAACCACGCCCCCTCCAAGGATCAGGGGTGGACAAAGAGGACCCCAAATCTCAGGAAACCAGCAGTCGCTGCAGGACGTTCAGCTGAGGCCATCCGCTGCAAGGGCGACCACATGCCCGCCCAGGAGGAGGCAGAGGACAGCCATCGCCAGAGCCCCCTCCCCCACCAGAGGACACAGGCCCCAGGGGTCCTGGGCCAGCAGCCTGCTACCCTGCCAGGCACCAGCCCACCATTTGTGACTCAGGGACAGAACCTAAGACCCCGCAGGCCCAAGAGCCACTAACCACCGTTTTTTTGGTTGTGGGATAGGGGATGTTTGTTTATGCTGTTGGATATATTGTTTGTCACAATGGAGCGTGCGGTTCATCCATCCAACCCTTCCCTAACCGCTTAGTCCAAGGAAGGGTTGCGGGGAAGCTGGAGCCTATCCCAGCAGACTTTGGGCGAAAGGCAGGGTACACCCTGGACAGCCTGCCAGTCCATCACAGGGCCACACAGAGACAAACACATTCTCACACTCACTCCTAAGGGCAATTAGAGTAACCAATTAACCTAACATGCATGTCTTTGGATGGTGGGAGGAAGCCAGAGTACCTGGAGAAAACCCACGCACATGCTTATGAATCTTTTTAGCAAAATCCGGTTTGTCCAAAATCAGAGGTTGCTGTCTTCTCATTGGTGTTTAATATTAACCTGATTTTTACTGGAACTAAAAGGCAACATTCAGGCAGCATTAAAGTTCAGCATTATATGTCTTGCAGGTTATTAGCGTCAGTATATAGTGAAAGCAGAATGGTGCATTTATGAGTGCATTCTTTTTACTGATACATTCTCACTTTAATGCTGAAGTTTACTGAATAAGTTTACCAGAAATAATCAAGAAATGTTATTTTTACTTTCAGGAACCACATTCAATTTATTTGTTTTTAGAAATGATCATATTTTATATTAATGCAATTTTAACTAAACTTGCAAACCAACTAGTTATTAAAGTGAACCTAATGCTCTTCAAATGCTCTTTATAATATACACAAACTGCACATCCTGCTCAGGGGTCACTGGGTTACACACAGACAGCTACAATAGACACACAATGTGCTTTGCTCATGCACAACTGTAGCAGAGTGGATTACATGGAAAACAAAAATCAGGAAGGAAAAACTGAAGAATTTTTTTAAATGCCAGAAGTTTGGGACTGCAGTGTGTAAAAGGGAAAGAAAAATGCTGCGCAGTTTGTTGTTAATCCAAATGACCATGACTCAGTTCCATGGTCAGTGCTTTAAGCAGCGCAGCAGAAATTAGCCTGTCGCTTCGGGGCCACAAAAAGTAATGAAGAAAAGGTGAAATTTTATGTTTGTATTTTTATATAAAAGAATAAATTCTAGCTGAGATGGATGCTGAGAGACAATAGATGTTAGCCAAAGTTAACTTTTATTGTTTTTTTTTTTCCAAATGATACTTAATAATAATGTATTTTTCACTTCAAATGATGTTAATGTTAATCTGATGCTGCCTGTTTCTCCTGTACAATCATGTCAGTGAGAGTAGTGAGCGTATGGAGGGACACATATGTGACTGTTTAAAGTAGACACACATCTTCTTGTGGAATTTGGAGTACAATAAGTAAATGTCATCTTAAATTATACAGTTGTTTATCTTAATTCCGAAAATATTATGTTAGAAAACTATTAAAAAAAATTACATCTTGAACTAAAGACATATTATTCTGATATTTAAATGTACCGCATGTCTTCATCTACACAAAACATACAAACTGGTTAACAAATCAATGATTTTTGAACAAGTACTGTATATTAAAATTTACTAAGGAAGGTAAGGAGTGTTATCATAACCCATCAAAATGTCCATCATGAGCTTATTATGAATACATCTGCAACATACTTGAAACAGTTTCTGCTTTCATTTGTCAGATTAATTTTTCTCAAAATCCATCATGACTAACTAATATCACTTCTTCATCCCAAATTCCATCCAATTTTATTAGTAAATCAAAGCGCTGATGTTGGTAAAATAGATTTTATCAGATGATGTCATATTTGTAAAATCAAAGACTTCTGGTTATTGTTAATTCAATCACCATTTCTGGCTCGTTGTGTTTTGTGTTGTCTGGTAAAATTATTAAGAATTCAACATCATTTATTAATTATTGTTAATATTCTATTATTCATTATGAAGTTATAATGAATTCAGTTGCATTAAAATGCAATATATGAGAGCCGAGCTAAAAGGAGGACACTAAACAGCTAACACTGACAAACATAAGTAGGTATAGCACAGATACTCAAGTTCAAGTTCAAGAATCTTTATTATTCTGCCGGGGAAATTAGTACAGCCAGTAACAACATGTATAATAAAAAACAACAGACATGTCATATCACAACAAATCACTTAAAAACCTAAAGGCCATTATCTATCTCCCATTGGATTAAATTGGGAAGTGTGTCCAAACCTTTGACTGGCAGTGTATACAAATATCAGTACAGTTTTTGTGTATTAAAAAACATCTTTTAAGTTGCACACTTAACTATACCAATGTGGGTTTAGTTCCTTTAAACAAACATGTGAAGTTTGACCATTTGTTACCTTTCCTAAATGGAAACCATTGAGCAGTTTTCTTAAGAGACCCTGTTTTTCATTTTCTCTCTCTTTTTATATACAGTTTTAATTTCTCACTTAATAAAGTAAAAGCATTGTGCAATTGATTCATGGCAAAATAGCCAATTGTAGAACCTTAGTGTAACTGCACCAGACTGCAATGTTACATTAATACAAGTGAGGTAACCAACTTAAGATTAAAAAATACTTTTCAACCCACTTTGGCTTGTAACAGTCAGACTTTGCCAATAAAATTTAACGGGTAGTTTTGATGTTCACAAACCTTTTCAGCTGTTCATTATAAAATTCATGAACAAATGACAAAATCTTTTCTCTGTGGTACAAAAATATTTTGACATATTGTTTATTTCTCTGTTAAATTGAACATGGTGACACGTGCTTGTGTAAAACGTAAATACCATGTATTGCAGTTTACTTTAATTGCTGTAGTTGTTATCAGGTCACCAAAGCAAACTTGCACAGATTTTTAATACAGAGTAAAGTTGATGAGATTACACATTTGGATGCATATTTAAGTAGTGTGTGCAACAGCTGCAGAGCAACTTTAGCCTGAAACTGGTGTGATGTCAGTGCACCATTAATTAAAGTCATCTATTGTTCTGTCAACTGAATCAGATTTACTGAACTTTCATTATATCATGATCATTTGTTGTCACCTGGTTATTGTTTTACTGAAAGTGATCACTGCAGCATGCACATTTTCAAAAGCTGTTTCCTGGAATATCTGTGGATAGAGATGCTGTACTTCACATTAGTCATTTCAGCAGACATTAATATTAACATCACATTACGCGTCCTCACAAGTGAAATACTGGATGTGCAAAAAATATTGTGACTTCTTTTTAAAATAATTTATTCATAACTGGTTAAAAAATGTTACAACTGCAGTTGCATTAATTTATAATCAAGTTTTGTCACTTCTTTGATTAAATCCCTTATTAAGGTAAGAAAGAGGAGTTTTGCTCTCAACAGGCTTATTCTCTTTGTGAGACTTTCTAATAACTGCCTTAGATTAACATTTGATCAGATTCTTCTGTTGCATTCATCTGTTTAACATGCCAGACAAGCGATCCGTTCAAGAATAAAACATCACATTTTCAGCTTTTTAATATTAATCTATTGTGGTCACACACACACACACACACACACACACACACACATACACAGATAAACACACAATCATTAGTGATACAACATCAAAAAAAGAGTAAATCACTTGGAATTCATTTGAATGTTAACAGATGTGTCCATAATGAAATATTTGGATGGATATCACACAACTGAGAGGATTTATGCCCATCTTTAAATGTATCTTGTATCTTTCACTATTGCATCACTTTCCCAGCTTTTCAGAGTCATGAACCAAGAAGGACAAGCCCTGCAGAGGGAAATCAGGCAATCCACACATAAGAATAAAGCCAAAAATAAACAAGTCAGCCCTGCAGGCCTGTCAGGGTGTCACTTGGGACTATATCAAGTGTCTGCTGCTGTCTTTGGTTCAGAGTGACAGAACATGCTGAGCTTTTTTAACATTCCTGAGCTGTATATTATAACTTCATTCGTGCATGTTTCAGACTGGAATTTTGCCTTTAGTTGGGTGAGAAGTAACTTTGTGTACAGAATTTTTTTTGTTTCTTCAAGAAAATTAAAGCGTTATCTGTCAAGAGCAGTGTCCTGTCACATTTGGAATGGAATACACAACGGGAATGGAAAGACATTCATCCTTCACTAAATGTCTGCATAAGAAAGTTCCAATCGATAAATGTCTCATGACCTTCCAGCCCATGGAGACTTTTTCAGTCTTAGCCACAGTGATGGACAACACACAAATACGCACAGAGAAACACTTGCACATCTCACTGAACACCCACATACACTAATGCAACAACTAGCTGACCCTGTAGTAGACCATTCTCAGCTTTTGTCACTGATCTCTTGCACATTGGCAACGATTGTTAAAGACGCAGGCATACTGTTTCTTAACTGGCTGCTACAGCGAGCTTTTCCTGTGGAAAAAAACAATAATTTTATATTTGTGCTATGCATTTGGATGTGCTGATTGGATGTTCTGGTTGGTTGTTCTGATCCACATCCAATTGATTTGATTTTGTTTTTCCAGACGGCCTGCTGACCCTTAACAAGCTAAATGTTTGTTGCCACTAAACAAGATAACTGGAGGCAATTGGTACTGTTGGTGTTAATATTTGATAAATTCAACCTTCATTTGAGATATGGTGACAGTTTCTGTATTAAATAAAAAAAATTGGACTTTTGTGTCTATTTGTTGTGTCAATATATAGTCATTGAATAGCAAAGTTTTTCTCACAGCAATTTTAAGTTTAACTTCTAAATATATCAGGACTTTCGTACATTTTTTTTTTTTTTTTTTTTACATTATATTCATGTTATCTGTGTCTGATGTCTTTTTACTCTCCTTTGACATGAAGCTTCCACAGCTGAAGATCTGATACCCTTCCTGCCAGGAAGTCTCAAACAACTTGTAAGCTTTTATTTCTGCTCCTGTGAAGTGACTATTAATTCACTTTGGTAATTGTAAATGTCGTGCTAAGCCAAACAGGTAGCAGGCTCGCAGTATCTCCATCAGTTGGCAGTTTTGGAAGTTTGTAAAGCCAAATTTCATACAAGTCAAATCATACAAGTCTAGAGCACCAAAAAACATACATAACTTAAAAATGTCCCTAAATCTTTTTGCAATCCAATATAACAGCAACAAACCATGTTATTCCCATATTCATCCCACACATGTTATAAATGACCGCTCATCTATTGATTTGTGTACTGTTGACGTCACTGACGTTACGTGCCGCGGAAGTGATAGATGTGCATATTTTTCCGCCCGTTGGTCTCGGCGGCAGAAAGTCTTCATCTACTTTCCATTATTGTGAGTTAATCAGAAATAGTTACAATCTGATCGTACATGCACGTTGAAACTATAAGGTTAACTTAAGTCGTTCCTTAATCTGCTGTTGTTTTCATTTGTTTCAAAGCAGTCTACCTTCCATTATATCTGATGTATGTATGTGCTAAACACGTTAGCAGTGCCTTGTGTGAAAGTGGGCTAAAGCAAACGGCTATGAGTCAACTTACGCCCCTTGGCAAGCGGAGCGAGGTATGCTGTTAATGTGTATGTAATGTAAATTGTGTATTGAAGTATTAAGCCTGTTAATATAATTTTCCTGAAATATTTTGTGGAAGTTTGGATGTTGCTCATGAAGGCACCAGATTACTGATTTATGATTTAACTTGTAATACTGAAGTGAAGTTCATACATTTAATTTTCTGTGTCAGGAACTGAATTTCATATCTCAGTTTGTTTATTATTTCAATTTACAAATGATAAGCAAATGTATTTTCCCTTGTTTTATTTTGCTTTATAGTTTTCACGGTGCTTGTGATGCAATGCTGGTGGTGTCTGGAAAATCCCAGCATCCTCAGATGTGAACAATAAATTGCTGCACCGATCAGAAACTCTCTTCTTCCTTTATTGATATCAAGGGCTGCAACAGTGAAAACTCGTCGCAGCATGTCAGCCATCACACTCTACGTCATCATATTGATCAAACTGTGAGTAAAGGACCTCCTAATGCTTTGATAACATCCAGATATCACAGCAAGAACAGAGACTGGCTGAATGAACTGTAAAACTGATCTCATGGACCCTGACTGGAGCCGGTGGACTGTATTGGTTGTTTAAAAACAAAACAAAAAAAAAAAAAAATCATTGCTCATTTGAAATGATTGCATTTCTGCTACCTCATTGCCTAATGTTGTAAGGTCCTGAAGTGAGCTGTAATCATTGCAAATCCTAAAGGGTAAACTGTCTTGACTTGATAGAATTAGCAGTGTATTTGTTTCAGTGCTTGTCACATTGCGTGCGTCGTTTGCTAACTTGATGAGGTTACAAGTGTAAATGTTTAAGTCGAAACTCATTTAAAAATTGAGTTCAGATATACACTTTAAGAGCAAGACACACAAGGTCAACAAAATGTCATCACCTGCTAAAGAAATTGACAAACCCAGAGAGACACAACTGGCACGATCCAGTTCCAGAGAGCGAAACCTAACAGAAAAGGGTCAGGAAATGCATGAGCAAACAGCTAAGAAAAATGATAAGGCATTCAACAAGGCATATGACTCCTGGAAGGAGCAAGCGAAGGAAGCTAGGACTAAATTAAAGGGTTTTCGCTCAGCTAAAGACCTCAATGCGAAGCTGAAGAATATCAAAACCCATGAAGCAATGGTGCAAGAGTATTACGAGCCCTTTCGTCGCAACCATACTGCTACGCAAGATATTAAGAGAATGGATGCATGTGTCGCCCTAACAGCTGAAATCTGTGACCTCATTAACAAGCATGTTGAGGATATTAACGAAACCTTTAATGATCAACTCAAGAAAGAGAGAGTCAGGATGATACTAAATAAGGATGATTATGGCTCCGTCTTTGGAAACACAGAGACAGAAACTGTTATTTCAGAGTCATCACAAGACTCTGACTCTTCTTCAAAGGCCACCTCCAAATCCTCCAGGAAACGTGCAGACGCAGAAGCAGACCTTGCAGCCAAAGTAGAGCAGGCAAAGGCGATGCAACAGCTACTTGAGCAACAATCGAGGCTGAGCAGACTGGAAAGTGAATTAAAACTCAAGGAGGCACAAATGCTTGCAGAAATGAAACTGAAGCTGGAGGAGGAAAAAACAAGGTTGCAAAAACTGCAAGCAGAAAATGAAGTTAAGGTAGCAGCAGCACGAGTGAAAGTTTATCACGCCTATGATGGAATTGAAAATCACGAACAGGAAATTAACCAACAGGTGCAAGACCATTACCAAAATAGAGAAAATCAAACTTCATTAAACCCTCAAGGTGTGCCATTCAATCCTTTAATTGGACCATGTGAGGTGTCAAGGCATCAAGAAATGGTTAGTCCAACACCTGACCTTGCAAGTTTGTTTATCTCAAACCGTCTGCCTGCACCTGAACCAACTGTATTCACCGGCGACCCATTAAAGTTCATAGATTGGAAGATATCCTTTATGGCATTGATCGATCAAAAACCACTTCCCGTGTGTGAAAACATTTTTTGTATTTGAAGAGTTATCTTGGAGGTGAAGCACGTAAGGCAGTGGAAGGGTTCTTCTATTGCAATTCAGAGGATGCTTATCGAGGAGCCTGGGAAATACTACAAGATAGGCACGGAGGTTCATTTGTTATTCAAAGAGCCTTCAGAGAAAAGTTGACAAAATGGCCCAAAGTATCAGCACATGACCCCATAGTGTTAAGAGAGTTCGCAGATTTCCTACAAGGTTGCGTCGAGGCCATTCCTCATGTTAAAGGATTAGCCATCCTGAATGATTGTGAGGAAAATCACAAGCTTCTGAAGAATCTGCCTGATTGGATTGTGCGCAGATGGAGTCGTATTGTAGTGGAGGAGTTAGACAAACTAGAAGAATACCCATCGCTAGCTTCCTAAGTTTCCTAAGAGATCCAAAACACTTAACACAAGGACTCAAATGAAATCACCCACTCCAAGCACATCAGAAATTTCAGCCTTTAAACCAAAGCCACCCTGCCTAGTCTGCATAGACAAATTGCATGGCGTTGCTAAATGTCCAACCTTTGCAACAAAGACTGTTGATGAAAAGAAGGCCTTCATTCATGAGAACCATCTTTGCTTTGGATGTTTAAAAAGGGGCCACACTACAAAGAACTGCAAAAGGAGACATACATGTAGTGTATGTAGTTGTCGTCACCCAAGCTTTTTGCACATAGAGAAAACCACAGGGCCTTCAGAAACACCCAAAAAGACCCACATAGAAGTTCCCAAGGTTATGTCTCATACACTGACAAGACACACTTCTGCCACAGCTTGTATTGTCCCGGTCTTCTTGTCAGCTGCTACTGAGCCACACAGAGAAATTCTCACTTTTGCCTTGCTTGACACATAGAGCGACTCCACCTTTATTCTAGCAGATCTAGTGTCCCAGTTAAATGTAAGCGCTCAACCGCTACAGCTAAAGCTTAGCACCATGACAGCTGTTGACACAGTCATAGCAAGCAAAGCTGTTCGTGGTTTGCAAGTGCGTGGGTTCAGTTCTGAAACTAAGATCCAGCTCCGCCAAACCTACACAAGAGATTTCATCCTAGTAGACAAGTCTCACATTCCCACCAAGGAGACTGCCCTCCAGTGGTCACACCTGAAGTATATAGCAAATAAGTTACAGCCACTACAGGACTGCGAAGTTGGGCTTTTAATCGGTTACGACTGCCCATCAGCACTGGCCCCCCAGAGGTCATTACTTTCTCTGAAAATGAACCCTTTGCTCAAAGAACTGTGCTTGGCTGGAGGATTATAGGGTCAGCAAATCCACATCTTGATAGACACAGTAGTCAGAGTTTCGTGCACAGAGTTGAAGTAAAAGAAATGCCAATGCCCCCAGTCACTGATGTGCTGAAGGTCTTAGAAATGGACTTTAACGAAAGAAAATACATAGACAAGTTTGTGTCTCAAGATGACGTTCGCTTCGTGCAGTTGCTCTCTGACACCATAACGAAAGGAAAGGATGGGCATTATTAAATGCCTTTACCTTTCAAAGACAACAGCCCACCTGCACTACCAAACAATAAGAGGCAAGCCGTTATTCGTCTTCAGCACTTTAAGAAAAGGTTAAAGGCTACTAAACAGTACCATGAACACTACACAGCGTTCATGGAGGAAATAATCAAGAAAGGTGATGCAAAACCAGCCCCTTCAATATCAGATGATGAAACCGTGTGGTACATCCTGCATCATGGGGTCTACCACCCCAAAAAGCCAAACAAGTTAAGAGTTGTCTTTGATTGCTCAGCCAAATTCCGTGGTGTTTCCCTTAATGACACCTTGCTAACTGGTCCAGACTTGATAAATTCCCTGGTGGGAGTCCTCTGTTGCTTCAGAAAAGAGCCGTTGTATGCGACATTGAAAAAATGTTCCATCAGTTCTACATCCCACATAAAATGCGCAACTACTTGAGATTCCTTTGGTGCGAAAATGGTCTGTTGGAAACGGAACCGAAAGAGTATAGAATGGCAGTTCACCTTTTCGGTGCCAGTTCCTCTCCAGGATGTGCCAGTTTCAGCCTTAAGTACCTTGCAAAACAACACAAGGCAGATTACCCCTCAGCATCGGCATTCATTGAGAGAAATTTTTATGTAGATGACGGCTTAACCAGTGTTCCAACAGTCAGAGAGGCTACTGATTTGGTTGTTGAGGCACAAAGACTGTGCAAAACCGCTGGCTTACGGCTGCACAAGTTCAACTCAAACAAAAGGGAGGTCCTGTATTGTGTAGCTCCTCAGAAAAGTCGATAACCAGTGAACCTCTTAAACTACATCCAGACTCATCACCAGAGGGACAGATACTCTGTATCCAGTGGGCAGTGGAAAATGACACCCTTAGCTTTAGCTTTGACATAAAGGATCATTCCCCAACGCGTCATGGCATCCTGTCAGTTGTGTCCTCTCTTTATGATCCCCTGGGTTTTCTAGCCCCCGTTGTACTGTGCTGCAAAAGCATTCTGCAAGAGCTTTGCCGTAGAGATATCAATTGGGACGATGCGCTGCCTGAGAGCCTAAGCCCAAGGTGGGAGATTTGGAAGGATGGGCTCCAACCATTAAAGGAGATCAAGATACCGAGATGCTATCATCCTCCAGACTTTGGTAGCATAGTGAGGGCGGAACTGCACCACTTTTCTGATGCTAGCAGCATAGGTTATGGTGCATGTTCTTATCTAAGGTACAAGACTGACCGAGGTAAGATCCACTGCAGCCTTGTAATGGCCAAAGCCAGAGTCGCACCAATGAAGGTAATGAGTATTCCTAGGCTGGAGCTCTCAGCCGCCGTAATCACAGCAAAGTTAAGTGTTATGTTAAAGGCCGAACTTGAGATGCAGATTGACGAAGAATTTTTCTGTACAGATTCTCAGGTAGTTTTGGCATATATCAACAATGAAGCCAGGAGATTCCATGTGTTCGTGGCCAACCGTGTTCAACTCATAAGGGAGACTACAGATCCAGCTCAGTGGCATTATGTGGACACAGCCCAAAACCCAGTCGACCATGCCTCTAGGGGTCTTAGTGCAACACACATCTCCTCCACAAGCTGGCTATCTGGGCCAAGGTTTTTATGGGAAGCTAAAACGCTCACATTTCCAAGCTCCTCCACAGAACTGCTCGTAGGCGATCCAGAAGTAAAGTCCCTTGCAACTCATACAACTCAAGTACTAGAGCAAAGTGACATTCTGAACTGTCTGAGTCGGTTTTCCACTTGGTCTCTGCTTGTTAAGGTTATTGCAAGAGTTAAGAGATTATGAACAGAGGCTCATCGTGGAAGTAGTCTTGTGACAGTTGAGGAGCGTAGGAGGGCCGTGGAGGTGGTGATTGGTTTAGTGCAACAACAAGCCTTTCCCCAAGAGATTAGGCTTCTTCAAAGAGGAGTCAGTCTTCCAAGCTCAAGTCCACTTAGTCACCTTGATCCCATTCTACTTGGGGGACTTCTTCGTGTTGGTGGAAGGCTGTCAAGGTCTACCCTTGAGGAAGAAATTAAACACCCAGTCATCCACCCAAAGGAGGGCCACATCACCCAACTAATTCTGTCCCATTACCATGCAGCAATCTGCCACGAAGGCCGCAATCAAACAATAACTGAACTCAGAGCAAATGGTTTCTGGGTGATTAGTGGAAGTAAAGCAGTGGCCAGTTTGATACACAAATATGTGCTGTGTTGGAAACTACAGCGCCCTGTAGAAGAACAGCGCATGTCAGAACTCCCGGAAGAATGGGTAGAGGTCTCAGCCCCCTTTATGTACTGTGGTATGGACTGCTTCGGCCCCTTTATCACAAAGCAAGGGTGTAAAGAGTGCAAGAGATATGGGCTCATCTTCACATGCCTGTCCTCACATGCAGTTCATATTGAAATGGTTGAGGACTTGTCCACAGATGCCTTCATCAATGGTTTGAGATGCTTTATTAGCATACGAGGAGCTGTCTACAAAATCTTCTGCGACCAGGGCACTAACTTTACTGGAGCTAAAAATGAGTTGAAGGAGGCTCTAAAACAATGTGATACTAAGGTTCTGGAAGCCTTTTTAGCTGAAAAGCAGTGCGAGTTTGCCTTCAATGCTCCATCCACAAGTCATGCTGGTGGAGTCTGGGAGCGCCAAATTAGGATGATTCGTAACGTCTTAAACGCCATAACTCTTCAGTGTCCAGGTAGATTAGATGATACTTCTATTCGAACACTGTTTTATGAATGTATGGCCATAGTGAACAGTTGCCCTTTATACGTCAATGGAGTCAGTGACCCCAAAGCACCTGAACCACTGATGCCAAACCATCTCATTCTTATGAAATCCAAGGTTGCACTTCCTCCACCTGGAACGTTCATATGAGAAGACATGTATGCAGCCAAAAGGTGGCGTAGAGTGCAATATCTAGCAGAGCAGTTTTGGAGCCGGTGGAAAAGAGGATACCTCATGAGTATTTCCACCAGACAGAAGTGGCACACTACCCGCCGCAACATGAAAGTAAACGAAATTGTCATTATCAAGGAGGATGTGCTTCCAAGGTGCCAGTGGAAGCTAGGGCGTGTGGTTGAAGCCACCAAAGGCATAGATGGGCTAGTTTGTCGAGTTAAGGTTCGAGTGGGAGATCGAAAGCCGAGAGAGGACCATACAACTAAGCCCTCAATAATCGAACGTCCTATCCAAAAGTTGGTTGTTCTTCTAGAGGGTGAGTAACCCAATGTTACACAGATAAAAGGCACATTGTGCAGTACACAGTTATTTGAGTGCCTATAACCTGATTTGGAAATTCATCATAGAGCAGTTCATTTGTTTTTACAAAATCATGTATGACTTCTTCAGTTCACATTCAGCAACACATGTAGTTGTGGAGGAAGTTGATGGTTTGATGTTAAGCAGAATCCTTCACTTTGTGTGAGCTATTACAGAATCTTCCTATGGATAACGCTAGTGCCAAGTCTGAAACACTGTGTGTATTTCCTTCTTAGAGCTGGATTGTATTGAGGTAGTCTCTGTGGTGTCTGTGGTCTAAACCTCTTGAATACAGCTGCAGCAGTGCTCCACTGATTTTCAGTTGCTTATCTTCCAGTGTCCTTTTTTCTTAATTATGCAGCAGTTCTTTCCAGTGATGCAGAAACACATAGATACAGCTCAAAAGGTCCAAAACTAACAAGATCCTTTTTCATTTGCACTAAATAATTTGCATTCAGTGTTTAACAAAAAAATTTCTTTTATTTTCAACTTGCAGCTTTACTTCCCATACAGATGATACACTGTGAACAAAGAAACAACAAAAATGACATAAAACCATGTTTTGTTCCAACAGAACCTAAACAACATATCAGATGTTAAAACTGAGACAATCTACAACTTCATGGAAATGACATAAATATTTGCTCATATTGAATTTGACAGCAGTGACACATGTTACAGAAAGATGAAACAGAGTGATGTTTACCATTGTGCAGCATTCTTTCTTCTTTAAGGAGCTGCTGATTGTGGGTAAAGTATTGGTTTATAAGATTAGCAAATCGCAGCAATCTGGTTTTTTATTTACATTTTGCACAGTGCAACAACTGGGAAGTGAGGAGACTAGTTGCTGCAGGTTTTTGGGAGAGGTATATATTTTTATTTTGTTCTTATTCAGGATTCTACTTGTTCAACCATCCTGGACTTTGCTGTTTAATTACTTGGACTTTTTTTGCTTAATTTTTTGGTTTCCAAATGTTTTCTGGACAGCAGACAGGTCACTGTTGTGTATGATACAATATGTGGTTTAGTTCTGTCTAGCCCAAATATGAGATGCTGTCTGGTTGGGAACATACGTTGCTTTAAAACCTCCATGGACTTTAAAGCATTGATAGTTCTTACGTTGGCCTAAAAGGCATTGATGTAACCTCTAAACTATCAGAAATGCAGATTTATAACAAGCTGGATGCCCCTTCTCCTCTTCATGCAGGACATTGTGTCGGTGGTTTTTACAAAAATCATTTTAAGTTTCTGTTGTTCTGTAAAGTACTGCAAAAGCACAACCGAAGTATGTATGTTACATTGCGTGCTTGAATTTATAAAAGTTCCTCTTGAACATGTATTCAATTTCAGCATCTTCTCCCAAAACCTTATTTATACCCGCTAATGATGAAAAGCACCATACCAGCTGAAGTCTTCCAGAGTTTTTTTTATTGTTTTATAAGTGGCTTTTCATCATTCTTACTCTAACCTCTCGCATCTCTGCTCATCTTGGACAGAAGAACTTGCCACAAAAGTAAATTGTGTGATGTTCATAAGCTTCTCTGTCAATCTACAGATGCGTGGCCTTGAAGTCAGTGTCCATTTGGCACTGTGGCCACACTGATGGATTTGTAAACATTAGGACCAACATGTCTATGCACAAAGCTACACAGACACACACACACACACACACACACAATTTCTCTCTTTCACTCTCACTCACTCCCACACCTGTGTCCAGATGATTATGGGGCCATAAAGTGCCCTCTGACTCCATCAGCACAAAGGTAATCCTGTCGCTCCGGAGAAGAATCGCCAGGCCTTTTTCTGCTTTCTTACTCAAACATAATTCTCCCCATTTGGCATTTTGACATCATATCTTCAGCCGCCCCACCACAGTTTTCTCTTTCTCTATATGGCCAAAACACGGCCACAATAACTTTATTTTATTTTTCTCCCTCGCTCCAATGGACAACATTCAACCCTTAGATCTCTATTCTCTTTTTAATGTGTTTTTTGTCCTCCTCTGCCTTTCTTCTCTCTTTTTTCTGACTTCCAAGGTCAGACAGGACAAACAATGCCACTGGTGTCTGTCTGAGAGTGGCTTGCCACCCACCACCACTGCCGCTGTTGCCTTGGCAACACACTAACCATTAATTTTCAATTAAAGCAGACAAAGAGATGACAGCTCAGGGTCCATGGAAGATGTCAAGAAGCAGTATTAATATACGACAAGTGAGCATAATTGTGTGTCCATTTTCCTCAGCTCTCATCTATGCTATCAGTGAAATATGAAAGCAGCAGATAATTTGGGGGTGTGGGAGACGCCGGACACTGTTTTCTTTTAACCAAGATGCTTCTGATGTATCTCTCTGAGAAATATGGCATTCATCATTACCTTTATGAATATTTTGTCAGAGATGTTATTATTTTCATTATCACTTTATCAAAAAGATAGTATTTCAGATGTGATTCAAATGCTGGCATGTGAACACACACATACAGACAGACACACACACACCTGTACGCTGTATAGTATGCAATGCAAGGACATGCCGCTGACGGCGTTCCGTAGGTTGTTATTTGATTTCCATTAGCCAGCTATTACAATGAGACCTCCAACTCATGCAAATGTGCAAGCAGCTCTCCATCCCTTTGTCTGGTTCTACAGAACACATAGTATAGACATTAAAGACGGGAGATCACACACAAATATGCACCAAAGTAAGCACACACATGCAAGGTCAATGCCAGACACAGACTTTACACAGAGTGGGACCTTGGACAGAATAAAAACATGTAGAACAATGTTCATCCTTACAAAATATGAGAAAATATTTTATCAGTACTAAAGTGAGCTGGGTGGTGGCATAGTGCCCTCCCCTCTACCCATCCCTCTGTGTCAGATACCACCAGCACAAGTTCTTTTTTTTTTTTTTTAAATGATTTTTTTCGTTCTCAAGGTGTAAAATTATGTTTCGCCTCCACTACAACCTACAGCGATGGCGCTTCACGCTTAATCTCTATAAAGGCCTGCATGTTTTACCTGGTTCTCACACAGAGCAACAAAGACATGCTTGTGAAACAAGTCAAACAATATCTGAGCCGACCATGTCCCTGGCACTCGTCCATGCAATGTCTGTGTGTGTTTGTGTGTGTGTTTGTGTTTATGTGTGCGTGATTTGGTGCAAAAAAAAAAAAAAGGTTGTTTAGCGAGTGTGTCATAGCAGGATCCAGTAATGTCTTTGAGCAGATAAGACCCAGCAAATGTGCTTTGTAACATGACCTTAAAGAATGTGTGTGTGTGTGTGTGTGTGTTTGTGCATGTTAACGAATACAGGAAAAACAGAAGCTTCCCAACAGGGGGAGGAAAAGTCAGAGACAGAAAATTTAAGTGGTCTTATCAGCCAAATCTGTAACAAGTGATTTTTGTTTCCCCACAGTCTCTTTCTTCTATCATCCACATGTCTGTCATGAGTTTTTCTGGTCTCCTTTACCAAACATAACAATGCCTCACTTTCCTCCTCTCCCTGCCTTACTTTCCTTTCACTGACTCTCTGTCCCTTCCTCCCCCTCTCTGTTGAGCGTGCCCCTTAAATCACAGAGTCCCTAAACTGCACCATAAAAGATGGCAGGTTCTCCCCTGCCTCTCCCCTCCCCTCCTCCCCTCTGTCTCCACACATTACTGCTTTAATTAAGGTAATTACTTTCAGAGTAGTACTAATCGGATCCTCTTCTCTCCCAGTGTACATCCATGCACACATTGCATACACACAATTTATTCATGCACACTTTCCACTCTTATATGACATATTTGCTCTTCCATATTCAGCGTTACCTGTGTAAAATTAACCCCTTACCCAGTTTATAAATTATTTAGGCGAACCGCAGCTAATGGCAAAATCTAAGATGATGATTGCATTAAAACCTTTATTTGAATGTTCCACTGGAGATGAAAACCTAGCAGATACTCAAGGTCTCCCGATCATTTGCTCTCCTTCTTAAATACAATGAATTATTAAACACTTTTAGCTCCTTTGCACCACATACCTTACTAAACCCGTCTCAAACGAACTATTCCTGTAATACAAAGTCTTTTGGCTTGCATCTGCAAAGACCACTCGCTTTCTCTAAATTTCTTTGAAATTATCACAGACTCTCAGAGCGTCAGCATTCTTGTAGCATTCATGCATTCCAGGTGTTGGAAAAGAGTTTTGAGAGGAAATTTGGTAACGCAACAATGCTGGAAAAAAAAAACCAAAACATTGGTCCAACTCTGACGAACATTTACAGGGAAATTTTAGACACAGTGATTGTGTCACTTGTCAGAAGACCTTGGTTGACAACTGGTGTTTTGACAGTCTTATGAGAGAGTGAAAAAAAACAAAACAGAAAGACATTACGTTACACAAATTGTACCTGCTTGCAGTTTGGAATGTTTCTGATAATTACTATGTCAACAACAAATGTGGAATGTTATATTTAGCTTTCAGAGGCTTAATCTGTGATCTCTCGATTGCAATATGAGTAGTGTAATGTCAGTGAAAGTGTCTGGCAAAGAAGAAGAAGATGATTTCCGAATATTTTAACAGTTCAAGGAGCTTTTTTTTTTTTCTTTTTTTTTTTTACATCTGATCTTACATGTAGGAAGGAATGTAAGGGTAATGCATGTTGGAGGATATATGTAATAAACCGAGCACACACTGTGGAGTCACATGTTTATGAAACAGCATATTTCGCTCAGCTATAATTTTCTTTCCTGGCTAAAAGTTTAATTCAGCCTGATCTGTGCAACTGGCCAGTCACAAGAGACTAGGGAATCCTTTCCTCCCACACCATCCCCCCCTCTGCAGCCCCCCAAAGGCACCTTCACTGATAATGAGAGAGGCAATGCAGGTAAAGCTCTGACTCAGGGGGGGTTTCAATTAACGCCCTGCAGATTAATAAAGAGTAATAAGGCGCGCTGTATTTATGTGTGCGTGTGTGCATGTGTTTTTTTAATGTGTTCCTACATATGTGTGTCCATGAGTTGTGAAAGGACCCCTGTCGCTCAGCTTGATGGAAAGGACAGAATAAGGAAGGAGGCCTGTGAAAAAGCATCAGCATCAGACTGAAGAGTGGAAAAGCTTTAGACCTCAACTTTGACTGGGATGTTTTCCCCAAAGGTTTTTAATTGGTCATCTTCCTTCTGACACCACAACAACATAAACAGCAGGAGATCATTTTTACTGTATGTGCTAAAATATAGAAATGCAACCAAGTAAAACAAGGAAATCTTTAGACTAAACTGAAGAAAGACTTGTTACAAATAAAAATTCAATAATCCTAAGACCTTTACAAACCCAAACTACAATGTTTCTGCCATTTTTACTGTTTTTTGTTTTTCTACAAACCTGCATCTGCTATTTTCATGTATAAAAAATCAGCTTAAATCCAAACAAATGTTTGTCCGTAGTGAAGGAATCCTGTAGACCAGGCACACCCCAACCACAGGATGAGCATTTTCCGCTGCACGTAACCCGTTTCAGTACAATCAGCTGCAGGAGGAAATGAGAAATAGGAGCTGAAATAAAAAATGTTTATAGATTTTCAAAAAGTAAAGCCCAACTATAAATCAACAATATAAGGGCTCATTAAAAACACCATGCAACAAAAGTCTGATTGATTTTGAATGAATCGATACTTCTCCTCAAACCTTTTACAAAACCTTTAGCTACTCTCAGGGAGTATGGACAAGTTTGCACTTGTTGCACAGCATTGATAAAATCTATGTCTATGTGTGTCTATGTGTGGCCTAATATTAAAAGGAAACATTTCTTTCTTATTTAAGGAAACTAGCCTTTTAAAAATGATCTCTATGAGATCGTGGTTAAGGGTTTTGTTTGTCTTGTGGCACTCCCTGTTGCATTTCCCATGGTGCCGCATAGAGTCTAAACAAGCACCCACACAAACAGACCCATACACACCCTGGTGCCTGTCACTAAACAATGTTTGTTTTATTGAGCCAATTTAAATGTGCCAAACCAGTTTCACTCTGTGTCCATTTGCTGATTACCTTTTTTTCCTGCTTGTTTTTTTTTTTACCATCTGTGCTTCTTTCATCAGCATGACTGCAGCTTTCTCACTGAAAAAAAAAAACTCTTTTCTAACTATTTCCAGTCCTTTTTTTCTCAGTGAAAGAGGAAAATTCTGCTACTAATCTGTAAGCTAGATAATTTCATGTATAAATTACCACAAAAACATACAGTCCTGTGCAAAACCTTTAGGCCCCTTTTCATCGTAAATCACTCCCTCTAGAAAACAAGCAGAACAGGTCTAAAGTGCATTTAAAGTGCAGACGATTTACTATCTACTATAAACTTTTTCTGTCACTTTGACTTTGACTATAACTTCATTGTTGCTGGGAAAACTGGTAAGCATTCAGGATGTTGCTCCTTCCTACAAGATGTGGATAAATGAATAAAAATTAAAGCCTTCATTAATTTTCAGTGGACACACACACACACACCTTCAAACGTTCCCACAGTGGTACAACTAAATGAAAATTCAAATAATTTCTTAAACTGAATGTTTTAAAGGAAAATCTGCCATGAATCTGTAACTTTCCAGTTGATCCATCATTTGCAGACACTGGTTGTTGTGACGTTGTTCTTTCAGAATTTTCAAAATCCCAGACTGAACTTGTTGTGTTTGCAACACAAAGTTTATTCAGGGTTCATTCATTCATTGTTAGCCCAGAGTGACTATGTACTGGAAGACTCAAGACCTTTTGTCTCAACCACGTAGCATTCACTATCTCAGGGTAAATATTTATATTATCAAGAACTGGATGGCAGGTATGTTTTTATTGGTAGACAAGAAGGTATTTGTTGTATTTACTGTATGTGTCTGGGCGTGAGCATTTTTATGTGAATACTTGTGTATGTGTGTGTGCAGTTCAGAGAAATGATACACAGTGTACATGCCTGCAGATCTGAAAGACAGATAACATCTGACATGTGTGGTGAGTGCGTGAGAAGGGCTTGTCTGTGTATGGCTTTGGCGTGTTCTGACCTTGATTTATGGTGTAGTGTGTTTTCTTGTTCTGCTGCAAGGTGCTATGAGTGAATGTTTAGGGGTGAAAAGGACGCTTTCAGGTACCCTGCGGCTTGTACGTGGATCTGAAAACAAAGTCCCGGGCCCCTGGGACAAGCAGCTGCAAGGATGATTGAATGACACATGGACCCGCCCTGATGCATTTCACACAGGCATATATAGGAATAGGGAATGCATCAAAGGGCCATTTAAATGTCAACAAATATCATGTAGCATATGAACAAGAAAAGCTGCAGGGAAGATGAAAAATAATGAAGCGGGACACAGTACAGTACAGAGCTTCACTGGGTGAAGCGAAGGCCCAGTGTGGATAGATGATTACACAGAAACAGATATTCAGGAAACCTACTGAAGCATTTATCTGAATTAAAAGAGGAAATATTTTATTTGTAAATGTTTGGAAAAGAAAAAACAAATAGCTTAAGTTTTTCCCAAATAAACAGTTAATTTTTACAAGTCGATAGGACAATCTTGTATTTAGTTTAAATTTATCTCCTTGTTTAAATTTTGGACATTTGTCATCACAGTGAAAATAACAGGCGCTGTGTTACATGAAACACAGTGTGGTCTGAAGTGTCTAATTTAGATTTTTGGTTGAACTGGTTATCTCTCATAACCATGGAAGTTGATTTGACCTTTGTTGGTCTTTCTAAGAGTAATCACATTTAGTCTCAGAGAATTAAGTGAAAAAACCACAAACTAAATCACACTCATCAGATGATGGCATCACGACAAAACCAATGGAAAAATGGAAAGCAACAACCCTGTTTTGGAAAGTTTAAGGCAGGTAAGGACAAATAAAAGTCTGCATACTCTGCAAAGGAGTGGGGGATTGTGGGAAAATGAAAACACAAGTTCATCCAGGAAAGCTGGGTTTGTACTGTCTTCAACTTTAACTCCAACCTGTTCTTAATACTGCCGTTGTGTGAAAGACTGTGGCATCTTTGACAGGATTTTTTTTTTCTTTTTGATAAGTGATGCCACATCAGTGTAAGAAGCCGTGAGCAAAGATGAAGGGCAAGATCTTTCATATTATGGCTGCAGGGGTAGTGGAAGAGCGAGCAGTCTCACACACAGTTTACATTTATTCTTTTTCATTTAGCTTTATTCTCTGTTTCACAGGTTTTACATTCCAACTACTCGGTTAGGTTTAGGAATTAAAATTATGAATGTGTTTTCTGAAGATTGTGGTAAGTTATCTGGCACATTCACACTCAGTTTGTTTACCTGACACAACTCAACCAAGTGCAGATCGTCTCCCTCTGCACTAATTTGACACATCAAGGAGTCCTGAAAGGGCAGCGCTGCATAACTCCATCAGAATCCAGGCTGATTACTCAGCTGGCTCACTGAGTGGTATGACTTTTTATTACTTTCTTTTTCCACAATGTGGATAGGTTTAAGCCGATTATTTTGTGAAGGTGTGAAAAAGGTGAGTGTAAAATCATCTTTGACCTTTTAAAGGAATCTTATGGTTTTTTATTCAAACATCATGTTTACTTATTGTGCAGCTCTTTTATATTATGCAGTTTAAATCTAATTATCTTGTGAGAAACAACTTTAAAGTTCTGAGTGCACTGAAATTCTCCTTTCACTGTTAGCATGGCATGTTGACGTTTTTTATTTATTATCTTCTTTCTTTTAAATTCACATACACATTTTTCTCTTGCATGATAGAAACAATTTAATGCTCAAAATGGAGATCGGAATAAGTCCGGAAAAAGTTCTGATACAGTAAATGTTTTAGATACATGACTGATTGAACAAATGTATTGCAGTGTAAAACTGGCCATTATTCGGCAACATGAGAAAAAAATCACAGTATTCTCAAGGTCTTCTGTGCCTTTTATTCTTCTCTAAGGCAGAGATGACTCATTTATATTACTTCTTCCTTAAAGTTTTTTTAAAATAAAGATCTGATGAACATGCCACCCATTTTATCTGTCGAAACATTCCTGATATGCAGTGTTTCATTCAGTAACATTCAGAAAAGTTCACTTTAAATTCATTCATTTTATAGCTGGGGGAAACGTAGATACTGTACATGTGCTTATGACACAACCGGGCTTTGCCATCTGAACACAAACCTATGTTGTGGCGTTTCCTTAAATGAACAATACTGCCATTTGTCTTGTGAGGACCTCAATTAGAGTCTTGTTTTGATTGGCTCACTATTCCCACAGAGACAGAGGAAAGTCCTGGACAAATGACGGCGAGAGAAAGAGGGAAAAGCGAAGTCAAGACAGAAAAGGGGGAAAGATGCCGGAACAGTGAGGACGACAAAGCGCGGTGGGACAGAGTACGGAGGGAGGAGAATCAATCAGTCTTCAAGGGCCTGTTGATTAGACATTCTACAGCCTTCTCCATCTTCGTTAGGCTTTAATTAATTCATAATACTGAAACAAATTACCTTTGCATGGATGAAAATTACACCTAAATGTGGCGTGGCAGTTTGGCATTTGGTGATTAAATTATCTCTGGAGATAGTAGGAGTTTGATGGAGCAGCGTTGTCTTGATAGAGTCCTGTAACATTATTAAGTCTGAAATAACAATGCTCTCTTTTCCAATGAGAAGCCATTTGTAACAAAGCAGGAGGGAAGAGGACAGGGGTCCGTATACAGGAAAGTCGCCCCCAAAAAGCTCCCAGTAAACACAGAATCTTTCCACCAAAAGTTTCTTACATCAAAACTTGCTGGCTTTAGATAATAAGCAAATCCTTTTATGCTGATTCTTTTAAAGACTTTATGGTATTTGGCCTTTATTCTGCTGTCTGCAACTTTGTGAGACTGAACAGATTGTGGAAAATACAGGGTTTTTTTTTCTAACCCACTTTTCATTTAAGATGGACTTATCATTCAGAAAGGACAGATAGTGCAAAACCAAACCTAGACTGTGTCTTTATCAGACCTTCTTTATTGGCTTTGTTCACCTGATTGCCACTGTGGGGAATTCTGCATGACAATGAATTATAACGATAATAATAATAATAATAATAATAAAATACATACAATGAGAATACTTTTAAATTTAGTACAATAAACCATCATCTGAGTTTAAAAGAAAAAGAGCTTAGCTTTGAAAAATGATAACAGAGTTAAGGAACAGAATGGACAAGAGCCTTTTCATCTTATTTTATAGGTTATAGATTAAGGTAAGCAGATAGCCGCACAGTCTTATCTTTGTCTGAATTATTCTGTTGCTACTTCAGCTGGGCCTTAGAAGAAACGCAACAGCTCCTTTGTAGCTTCACTCTGCCTTTGTTGGGGTCTGAATGCCGCAGAGTAAAAGTGTAGATGCAGACGATGTTGTATTTAGGCAGTTAAAAAGTAATGTCAAATGACTCTCTGTATATAAAGAAATGACAGAAGTAGAGGAGAGCTTTATCGCTCGATGACAGAATCAATTTATGTCTCGAAATAATGTTTTCAAAAGGACTAAAACAACCCTGTGGTGCTTATAGTTATCACAAAAAACAATTAATGGTTTCTGTATTTGTTGCAAATGATGAAGAGGAACTATAGAGCTTAGTTGCAGTTCACATGTTCAAGAAACTAAAACCAGCTTAGGATCATATGTGTCAAGTTTAATAAAAAAAATACACTCTAAATTCTACACAACTGAATACAAGAAGAACTCTTTGCATGTTTGTGTATTGGTAAAGGTGACTTGTACTGTAAAAGTGTTTTGAATGAGCCACAAAAACAGCCTAACACCATACATACACACACATATACATATTACATATACGTATTTTTTTCAATGTATATACTGGTTTTTTTTTTCAGTAGGAACCCATGGATATGAGGCTCCCCTCGATTCTTAGACTTTATTCTTTATTTTATTTTTTATATCATAAACCTGTTTATTTAAAAGTAATAAATAAATCTGTTTATTTTATTGACCATTTTTCAAACCTGAACAGCTAATGCAAACAAAACGTGGCCATAGAAGCATCATGTTCATTTTTATCCCCATGACTCTGAAAACCCCAAAACAATATGATTAAAGCTCAACGTGATGCTGCCGTAAAGTTTGCCAAGTTCACACTGCCATGGCATAAAAGTTAAGCAATGAGTACAGATCAAGCGCTGCATACAAACACAAGAGTAAGCTGTTTGCCTACAACCTGTGTGCATATGTATGTACTGTACATGTGTTTGCCGGTGTGTCTGTATGTGTGTTTGCTCACCGTGTCTTGTTTGCTCTCTCATTTAAGGCACAGTACAGAAAAACCTCCTCCACAGGCAATAGGAGCCTCCGTGTCAATTATCCTGCCCTGAACCTGTGCTCTCCTCTCTTTTCTCCTTCTTTCTTCTCTGCTTCCCATCCTCCTCAGCTCCTCTAATAGGCCCTCTCTCAGGATGATGAGAGGACATGCTCTCCTCTGATGGCAGCGCAGCTCAGCTCACAATGCTCTGTGTCAGGGCAAGATTAAGACAGGGCAGAGGGAAAAACATTCCCATCAGACGTGAAGGGCTGTGTGTGTGTGTGTGTGTTTGTGTGTGTGTACTGGCAGGTATTAGAACATCAGGTTGCCTCCTCAAAGAGAACATGCCAAACACAGGAATGAGATACTAATAAACACAGACATGAATACAAGGCTCTTTACTACACAGTGAGCACACACACAGACACACACACACACACACAGGATGAGCAGAGAAAGCAGGGAAATGCAGGGAAAAAAAGAGATAGATAGAAAAGGAGGGAGAAAGAGGGAGAGAGATGTATAAACTGTCAACACTGTCACGGAAAATGGCCCTCAAATTAAGCCGAGCGTGTGGTTCTACAAGGGACTCTGGGAAATTGCCTTTTATCGCTTCCCAAACAATGGGCCGTCTGACAGCGCTGGGTATGATAACACACACACATGCGTGCACACACATCTGACAGTGCTATGCGCAATAACTCAGCCAGTCACTATTTACATTATTCCTCCACCGAGCCTCCCTCTCCGGCACCCTCCCTCCATCTTCTACAGCAACTTTTTACTGTCCTCGGGAGCTGCACGCTTTCATGTGGTTAATATCATGCAAAATAACAGCTTCTTATTTTTCTTGCTGCCAACCCCAACACACCCCCCCCCCCCCCCCCCCCCCCTCCTCCACCTGCCCCCTCCGCATCCCATCTTTAATGGGGGCTAAGCGCTGTAAGCTGGCTGAGAGCGAAGGCCTCTTTTACACACACTGCTGTGGTTATCTCCCCTCTCTGTTTATCATTGTTATTATTATTAATGCTCGGCTGTAACTGCAGAGCAGAGGAGAGGAGGATAGGAGAGAGGGATGAAGAGAGGAAGAAGAAGAGATGGGGCGGCAGAGGGTGAAAACGCTCTTGTGATGTGATGCTTGTTAAATAAACTGCTATTTACCACCCTGACAGAGAGATTATTTACAAACACACTATTATGCCACCCCCTGTCCTCGTCTTGGGCTGCCTTTATCCCTCGCTCTGCGTCTCTTCCACAGTCATCTGTTTGATGCTCCATGAAGGCCAGGCTGGTCGGAGGATTATGACGGGTGACAGCATAATGAAATGCTCCTCTGCTGTACTGCATGAGGATGATAGAGGCCTGCGAGATGTTGTTATCTGAAGGGATTTGTAGTGCACTGAAGTTAAGGATAATGAGGGAAGTGTTCATCAGAGCCTAAAAGCCACTAAACTGTAATCTCACACATGCACCATATTTCATAAAGCAATTTCTTGAAGAAGTCCTCTTGATTTCTTAATCAAACTGCTTCTCATTTATCCAGTTGGCCAGACATGAAGCCCCATGGAGCCGGATCGTCTTATAAAAGGAAGCTGATTTTTTTTAATAGCAGTTGTGCACAGGTATCTTTTCTGCTAAAATATATAAGAAGGTGTGAATGATTCTGCTTTTGACTCAAAATTAAATGCATTTTGCCCTCACAATGAGACCATGTCAAGCACAATACTCAAGGATAGTTTCAAGTCAGAGAAGTGAATGTCATCATTTTTGTGTTACTTGACAGATGGAGACAGCGAGCAGTCTTGTGAGCTTTGGTGTCTCCATTTCTGGAGTGAATGCGAAGGTTAGAGGGTGTTTATCAACAAAGAAGATGACACAATACTCTTCTCCTTCACATAAGTGCTGCTGTGACTCAGTCTGCTTCTCTTCAGCTTTGAGTGGGCCTGCTGTAACTTCCTTCAAAAAAGTCAAAATGTACCTCAATCATTTTCACGCTAGAAAAGACCCAAACCATGTTTCAGTTTGCTTCTCACTACTAACACACCTTTTGGTCACATCTATAATACGACACCAGGTCTCAATGAAAAGTCTGAAAGTACACAAGTCAGCGGTAAAAGCATCATCAAGTGGGCTCACATGCTCATGCAAGTGACGTTCAAGACAATATGAAGTGCTTTTTTTCTCATGCAGTTGCTGTACAAACATGAACTTCATGACATGAGACTTTCTACAGGAACTTACAGAACACAGGATGCAAAAAGTATGAAATCTAAGTCTTTGCTTTACAGCATGTCATAAATGAATGAGGCCTTTTGGTTCCTATTTTTGCACTGATGTCAATATTACTTGTATATGAGCACATCCACAATGAGAAGGCACGAGCGGAAAGCAGCATGGAAGTCAGCAGAAAATAGAGTGAAGGTCTTACCAGAACACTTCCAGTACATCCTCCAGAAACTATCAGCTTTATTCCATAGTTGAGGTGAGTTTAATGTTAGACCCGTGCACGTTACTGGCCTGTTTCTTTCTTTTTACAAGTTTCTTTGTAAAAACCCCATATATTACAATAACACACATTCATAAATATCGTTGCAACCATAATTCCTGCTGAATAAACCTGCAGCTGCAATTCAGCTGCTGAATTTTGTTGTAAATAGAATTGCACTGTGTGATGTTTCTGTTTGAAATCTCCACCACTAACATTATGCAACACACTTCTCCATAAGGCTCTGATGATCCTTTCTCTTGGGGTTCAGTAGCTATGGTGTGTGTGTGCTGTATGTGCATCATGAAAGAGTGCTATACAACCTCAAGATATTCTTTTAAAACACCGAAGGGGATTAAAAGCCAATGAAAGTGCTAGAAAGTGAAGAGATCTGTGTGTGTGTGTGTGGGGGGGGGGGGGGTAAAGAAAAAAGAATGATTATGACACTTTTATGTGGCCTCCTGGATCAGTGTGGCAAGTACATATATTAACCCACACTCACTGCCACCTGTTACACTACATAAAAACACCAGATATGACCCAAAGCACTTCTTGCTTTATTAGTCTGAAAGACTCAGTGTTTGTGTACGTGTGTGTATTTGTAACAAGAGTCCTACACAAATGGGCCTGTTCTTATAGCCAGTGGCTTGTAACTTATACTGTCTGTTACCTGACAGTCAGATTGAAAGGAGAGAAGTCTGATCTCAAAATCACATCAGCCAAACCTGTGTAAAAGACACACACACACACACAATGGTTCATTATCTTGTGCGTGTGTCACCGTGGTTTATGAATTCCGCAGAGGTTGTGTTCAGAGTATTTAAAAGAAGGCCTGAAGCATACTGGAGCACACTTTTTCACACTTCTTTGCTTCCCCCCCTCCCCCCTTCTCATGCCTCCCACCTTCCCCTGCTGAGTCCATTAAAGAGCTGCTAGTTTATCAGACCTAATGTAGCGTTAGCATATACAGCTTTTGCCTGTACCACACTCTATTCATCCTATCTCTACCACTCACTGTGCATAAACCTTACTAATACTATCTCTGCCATTCACAGCGTACGGGGCCCCGCTAACGATGCTAATTAGCAAGCGAACACAATGCATGCTTCATCTCTCCTCCCACCTGTCAGAAGTGCATGCAGCACAGCCTCAAAAACCAGAGAAAATAGCTTCCCTCTCCTCTCCTCCTCCTCCTCCTCTCCGCCAGCACTCTTGTGTGCAGCTCCTTTTTATGTTTTGTTTGGTTTTGCTGTGAAAACTCTTGGAGAAACTTTGCAACCCCTGCCTAAGTATTTGTACGCCAGTATTTTCTCCAGTGCAACAATTTGTAAGAAAATTGGGAGTGAGCTGTGGAGAGTAAAGTACCAAAACAGGTACATGGGAGCCATAAAACCAAGGGAAATCCAACATTTAAATGGCTCTTCACCTGTACCTCATGTAAGCCTGAGAGCTGGTAGACTGAGAAACACACAACTAAAGGAACAGTCTGATGCTTTCTGAAATCCTAATCCAGACCCCTGAAACCATCTTTACTCCTCAGGACACACCTTGAGGACATTCCTTAGTTCACCTCTCAGATGAAAAGAGTGAATGTAGCCTTTCTGATGCTAAATAGAGTGGTATGTTTCTGCTCCCCAGAGGATGCAGAATCCTTCTTCATCATTTCAGCCAGCTGCCCACACATGCAAGTGCTTGTTGAGTGTATGTGCGTGGGCTAATATGTGTGTGTGACAGAGAAAGAGTGTGTGTATGAGCTAAACGTACTGTGTAAGTGGTAGTTTGAATGCTACAGCAAAAGCTGCTCTCTAAAATGGCACTCATATTCTGAAGGGCCTACAGGGTTTTAGTGGCGCTTGCTAACGAGGCATTCATACTGATCCATTACAAAGTGCCACACACACACACACACACTCACACACACATTTACACATGTGTACAAAGGCATGGCCACACGTACACACAGAAACACTGTAGATACACACAGATATACTGTTAAATATACAGTTATTTAAATACATAGTCAGCATATTTCTGCATTCACAGTTTTGTTTAGGTTTGGTGCTCAACTTACGGGGAAAAAAATGAAACACGTTACAATTATGGGATATCACTGAGACATGAAACATAAAGTAATAAACAAAAGATTTAGTTCTACTCAGTCATTTATGAAAAGTAAGCCTTGTTAACTGTGAGGTTTATCGTCATTTAGTGTTGTACATAATGCGTCATGAAGAAGCATGTTGCCTTTCTGTTCCACCAAATGCGAAAGCACTGCGCCTTCGCTGCGGCTGTAGTTGTGCTGCAGTGCGTTACTGAAGCATCCCATAAGCACAGTCACTTCAAGCTTCGCTAAAATATGTGACTGTTCTATTTTTGCCACTTTAAAACCATTTCAATCTGGAGCAAATTGGATCGTTAAGGCAGGAGGTCAGTCAATGAAAAGCAAAGTGGATCTGGTCCATTTTACAAGTAAAAGACTAGATGTAGAGACTTTGGATCAGATTTTACTCTAATACATCAACATTTTGTTACCTAGAAATAGAACCATTGATGTTTTACCGGAGTCTTTACAAGCTAGGCTTTTGTTTGAAAACAAAGAATGTACATTAAAGTTCAAAACAGCCGTTACATATGAATACTAAATAAATAAAAAAAACTAAACAGAAACAGAATATTTTTACTTCCATAGAAGTGGTAGATCTGTAGAAAGCAAAGAAAAGTTATTTAACAAGTGCAGGCATGTGACACATGAGTCGGACTGGTCAGAGAACTTTACTGGTTTGTTTTCTTTAAATCCTACAAGTAAACTAAGTATCACAGGATGGCACAATCCTTGCGCGGTCGAGAGTACTTACAGTCCAACAGAGATGTTCCTGGTGGAACAGGGTGCCCAATGAAAAGCTCAGCCAAGCTTTCTGCTTTCATGCGTTCATTGGAACCTCTTGGTTAATGTTCTCAGATTACCTTTTAGTGTAAGTAATAACACTGTATGTTACTCTTTCAACTCAAGTAAGCTGTTGCTGGTTACCTTTTCAAATCAGTCTTCCTTTACGGTTGACATTTCACATTATCAGCTTTATTTTATTTTAATTTACTTTTCCCTGAAAGTGAAAAGCATAAAAATTGCTACTGGCTGATCCCGTCTAGGCTTACAAGGCAGGACAGCCCTGCAGGCCAGGGCCAGTTATTTGCCCTGTACGACCCATTTGCCTGCACTTGTTAATAAAGACTGTGGACAAAAACATTTAAAAAGTTAAAAGTACTGTACTGTTGTAGACTCTTACTGGTGAACAGCCTGAACTGTTTGCTAGAGTACTTCAAAATGACAATAACTTTCAGTCCATTCAGTTTTGGCACACACACATACACACATTATATGTACATACATACATATTTACATATATATATATATATATATATATATATATATATATATATATATATATATATATATATATATATATATATATATATATATATATATATATATATATATATATATATATATATATATATATATATATATATATATATATATATATATATATATCCACCATAATCATACATCCACCATAATCGTAGTATTGGCTAAAAAGCCAGTAATGCAATAGTTAGTCTTCCTTTCTTGGGTCCTTAATGTCACCTTAACTCCAGTCACACGAACTATGACATTTTTAATCCTTCAATTTTGACAGTTGTCACTGTTGACAGCTAAATAAATCCACATATTAAGTGTTGAAGGGTGTAATTTAACCCACAACGGTGATATTTTTTCAACATACTTTGCTTTTTTCTACTCTCACTGTACTTTTGCAGTTACACTTTTTTTCCCCCTCACTCTCAGCCTCTGATGGATATGGTTAAACTATGCACGATAAGATTTAACACTTCAACAATACATTGAGTTTGTAAATTATACATTTTTGTGGAATACAGTTTAAATCTCAGTGGTAATAGTTCCTTCTACCTGATGTGACAAAACCTAACACCAAACTTTATCGTCACATCATCTTAAAACCTTCAAATAAACTTAAAAACAGTCCTGACTGCAGAGCCCTTATGTAGTGAAAGTGTGGAAAAACACACCTGTTTCACAGTTGGTAGTGAGACCAGCCTGACGAAACTAAAATGACTGGCTTATCAGTGGAGCTGTTGCTAACATCCAGTTTCCTTCCATTACTACAGTGTTGAATAATGGTGGGAGAGATATTTTTGCAGAACGCTGCGATGTGAGAGTAAACTTAACCTTTTACCTCTTGCATATAAAGTATGATCACTTTTTACTTTGTGCAGCAGCCAAAAAATGTGCTTTGTGTTTTCTCTATCCTTTGACAAATAAACTCTTGTGGAGTCATCCCTCAACCTGTGGGGACCTCTGAATTTATTACATTGCACTAAGAAAAGCAACAACTTTGATTGCTTGTGAGCTGAATAAGTGAATCATGTGATAGGATCACACCAGCTCTGTCACAAGTCATCAATATTAAAAATCTTAGTTTCCATTTTAATGTTGAGTGTTTAGTCGTGACATAATCGTTCAGAAAAAGATGTAAACACCACTCACAACAACACGAAACCATCATAACAGATGTTTCCAGAACCACATGGTGACATGATAAGAAACACACACAAGGTTTTTCTTTATCATTTAAATTAAAAAGAAGACTTCTTGGCCACACATGCATGGATATATTGATAACACAATATTCTCTCTATCTTGGTCTTTCTTACAAATGCAAATGCTGTTTTCAGGCAACAAACTTTAAAGAAACCAAGCTGAAGCTTTGGATGATCCAGCTCTGCCATGCATGCATATGGGAATTATTTTATCATGATGAAGGTAACAGAGAAAAACTTAGTTTTACATTAAAAATATGTCATGTAAATATAGTCTTACTTTATTAAAAAGCAAATTTGAAAGTCACCTTTAAGCTCCCCATCTAGGCAGGGTCCACCCTGGACAGGTCACCAGTCCATCACAGGGCCAACAGAGAGAGACAAACAACCATTCACACTCTAGGGACAATTCAAAGTAACTAATGAACCTAACGTGCATGTCTTTGGGCGCTGGGAGGAAAGTGGAGGACCTGGAGAGCTCTTTAAATGTTATTGGTGTAGGGTAAACCAAGTTCAAAGATTTGATTTTGATTGTAAGGATTCACTCTATTTAAGAAAAGGTTAGAGTCTGTAAACTTCTCCATAGACCTATAACCGGTTGCAGTGAACTGACATCTAGCATCTGCTTTTATTGTCGATAAAAAAACAAATTATAAAAAATTTGGTTCGCACATTTTTAGACTAAAACATGCAGATCAACAAAAACATATCAACTTATGATCAAATTCTAAGAATATATTTGAACAAATACTAAGTATAAGAGAAGAACTTAGACAGAAAGAAAATGTCTCACAGGTTCTTTTTTTTTTTTACATTTTTATTGCTGATGATTTAATTCCACCTCTTTACTGTGTAAATGTCAACCATCTGGCAGGTGACATAAAGTAGGTAGACGTGAGTGTATGAAGTTAATAATATTTACTGAATATACAGTATATTATTAGTAAGAGTTCAGTAACCAGAAGTTACAGTCATCCTCAAATTTATTCATCTCCTCCCATTAAAAAAAAAAAAAAAAAAAACAGCTGTTTGTGAAATATGCTGAGATTGCCAAAAATAATAGTAAATAAAATATTTGTGAAAAAACTTATATAATTTTCAAATTCTGGTTCAATAGAAAAAAAAAAAAAAAGAAAAGAAAACAAATACGGGCTGCAAAGTGACAGTGACAAAAAGGTCACTGGTTTGATCCTCGGCTGGGGGGAGGCTCGACTGGTGCTCTTCCTGTGTGGAGTTTGCATGTTCTCCCTGTGTATGGTTGGGTTCTCTCTGGGTACTCCAGCTTCCTCCTACTGTCCACACACGTGCACGTTAGGTTAACTGGTTACTCTAAAATTGCTCATAGGTGTGTGTGTGGCTGTCCCTGTGTTGGCGACCTGTCCAGGGTGTACCCCGCCTCTCGCCCTCAGGCTGCTGGGATAGGCTCCGGCTTTCCCGCAACCCTTAATCGGATTAAGAGGTTTCAGAAAATGAATGAGTGAAAACAAACATGATAGAATAATATATGTTAGATCACTCATAAATAAATATTTTGGTAAACAATGCTTTGACGTTTCCACTACAGTCAGGTGTTTTCTGTTCCTCTCAGTCAGACTTCTGCACCTGTTGACAGGTATTTCGTTCCAAAGCTCGTCAGAAAGGTGCTCTAATATGTCCAGGACCGATTTGTTTGTTTGTTTTTTATTTTCTTCAACTCAATTAATTTAAAAATAAACAAAAAAAAAAACAGTGTCTTATATCACTAAATTATAATGCAGCATTTTTATTTGTTACTGTTCCTGTTTTTAGTCTCCAGTTATTTAAGTGACTGTTGAAAATTCAGCCTTTCTTTAATGAAAGGGTGTGAATACATTTGAAGCCTATGTGTTGGACAAACAGCAACATGCATGATACATACACTGAATGCAACCCATTGCTCTCTCATAACCAGTCAGGCTTGACTTAAGGCCTCTACATACTCCACAACGAAAAGGGAAGGCAAGTTAGTTTGTAGCACATTTCATGTACAAGACAATTCAAAGGGCTTAACATAAAACATTAAAAACATTTCACAGGGGTGCAGGAAACATTAAAAATAAGCTTTAAAAATAAATAAATTTTGAAAAGAAAAAGCTATATATATATATTTTTATATATAAATGTACATATATTTATATATATATATATATATATATATATATATATATATATATATATATATATATATATATATATATATATATATATATATATATAAAAAACTCCTGCACAATATGTACAGGCCTTACTGTTGAAAATCTACTCAAACCCAATCATTGTACCTAACTATTTGCTCGTAATGAGATGTCAGAAATACTCAATGCCATAATGAACCTTGCTGATGCTGTCATAAGAGTAAAACTGAGCTCATTTAGCAAAATGTGTTTACTTGCAAATTAGATCACTTGAAGACCTTCAAAGGAGCTTTTATGGCAGCACAGACACACAATGACACCAGCCCATCTTTAAAGCCCCTAAATGCAGTGCAGCAAAATTGCTTCATTCCTTTCATCACAAGGTCAAGTAGTTGTAGCACAAAAATTGCTGCAGCCTCGCAGAAAACTCATAAAGTAGTGCTACATTATAATTCTTTACAGGACAATGTGTGCATGCATTCGAGACTGTGCTCTTTGTCGCTGGATCTGTGTGTCGTTCTCTCTATCCTTGTAAGACATTGATTTCTCCTCATGACTGAAAGCTCTAAAAAGCACATGGATGGATTGATGAATGGCTGCCATTCTCAAGAGGGATGCTTGTTTTATGGTCTCTCTTTGATGAGGTCACAGAGAAGACACTGGGTCACAGGTCATGGATCCATATAGATTGACAGAAAAACAAACAACAAAAACCTCACTTTAATCTGTTCAATAGGTCTCTATTTGCAATTACCAATAAATTGTTGCCATTAGCCATGTCAACCTTATAAACTGAATTTACACATAAATGTTTTGAAATATAAATATTTTTTATATTGCGGAGAAATGCAAATGGACATACTGAAGCATGCACATACCCAGCACTTCAGCTTTATTGGGAATAAAAGCTGGCATTGAGCTCAGTTCGATGAGCACAATGTCTTGTCTGAATGTGCCTAATGGTTTATACTGTATAACCTAGAAATCCCCACATATAACTGTGTGTGGATGTGTTTGTGTGTGTGCATCTAGAGGCCAAAGGTCAGAGAGTGAGGGGCCAGGGAATGCTTATGAAGCACACAACCAAATTCCAGTAAGACAAAGCTCTATCTGTATACTCCACAACATTAAAGTGAAGGGACACCCTGAAAGGTGAAAGCCCCGGGGGTGGTGGTGGTGGTGGTGGTGGTGGGAGCCGTCCTCTGTCTGGATGGCTTCACATGCCAGTTTTTGCTAGTTTTGTCTTTTTTTGTGGCGCATTTTTTTCTTTTATTCCTTCCTAAGAAATCTTCATGAGCACCAAAAAACATATATATATATATATATATATATATATATATATATATATATATATATATATATATCTTTCCTTCTTTTGCTTGCAGCAATCCGCTAGCGTCCGGGCAAAGGGGTGTTTGTGGGGTGGGACATTGCATGAGTGAGCTTGTGAGTTTGGTGTCTTTCTGTGTGAAGAGTTTGAGATACGTGTGTGTGTGTGTGTGTGTGTGTTTTTTTTTTGTGTGGCCCAGTTACACTGCCTGGCTGTGGAACGCAGAGGTCAAGAGGGGCTGACCTCTCCTGAGATCTCCTGAAATCTGGTGCAAAAAAGGGAGGAGAGAGAATTGGATGCAACAAAACAAACACACACATGAAACATTTAGTTTTCCTGCTCAGCGAATGTGAAAGCAGCAGCTAGTTTGACCAAATGATTCATTTAATCTGAAACATTTAGTAGCTAAATTAATGGAAAATAGTTTTATACGCGATAAATATGAAATATTCCAAAACACTCAGACAAGCATGCACTACTTGTACAACATGCTATGCAGGCACCCATTCAGACAGTATTAATATCACCCTCCTCTTCCTCCCTGTGTGTTACTGAATGCTTTAATTCTGTCAGCCTTACATTTTTTCCCCTCTGCCCCCTCTGCTCCCCTACACTCATCTTTCAGACTAAACAAATGTAACATGTCTGAGAACAGCTCTGGATCCAGATGCTATCTCTCTCTCTCTCTCTCTCTCTCATCCTTCAGTAACTCTCAACCCCCTCTACTCTTCCCTACCAAACACCTAAAACCTCCCAGATGACCTTTGGCCCAGCGCCCTCACACCCTCTCCGTCTCAAGCAGGGTATGAGTGCAGCAACACCTCTCCTCTGTCTCATTCAACAGAGCTCATTCATTTCCTTCCACAAGTTAAGAGTTGCGCTTCTCCTTTTGTCAATACGCTCTTTTCTTTGAGGGGTGTGGTTGCTGCACAATTTTGCTAACTCTGTTGTTTCATGAAACAAGTGGAAAAGAAGGCTGCACAATGGATGAGAGCATACCAAAAGGAACTCTGTCCGGCCGGCGCACTTCTCCTATCCTTTTGCCTTTCATGCAATAAAAGGAAACACTCTGCGTCCTGTTTTAAACTGTGGTGAGAAGAGACATTTCCTGAAGTTTTAAGTTTTGCAGTTAAGCAGAAAGATTGATTTTTTTTCTTTTTCTTTAACATTGTTACGTTTGACAGCTTTGGTTACCAGATACATTCATTGGGAATGTTTTACATACTGAATTGTATAAAAGTATTTTATTATACCACTGTTTGATATATTACAACTGGAGTCAAACTCAGATATTTACAGCAGTTTCACCAAATAGTTTTTTTCCCCTCTTCTAATTTTTTCATGTGCTTCAGTTTTAATCAATACCAAATGTTCCATCATCTTTTAAAAAGGAGTAGACATAAAACAGATGCAAAAGTTTTCTCCTCTTTGCCTCTTATTAGTAATTTCTGATGATTTGAGAAACGAGTTCAGTCCAGCTATGATAAAAAGAGGAGAAGCAGGAACTAAAACTGGATTTCTACTCATGTGGCGACTGCTTATGGTAGGATCGGCGTATTTGACACTAATGAAATTTGGTCTCACACTTGCGTCATGTTGCAGCTTCTCTGCTGAATCAGAAGATGGCAGCAGGGCTGGTATCAGCTGATAAACCCCGCAGGCTGGAGTTATTTTCTTGGTTCACTTCAGGTACGGTTGACGTTTCCTGCTTTGGAACACCGATGGCAGCCAACATGGTCAGTGTCTTCACGAGCTCGTCGAATCAAACGAAGAAATAAATGCTTTGTGTGTCGTTTCTAAAAATGGAGAAAATGGAACAAATTCAGTGAGGAGATTCAGAAATCCAGAAACACGTAATCACAAACTGACAAGTCATCAGGGAGTATTTCCTTGTAACCATGGTGCTTAGCAGGGATGCAAATCAGGTCTGGAAAAGGTTTGTGTCAAGTGTCCGTGGACCTCACAGTAATGCCATAACACACCTTAACCCGACGATGTGTGAGAATAATTTTAACTTAAGACTTTGGAATAATAAATTCAGTCATGATCAGTCAGAATGATCTTACTGTTACTGTAAGTTTACTTTACTATATTACTTTTATGCTTACATTCATATGCTACTGTATTAACCCACATAAAATACATGCATGGATTTTTCAAGACTGATTTTAGAAACAGCTTTACACAGCTTTAAGTTATGAGCTCACTGTTTCAACAGTTTATTACATTTAATTGCCTGAAGTATTAAAGTATTTGCAACATGTGCCGCTAGAAGAAACCAAATTAGTGCGATCATGGACAAACAAACACAAAATAGAGATGTCTACTATTATAAAAGAAATAGGTTCAGTTTTGAGTGTCTCCAGTCGTGCAAGTAGAATCATTTTGGGAAAAGCTTAAATTCTCTGGAAAAGCTGTGTGAAACAGTTTGTCTCTGTGTGGCCCTGCGATGGACTGGCGAGCTGTCCAGGGTGTACCCCGCCTTTCGCCCAAAGACTGCTGGGATACGCTCCAGCTTCCCCGCGACCTTTCATTGGACTAAGCGGATAGGATAATGAATGAATGAGCTGTGTAAATCACTGCAGACAAGTTTTCCACTATTTCCACGATTCACAGACTCTGCATCGCTTTACAGCTGAGTCTCACTTTACGCACCACCTCATGCGGGAGCAACCAGTGGCTGTTATGAACGTGCACCATGGGTGACTTATCAAGGAAACACAAAGACAAGGTGTGTTGGAGCAGGAAAACTTTAAAAACCTGCAGGACTGCAATCCTTGTGCGACCGAATTGAGGTCCCACAACTACCCCACAATATCCTGAATAAAGAGGTTCCTGTGAATCCACTGACACCAGCAGTTTCAAATAGCCTGTTGTTTGTCGGTGGCTTTATAACAGCTGCTCTCCTAAAGAGACCCGTTTGCTGACAGAAATTTTCCATGACATCCTTTCATTTAAATAAAGCAGTTTTCTCCCTGAATCCCTCAGAGCTTTTTAGTGGGAATTTCATTTAAGTTTTCTTGACATGTACAAAGTTTTCGTTCTGTTGGTGAGGGATTCGACTATTTAGTGCTTTTCTTTTGAAGAAAGAGCCTCTCCGTTCTCTCCGTACTGGAACTGACTTGCCTAATAATGTGGAACAACCTCCTTTACTAGTGTCCTTTTAATTAAGCTCACCTGCAGAACTGCTTATGAAAGCTGTCTGAGATTGTCACCAGTGATCTGAACAGACAAAAGAAACGGCACAAGCTAAAACAAATCCAAATATTTAGCTGAAATCCTACGTACATAATCATTTGTGGCAGTGTTTGTAGCAGACTGATATCTGTAGCAAATGGCTGACTGATAAATATAAGCACAGAGGACAATAACTGTGTTCCCATGCTGCAGTACTCAGATCAGAGGCTTTATACTTATCAACATTGTTTCCTTCAGATAACTGCAGGGATTTAATAAACTGAAGGAAAAGCTTTTCATGCACTACAAAGCAGCTGTTGCTGACAGAAACGACAAAGAGAATCACTAATTCACAGATCAATCCAGACTTTTCACAGCTTTTCCTGCTTCAAGCACCATCACGGTTCATTTTCTAGGCTCATTTGCATTTTTTGTTATTTTAAAAAATTTCATTTCATTAATGCTGCATAGATATCTCTTCTCAGCACCAAGTTTATACACACTTTGCACACCAAAATAACAATCCAGCAAACACTTTTTCCATTAAAATATATTTTAAAGGAATAATTATAATCACAGGATCAAAGACACCCAGAACTGGTCCAACAGTAAAAGTTTTCTCATCAACTTTATTGAAATGTATTTAAATATTTACACTTTATTTCACCGACACTGTAGTAAAGGAATCATATTCTATGCTGACATACATGCACTTGAACCAAACAAAATTATGTCAAGCATCAAAGTGGTTCCTATTGAAGGAAAGGATCATCTTGCATGGAATGTGTGGAGAAGAAAGCAGAGTTTCGAATTGTACATATATCCAAACTGTTAATCCCATCATGATGTCCTGGAAGCTCATTGTTGGAAGGCAATGCAAGGGAAGCCAAGTTTATTTATATTGCATCTTTCATGTACAAGACAATTCAAAGTGCTTTACATGACACATTAAAGCACACACACTAAACATTTCTGTATGTAAAATCTGTTAACGTTTACTCAGCAGATGTACTGAGGCAAATAAATTCCCACTTGACCTCAGAGACTATGGGGAGTCCAGTGTTGTGCCCACAGACACAGTGACAGTTGGAAGTCATGGATTAAAGACGTTTGTTCTCTGACCTTTTTGACATTTGAGCACCTTCTTCTTTTGAGCCACAGCTAACATTATAGCAGTTTATTTGAATATTAAATATGGTAAAATGAAGCCTTTATACAACATGTTAATTAAATGCAAATTAGAAGTATATGTTCATAACATAGGCAAACCCAGAGGCAGGGTTAGAGGGAACCCTGCTGACATCTAATGGGCTTCCTAAGTGTACCTGTAGAGCTACAGGCTGCTTGACCCTTTAGAGGTGAGAACAAGGGTTTTTTAATGGTTGTTCACTATGATTTAACAGTAAAAGAGACTTGATGTTATAACACAGCATGCTGTAGAAGTGGAGGTTAATATTGATGACGTGAATGTTAACATAACTTGTGCGTCTTAAACTTTGAAGAAGTCTGACATACCAGGTAATTATAATGTAACATTGTTTTGTCAATCAGATTCATCACTTTAAGATTTATATAAAGGCTTTTATTTCTGATGAACAAGTGTTTCTGATTGGATATAAATTTGGTTCTGCTGCATTGACTTTGCTTTGCTATTCCTATTTAACGCAGCCTCTATACGACCTCTTCATGGAATAATTCTGGATGCACCATTGTTTCAAATTAAACTAAAACATAAAAGCAATTTAAAAATTTTGTGTCGTGAGATACTGATAACATACTAGCTTGCTGATAAAAAAGGGCACTTTGTTTTTTGTTTTTTTTTTTTTTTTGTTTGTTTTTTTTTTGTCTTGTCCAGCATTTAAGCAAGCAGACTGATGTTCTGGATGCTGTGTTCTGCTGAGCAAATTTATTTTGCCAAGGGGAACTTTTGTAGATGTAATGATCCCCTTGTATTTCTTGATTCTTATTTTATTTTTCAATTTGTTTTGGATAATAGCTTGTAATACAGAGTTTATGCTACTGGACCCGACCGGAAAGGACAGGAAAGGGGCAGAAAGAGAACAGAAAAGAGAACATAAAAAAAACCAAAAAAAAAACAAAAGAAAGAGATCAATGCATACATGTATATGCACATACATACCCACCTACATATATATGTATATACACTCGCACATACATTATATATATACATATATACATACATACATACATATACACATACATACACATGCATACACACACATGTACACATACATGCATACATAAAGATAGATATACATACATACATATACACATACATACACACACATATATATATATATATATATACATATATACACATATACATACTCACATACATACACATACATATACACATACACATACACACACATACACATACATACACATACACTCACACATATGCATACATATATACATATCCATACACATACATACATACACATACACATAAGTACACACACATACCCACCCACACACATAAATATATACACCCACACAAGCCAACTCTAGATTCGTGGAGAACAAAACCGTTGACAATCATGAAGACCAGAAACTAGCAAGTTAAGTCAAAAAGACAGAAAGAGAGGTACCTGCTGTTAGTGAATAAACTTGCTGGATGACTCAGTGACTGTGACACATGCAGAACATTCATGCAGAACATTCAGAGTGGAACGTGTTTAGAGAAGAGTGATCATGCCAATGTGACCCCGCCCGCCTACAGCTAGAGGAAGGCCAGGAGAACCCAGAGACCCGGGTAACCGACAGTCACCCCCAGGTACAGATCCCAACCCCCCCACTCCAGAGCCAGCCATGCATCTGCCCAGGAGGTGGCGAAGGAGGTGCCCAACCAGAGTCCCCCGCAGTCAGGGGGAACAGGCCCCAGCAGGCCCAGGCCGGCAAGGGCCGATCCCGCCGGGCACCGGCCACCTAGGGCAGACAGAGCGCAGGCCCCAGGGCCCCAAGAGCCCGTGAGCAGCCCCCCGCCCCCGCAGGCAGAGGGCACAGCCCACACCGACGGAGGACCAGGATCCCCAGACCGCCACCCAGCGGCAGCCAGGTCGCACCCCAGCGCACCAGCTGCGCCCCCGGGTACAGGACACCACCCCCCCACCACCAAACCACACACACATATACATGCATACCCCCCCCCCCCCCAACACGCACTCCCCTCACACATATACATGCATACCCCCCCCCCCCCAAACACGCACTCCCCTCTCAACCCCCATCCACACAACCCTCTGCAATCCATGCACATCATCCATCACATATACAACCCCACCCCACCTCTACTCACTCACCCATACCAAGTCACACGAACCCCAATCGCCCCCGCCCCCACACACGCTCACCCCCCCCCCCCCCCACACACACACACGCTCACACCCCGCCACCCCATCCCTCTACTTCTACCCAACCACACATGCCCCACCAAACACCCCTCCACCACCCATAGCCCCCCTCCAAACTTCACCCTCACTCACACATCCCATTCCGCATATACACCCCCCCCTACACACACACACACACACATACCCTCACTCCTCCAACACAGGCACACCCCAATACAACCCACGCGCCAACATACCCCTCCACACACACATCTACTCATCCTCACACATCCCTATCCCCTACCCACCTATATCCCCAACCCTAATCCCCCCCCCCAGCCATCCCACCATCCATCTGTAACCCCATACACCCACTCCCACACATCCTCACCTCACCCCTCCATCATGTCCCATGTGAGATACCTCAGAGGGGGCAGAAGACAGGATGGCCCCGATCAGGGCCCCCATAATTACCGCCCACCACTCCCAGCGTCCCCCCCACCACCCCACAGATGCAGCCGACCCAGCACCCCCCCAGGGCCGGCGACAACCCTCCTACAGCCAGGCCAGCCCAGACTTAGGCCTAATGGACGGCACTCTTCCCCCACCCGTACCCCCCCCCAGTAAGGCCCCGAGAGCAGGGGCATGAGAAGACCCTATCGTCCCTGCCTCCCCCCCCGCTTATGACTGATTGTGAAGTATGTATTAGTTGCAATTAAAACTGAGGGAAGTGCCACGCGGTGTTGGGAGAGGGACCACCTAAGCAGCCCCGCCCACCATACACCGCATGCTCTTCCCCCTAATCATGTGAGTCGTCAGTGTTTTGGTGTTTGGTGTCTAAGTGTAATTAAAACTGGGAGGTGAGCCGAGGCTGGGTGCAGCGATCAAGACCACCTTGATGGCCTTTCTCACCACCCAGCGCCACGTGCACACCTCCCAATACCCTGCCTGTGTGTGATGGGGAGCGGGGAGGAAGAGGGGTTGAGGGATTTAAGTCTGGAGGAAAGTGAGCTTTCCTCCAGAAGGTGAGCCGCCCGCAGCACTGGGCATGCCCCCTACTCCCAGGGCCCCCCAAGGACCAGGACAAGCCGGGGACAGCCATCCCCGTAACCAGAGCCTTCGGCGACTCTAACCAGAGAGTCATCACTGACCCAAGAGGGGACCAACTCACCACATGCAGAAGGGGGGCACGAGGACAAAGAGGAGGCGGGGCGGCAGAAGGGGAATCCCAGACCGATTGTCCACCGCCCCCTCACTCACAGAGGACACCCCCACCTGGGGACATGAAGTCCCCCCCTTGTCCACACATCGGCACTTCACACTGTCTCAGCACAAACCTACAGCCACATACACACACACTTCCGGACACATTCAGGTCCACCCAGCCACCCGTTCAGCCCACCCTTAAAACCATCCTCCTGACCCCCACGTCACATCCAAATCTCCCCCACTCCCATCCATCATATCTACCCTTATCCACCAACCTACCACACACATGCACCACCCACTCCCCCATACATACACCCCTGCCCCCCCCCCCCACACACACACAGACAGCACGCCCCCCCCTCCCCCCTCCTCCCCCCCCATACACACACCCGTATACATGCACCACCGCCACTCCCCACATACATGCATCACCCCACTCCCCTACACACACGGCACTACCCCCCCCACAGACACCACGACACCCCCCCCACACACGCATCATCACACTTCCCCACCCACACACATCCACATACCTATGTACCGCCACCAGTCCTCAACGCACACCCCCTACACACATCCCTCCATACACACTCACATCCCATCCACACTATCAAACACCCCCCACTCAACAAGTCCCAGGGTCGCAACCAGGCACCAGAGCACGTACCTGCCCGCCGCCGCAGCGGCAGGTCCAGGTCAGCCCAGCCCCCCCCCGGCACAAGCCGACCCCCCACCCCCAAGAGACAGGGGACAACCCCGGGCACCGGAGCCCGGGACCCCGCCCAGCCCACCCCACGGCGGCACAGGCGCCCGTTACGGAGTCACGCCCGCCAACCCATCCCCCGCCAGCGACCTCGCCCCGCCGCTGCGCGGCAACTCCAGCCGCTGGCCCATCCAGGTCCACAGTAGGGCTAGAAACCTAGCCACTCCAGCAATGGAGCAGTCAAAATCCCCCCCCCAGGAGCCCACCACAGACCCACAGCCCCCAGAGAACCCCAACCGGCCACCAACCCCGAGCGCAATAAGGTCACATTCTCCCCCCATACTAAGTGATGGAGCTGATCACAGGGGACCAGAGGGAATAAAGTTCAGCTGACTGATCTCTTGAGGAGGCAGACATCATCTCGACACTGATGTGATCTAATAAGAGATTTCTGAACTGCTGGATACACAGACTTTGTTTGCTTTTCCAGTTTAGAAGGATAGTTTTCTTTGCGATACATAAACTGGTGAGGATTAAGTTTGCAGAATTAAATTCTATGTTAATTTCACCCAAGTAACCCAGTAGGCCCAGTTTGGGGTTTGTAGGGATGTTACATTTGAAGCAATTTGACAGATCTTTACATACCTGAAACCAGAATTCCTGGACAGGTGGGCAAGACCACAAAGCATGGTAGTAGCTGTCAATTGTGTTGCCAGTGCAGTGTGGACAGATGTGTGATTGTGACAGACCCATCCTGAACATCCGGTGTCCTGTATAATGAGTTCTATGCAGAATTTTAAATTGTATTAGTTGCATGTTTGAATTCTTAGTCATTGTAAATGTATTTGAACAGATTTGTGACCATTCATTTTGGTCAAAGTTACTGGATAAGTCTGCTTCCCATTTAGAAGTTGGGAGACATATGGAATCGTCTAGCTTTGATAGTAATCTATATATTTTGGATAACAGTTTCGGGGCATTGAGATTTAAGAATTCTGCAGCCCTGATAGGTAGCTGCAAGTTTAATTGATCAGGGGTGTATTTCTTACCTATAATAGATTTAAGTTGGTGGTATTCTAAGAATTTTGTGCTGCTGATTTCATATCGTGAAGTAATTGTATCAAAAGGGAGAAAGTTCCCATTTTCTATTAAATGTTCTAACTGTTTTATTCCTTTTTTCTTCCACTGAGGGAAGTTTATCATTTTCCGGTTTTGCTGGATGTCGGGATTGTTCCAAATAGGTGTAAGTTTGCATGGAATAAGCAAGGACTTGGTTAGTTTAAGAAATTCCCACCAGGCCATTAGTGAGGAGCATTTTTGGCGTTTGACAGCTGTGCTGATAAATGGCAGGTCTGAAATTGCCATATCCTCACACATAGCTTCTTCTATATTAAGCCATGGTTCATCTAGATAGCTAGGTTTAAGCCATTTAGAGATGTATTGTAGTCTATTGCTTATAAAGTAATTTTGGAAATTAGGCAAGTCTAAGCCACCGCTATCTTTAGTCTTCTGGAGTGTTTTTAGACTAATCCGTGGTGGTTTGTCTTTCCAGAGAAATCTAGTAACATTAGAGTCCAGTGATTTAAACCAGGTGGAGGGAGGTTTAATGGGGATCATTGAAAACAGATAATTGATTTTAGGTAGAATCATCATTTTTATAGTTGCAACTCTTCCCATTAGTGATATGGGTAAAGATTTCCACCGTGTGAGATCGTCCTCAATTGTTTTTAGTAGAGGGACATAATTTAGCTTTATAAGGTCTGACAGTCTGGGTGAGATGTTTATTCCCAAGTATCTAATATCTCCTGACTGTAAAGCAGTGTCAGGAGTATTATGGAAGGAACAGTTGATGGGTAGAACGGTGGTTTTAGACCAATTAATGGAATATTCAGAAATTGATGAGAATTTATTGATGAGTGCGATTGTCTGACAGATGGATGATTGTGAATTTTGAAGGAAAAGTAATACATCATCAGCATAAAGACTGGTCTTATGCTCCATATTTCTACAGTTAATGCCTTTAATGTCTTTGTTTTGTCTAATGCTAGCTGCTAAGGGTTCAATAAAGATTGCAAAAAGTGAGGGGGAGAGTGGACAGCCTTGTCTGGTGCCTCTCTGCAATCTGAAGCTGTGAGAAGTTTGATCATTTGTCCTGACGCATGCATTTGGATTGCTATACAGTATCTTTATCCAGTCGATAAACGATGAGCCAAACCCGAATTTTCTTAATGTTGCAAATAAGAAAAAAAGCACTTTGATGTTCTGTCTGCAATTTATCTACTACAGATCAACTTTCTTTAACCTGCAGAGATGTTTGTGGGTCCTTTTTTGCAAGTCTAAGACAAGTCTTAAGTCTTTGACCTCAAGTAAAAGTCTTTCGTGCTCATGTGACCTGTAATAACTGCTAGATGAAAACTGAAAATATTCATTTAATTTTTTTTTTTTAAATTGAATAAAAAAAACTAAACTCAGCATTTTGATTAATTTAGATCCAATACTTACAGGCTAAATTGATATTTCTTACATTCCTAGATCAGCAGCAGCTGTATCTTATACACAGACGCAGTAAAACCATATTGTTTACAGTGGGACTGATTCCAGTTTGACTTCATGGCAATGTCACCGTTTATGGAAACTGTGTTCAGCAAATGTCTCATTTTTCTTCTTGAACACATTTTGTGCAGCATATCTGTTGGTGTTAACATTATTTTAGTACCAAAGTTAAAACAAGCTAATGTTTCCACCTCTGTGGGTTTACGCTTGCTGCAAACATAAATGCTAACAATAAGTTTTCATGTAATTGTGATTTACCTCTCCAAGTTTTTTTTAAGGTGGATCTGTCATGGTTAAGACTTTTTGTGTCTTACTTTTCCTGTTTTATTTGGTAGTTTTTCCTTTTTAGTAAGTAGTAAGTAAGTAAGTAAAGTTTATTTATAAAGCGCTTTTCACAGATAAAAATCACAAAGTGCTGTACATAAAAATGGGTACAATAACACAATCAGCAACAATCAGCAAAAATTAAAATCATCCAAGAATCAACCAAAAGCTCTTCTAAACAGTAGAGTCTTTAGCTGCATTTTAAAAGAGTCCACAGAGTCAAGCACACGAAGGGACAGAGGCAGCTCATTCCAGAGTCTGGGAGCAACAGACTGGAAAGACAGGTCACCACGAGTTTTAAAACGAGTTTTTGGAACCTTCAGGAGGTTCTGGCCAGAAGACCGAAGAGAGCGTCCAGAAGAGTATGGACATAGTAAGTCGGTGATATACTGAGGGGCCTGACCATGTAACGCCTGAAAGGTCAATACTAAAATTTTAAAATCTATGCGAAATTTAACAGGAAGCCAATGAAGACGTGTCAAAACAGGGGTGATGTGGGCTGTTCTGGCTGCACCTGTCAAAAGTCTGGCAGCAGAGTTCTGCACAATTTGAAGCTTATTTAGAGTTGTCTTATTTATGTAAGTGAAAACAGAGTTACAGTAATCAATGCGACTCGAGATGAAAGCATGGATGATCATTTCAAGATCTGATTTTGACAACAACCTCCTTACTTTAGAGATGTTTCTTAGATGATAGAAACTGTTTTTGGTCAGTTGTCGGGTGTGACTCTCCAAAGACATGGCCTGATCAAACACAACCCCAAGGTTTCTGAGACTGGTTTTCACAGACGGTCCCAGAGCACCAAGATAGTTTTTGATCATAGGTATCTTTTTATCAGGGGCAATGATCAGAGTTTCTGTTTTGTTAGAATTTATCTGAAGGTAATTTGAGGAGAGCCAGTTTTTAATGCAGGACACACATTCTAACAACATAGATAAAAAATAAAACTCTGAATCATTGAAGGAACAGTACAACTGAATATCATTTAGCTCCCTTATGTCTTGTTTAGCTTTTGTTCCATGTTCATCCGTTTCACCTGTGTTCAGTTAGTTCATCTGTGTCACCTGTGTCTCGTTTGGTTCAGTGTATTTATAGTCCTCACTTGTTGGTTTTCTTTGCTGGATCATTGTGTTAGAGTTAGTCCTGAGTTCCTGTGTTGGTATAAATTCACAGCTGTTTCTGCATCCTGGCTTCATGACTCCTGCATTAGGGTCCACACTTTCACCTCCCACGTCACCACATTGACAGGATCGAAGTGGATGTGGTGGACCTGGTGTCTTGGATTTTAATACCACAGATGTTGTCATTTGCAGCCTTGCTTTGGTATCTCTTTATTAAGTATTCAGTGTTGGTACTGTTGTTGTAATTTTCACCTGGATATGTCTGTGTTTGTGTGACATTACATCATCGAAACGTCTGGGGAAAAGACAGCACACAACACAGACAGCATACAGGTGATAAGTTAGAGAGAAGATCAAGAAGAAATCTGAAGAGTCTCAAGTCATTAAAAATGCAACTCAAAGCCGAGTCTCAGACTTGAGTCTAAGTCTCTGATAACTTGTTGATTCTAGTCGAACTTGTTCACTTTGCTAAAAAAAAAAAAAAAAATTCAAAAACCCTCCCAGCTCTCTCTAATTACATTATAATCAAATCACTGTAAATTCCATTTAAAGCAATGATTTTTAAAATGCAAAAGAGCCCCTGTTGTTACCTCAGCAAGTCTTTTTCCATCATCTATATTTTATATAAATACATACACATACATGCTGTACAAACATAAAGGTTAGGTGTGGGTGGATGTGAAGTAACTTCTGACAATGAATTGAAGTTTTTAAACTGGGCCCACCACTGAAGAAAAGGAGACACCCACACACCGACTGACAGGGAGAGAACTTTTAAGCCTTGTGGTTATATTTCCCTTGAGCCTACCCCTGCTTTACAACTCCATTAACTGCTGTAGTGCAGATTTTAGACTACTTCGGCTCAGATTTGTTCTGAAACAAATCAAAAATAGACGAATGTAACTCCAAAATGTGAGTCCCTGAACACCTTTGGTTTAATTCTTCCCCCTAACCAAAGGGACAAAGCAAAATATTAGTACAACTACATATACCACTTTTCACACCCTTAAGAGACCCACCTCAAGATACAGGGCTACCCTTCTGACCTCCTTCATTTAAGACTTGGACTTCTTCCTCTTTACCCACTCCTTGTGTCTTGCCACAGCAGCAGCAGCTTGTGTGTAGTTTCTGTGTGTTGTGTGTGTGCATGTGCAGAGAGATCTCCAGTGATTCCTTGAACCCTGCAGCCAGTCTCATTTCAGCGCTTTTCTAAACATCACCTCTCAAAGCTCATTCCCGAATAAAAGACAACATGGAAAGAAAAACAGGACAGCAGCAGAAAAAGAAGGAAATGTTATTTAAAAGGTACCAGACCGCAGCATTTTCCACTGATATTATATACTCCCTGCCCAATCCAAAATATATATGGGCCGCAGGCCAAGAATGTAAAAATAAAACACACAGGCTCAACATCTGGAGCAACCTGAACAAAACCCTCATTTAATCTTCCCTGAATACTGCATTCTATCATCCAACCTCTGGTCTTTTTTACTTATTGGAACACATTCGCTTATAGTGTCTTCAAATGCACATCGACTGCACACAAGACTGATATGGAGTTCACAGCAGCCTGTATAACATCACCAGCACTTCTCGCTGATTTTTCCAACATAATCTCAGATCACATTTTTAAAAAAGTAATTTTTAAAACAAAAGGAAGATTTACAAACAGTTTTTTTTTTTAATGTTCATCATTGTAGAATTAAAAATGATCTCGAACTGCTTCAGAAATTACTACAATGAAACTACAATAAATGTATTTAAAAATTACACAGCATATAACTGAAGATATGTTTTTATAAAAAGGAGATAGATGTTGGTGATGAGAAGAAATATATGCATGTGGGATCAACAAGGATCAGATGTCCTGCAATATTTCACCACTTCTCATTAACCAGGGGTGAAAGTTCCCGTTTCGTGTGAAGAGAAAGGTTAAAATATCTTGTTCTTTAAAGTGTATAGTCAGTAAAATCCCTTTAAGTTTAAATGTGATGTGTCTTTTCCTCTATGATAAGTGTGGGTCGGCACTTCTGCTGGGTGTAAGAGCTAAAGAGCACGCTAAGAGCTGTGCAAGTTGTAGGTTTCATTCCTGCGTGGGACAGTAGGAGAGTGCCAGGTACAGCAAACCACCGGCTACGGCACCTCTGCCAAGATCGTAGTAAAAAAGCAAAAATGTTAATATCTTCTGCTCCACTGGTATCGGTATTTTTTATTATCCTTTAATAATTTTTTCAGTTACAAAAGACACCCCTAAATCCTTCCACAGGAGTCTCTCTGGGGATTTTGTGGCTTGTTACAGGAAGCACTTCGGCATGACAAGGAGCAAAACAACTCAATGTTAATTTCAATCAGAGGACTTCTGCCCATAATTGACATAATTTCAGACATGTACGTGCATGATAGCATGATATTACTTTGCAGCATCAGACACAGTAGGATCACATTTTACCCTCTTTGAACAGTAAACACAACAAAGCCAAGTTTTGCCAGCTGACCATTTAAAGATCATTTGAAACTTGACTGGGAGCCTTCCAGTGAGGAATTGGTGTGTGTCTGCTGTACATATGTGGGTTCTCTACGGATACACAGATAGAGGTCTTTGAATATACTAACCAGATGTTTAATAAATAAATTGAAACACTGCTTTTTGTCTCTTTTTTCTTTGGAGAACGATCTTCTATTTTCAAAACTGCATAGCTGGTTCATTCCAAGATCATCAAAATATGATTTGGAACTTTAATTTGTGTTACAGTTTGTAGTAGAAGTAATATCAAACATGTAGTTCTGGTATCTCATTCACGACTGTGGAAGAGAAAATCTAAAACACCAACTAACTGTTGATGCAAACTTGCAGCTGTTTTTCTGCACATCTTTCAGTCTTGCCGCTCATCACTGCTTCGTTTCTCCGACCCTTTCCCATCCTTGCTTTCTCCAAGACCAATCAGCGTCATGCAAAGACGTTATTCATTATGTCACTTCCTCTTATGTAACTTTCCAAGATACCATAAATAGCATTAATAGCAAAACAAATAAACCATCAATTTTCATTTATTTTAAACCTTTTTGACCACATTGTACTTTTTTTTAAATATATCTCTGTATACATCCAATTAGAAATATACTTACAATAAATGTTCTTAACATAGTTTTTTAAAATTAATATCAGATATGACAACATAACATGTTTGTACCTGGTAAAACTGGAGTTTGAAGTGGATTACAGTGTGGACATATGGCTCATGTATCCATGCAGGAAAAGGTAAATAGGAAGTTGATTTACTGATATATTGTCATGTCAGTTTGTCTTGGACAAAACAGATGATCAGAAAAACATCCCATAATGAAAGAAAAGTTAATTAAATTTGTTATCCAGTGGTATTGAACAATAGAAAAACACAGTTACACTGAAGCACTTACAGGCAACACGAGAAGTGACAAAGCAAGAGTCTGCACACAGAGATGCAGCTGACAGCTCAGGTTTACAAGCACAAAGATGTGTGTATCCATATGCGTGTGGTTTGTACGCATACGAATTCCATCTTTGTAAGCGTCTGATAACCTATAACCTGCAGCTCAATCCAGCTCAGCAGTGAATGCAGAACACACACAAAAATCAAAACTGAACATCACTGACATCACTGACAGTACACACTACAGGCGTTTTATCAGACACATTCATTCCTTTTCCCACTGACACACACAGACACACACACAAGCATGCATGCACGGCGTGGATAATAATAACCCCTGGTTCACACCATGAAGAATAAGCTACAGAAAATGAAAGCTAACATCTTGTGCAGTCTCTGTAAAGCACACTGAACAACTGCAGTTATTTTAGTAAAATATAATGTCTGGAGACCTAAAAACTCATAAATGTGCTCGATCTTCTCTTCTTTCTTTGCAGCGGTTTCAAATCTGCTTGAAAATGTGCCTGAGATAGTGCTCATCTCCCAAAAAATCAATAACAAAGAAAAATGGATTGATCAACTAAAAATGATCATCCAGTTAAATTGTGTACACAAAGCGTAACTGCAGGCTCTCTGGAGAAAACGAACTGGATCAAATTTCCTCCAGTGAATACACAGTCAGCTTGTTGCAACATCATCCGACAAACTGTCCTGTTCAGATTCATCATTGCTGTTAAAACAGATGATGCTCTTTCGTGGAAAAGCTCGAGCTATAAAATAAGAAATAAGTACTATAAATAGATCTTTGGGGTTGACAGTAAGCAACAGCTAGACTGTCATCTTCCCAACAAATACAATTTCTACAAAACATGCTACATTGCTTAATGTTGAACATTCATCCAACATATCTGTGTTTCTCGTTACTCTTTCAATAAAGTCATATCTGAACAGGGACAGATTGCCATTTTTTTTATGTGTGTATGTGTGTGTGTGCTTTGTTTCTTTTCAGTGCTGCAAGGCGCAAGTTTAATGTTTGATTCCAAGTTTAAGGTTTATCAAATTAGAAACAAAAGATTTATTGACTCACTTTTGTTCAACAAACAGTATCTTTCATGGGGCTTTTAAGTACACAACTCCATGTTCACACAATATGGATTGCACAGTTTGTTTTTTGGTGAGCTGAGTGGGCAGTATGCACGTGGTCCATGCATATCACTACATGGATGGAAATTTGTCTCTGCAGTGCTTTTTAAAAGTGCCAGTGTTTACATCAAGTTTTGTAGCATTGGCGAGGTAAAGCTGTGCTTAAAATGTCATTAAGCAATACACAAAAGCCTTCAAAAGTTAGTTTTCCACTAAGATATGTTTAGATACATGCATTATATAGAAAAAAAGGTGGATTCTCACCAGAGCGTGGACAAGAATGTTTCCAAGAGCCAGAGCTGTCAAAATATTAGTTTGTCTGCTACATTTCCCCAATCCACCCCCATCAAGTTATTCCTGTACAAGGGCGGGGCCTTCGACCTCAGTTTGAGAACCACTGGTTCAAGAACTGATCTGTGGAAATGATTGGTTTGATTGTTGAAATGTAATTTGTTTGAAATGTAATCGTGCATGTTTTAATAATATGTGGTAATACAGAAGGTCTTCCTATTTTTACACTACAACGTTCTGATGAAACAGCATTGTGTCACATTAAATTCACTAATTGTTTAAACATGTTTTAAAAAGTCCAGACATCCAAACGTCTGTCTTGTTTGCGATTTATTGTTATTAATTTGCAATGGCTGCATTTCTTTCAGCAAACAATAAATCACTTTGAATAAAGATCACTATGCACATTAATGCTGTGTCTGAAGCCCAGTTCTTTCCTACAATAAAATCCCATCAGTCCAACTTATAAATGACACTTTAAGCTTTTGGTAGCTTTAGAAGTCTCCCCTTCTTTCTTCTTCAGACCCTGCTGCTTTATCGCTTTCTCTTCCTACCTATTTAGTTTAAGTAAAATCTTCACCATCTATTTCTCTCCTTTCTACTCCCATCCACTCTCCTCCTCCTCCCCCTCCTCCTGCTTCAGTTAATTCATGTACGGCATCATGATTGAATATTAATAATTCACATCAGCTCTCCCTGATGACTCATTACAACCCTTTGGATGGAGGAGAGGGAGACACGTGCACGGATGACAAAATGAAAGTATTGCAAGCGCTCACAACCTGAAGGTATCTTAAACCATAAGCTTTTGTTTACTCTTTTTTTTTTTTTTTTGTAAAATTCTGACATTGAGTTTTAGACAAACATGAACACATGGGTTCACATATAACAACACACATTTAATGCAGCGAAATGGAAAGCTGACAGGAACAGGAATCTTTCACAGATTAATAAATAGAAGAGGAAAGCAAAACGGTTTTAGTCCTCCTTTGGGGAATCTTGAAAGAGTCAGGGTACAGTTAAAGTAATGGTCACAAAATGACAATATTATCGTCATTTATGTAAGAGGGGAATTTTTTTCTGATCACGCACCTGTGAGACCACGAAAAGTTGTGATATACAGAAACAGAGTCAACAGCTGAATTTAAGGGGATTTCATCACTGGTATTTTTAAATCTATATAGATTTTTCTTTAAAAAAGAATTGCGTCTACTGGAGAACAAGATGAACATTGGCCTGCCTGTGAGTCTATGTTCATGCGATCTATCAACATGGTGCTTCACCTTTTTCATAAGTTGAATTTTAAATATCATTTTTATGAACCTCATTTTATTGGATTTGCTTCCATGAGGAAAAGCCCACCTCTCCCCCACACACTCAAAAACATATTCGCACACATACTTTTTCAGAACCATTTAGTCCCATTAGGATAGGAGGGAGATGAACACCTTGCAGACTGCAAGGTGTGTGTCAATCGATGGAGGTTAAACCCTGGGTTCAAATATAAACAGCTGGATAAGTCACAATCAATAACTCTGATCCCCTGGTGGCTGGTCAATACCTCCCACTCCTCACCCCATCCCAAACACACACACACTTTGCCAAGATAAGGAGCTACAGAGAAAAGAATCAGCAGACTCAAAAGTAGTTACACACACACATATACATACATGTAATATACTTACACATACATTAGATATGTAATACACATATATATATATATATATATATATATATATATATATATATATATATATATATATATATATATATATATATATATATATATACATACATATATATTTTACATATACACATATACACATATATACATATACATATATATATATATATATATACACACACACACACACACACACACATATATATATATATATATATATATATATATATATATATATATATATATATATATATATATATATATATATATATATATATACATATACACACATCATACACACACGCACACACACACACATGCAGACAGAGTTGTCTTGTTTATTTTTTTGCACTACTGGAATACCTTCCACAGCTAACTTACATTGAAAAACATTTTGATGCACACTCAAAGTGAAAATGAGAAACATGCAAATGTGCATCACTGTGAGTGCATAATCTTTCTTTTCATGACGTGTTCATCTGTGACATAATGTCTTGAACACCAATTATGCACCAGGTGCAAATGCACCTTTTTGAGCTCTTTGTTTTTTGTTCTTTTTTTTTGCCGGCACCAAGCTGAAACCAAACCTAGTGGGTCCAACGCTCTAGAAAGAGAATATTTTTCCTTGTGTGCGTGTACATGTGTTGATGCTCTGTGTGTGTTCGTCTCACTGCTAAGCCATAGAGGAGATGGACTCCATATGCATGGTGTTTTCACAGCCCTGAAGGAAATCATGACCATGGCAAAAAACCCATGAGCTATTTCACTAAGGTCTCATTTGTCTGTGTCTTTGTGTGTGTGCGTCTAGTAGAAGAGGGAATGGTGTGTGTGGGCATGAGTGCATTATTTGTGTAAGTCCGTGTGTGTTCCCTGAGTGAATTTTTTTTTTTCATCCATGCTGGCATGCAAAGAGTATCACACCCACCTTTCTATGACCAGCACAAAATAAAAATATACCCCACTTCCAGTTTGCATGCCAAGACTTTAGAGTTGTGTTCTCACATGTGTGTTTGCAAATGTACTTGAAATGGTGCTGAGTGGGTTTTGGCGGTGCAACACTGGTGGAAAAAAGTCTTACAATATTTATTCTCCTCTTCGGCTAAAGACCAGTAGAGGTGCTGCTGAATGCAGTTGTTTGACCATTTTCATTCTGTACTTAAAATAAAAATAATCATAAATAAAATAAAGTTTACTGCTAATTTTAGGGTGGAAATACAATAAACCTCAGGTGTCATTTCAACTCTTGGGCACAAAGATTAGACGAAAAAAAAAAAAAAAAGAGAAGATTATGTGGAAAAAAAGATGAGTATCACCTGTTATCAGAACCAAGCATCGTGGGAGAGTGTCATTCTTCTGTTCTCAGTGTAGACATATTCCCACCAAACTACACGACAGGAAGAGACTGGTTGATTGCTTCTAATGTAGGCTTTTGCGAGGCATTATCATTGTGATAAAGTTGGGAGCTATCACTCAGGCAAGCCTGCTTATGCAGCCCAGCCTGAGCCAGCTAATCATTTACAGCAGCAGTCTAAGCAGGGCACATGGCTTCATTAGCCCACCAGCATTATCCGCCTGATTAGCATGTGCCTCCTTGTTGGTTGCCTGTCGTTTTGTTTGCTTGGCCATCCAAGTGAGGACAGTACGTCTTTGGGAAGAAAACTTTCAATCATGAAATAAAACATCAAACAAAAAAAGAAAGAAAAGAAAGAGTGAGAGGGAGACAAAATGAGACAAAACTAGAGTATGTACATGTAAATGGTGCACAAATTTAAAGTGCATATAAACTGTATCTATGGAAGTGTGATAAGTTTCAAATGTGACAGAAGACTTCTCAGGAAGACAGGTGCCATAGGAGGAAAAAAACAAGCATCAGTGATTATCTAAAGAGCCACAGACTCAGGAGACAGAAGCTCTTTATGATAGAATCAATAAGCATTCATGGTCGACTGCTTTGGAACCACCGGTTTTCCCTCTAACGCACATGAATCAATACAGGTGATTATCACAGGTAACCCCTCACTTTCTGACTGTGATCTTTAGACTGCAAAACATCCAGCTCAATATCCTTAGAAAACCAGCTGAACATTAAGCCAAATGTATCAGCATTGCTGCAGAGTGGTTTCAGTTGAATATCATAGTCATAAAAATGGGACAGAAAGACAGAATTAAATTAAAAATACTCCATCACCGACATCAAGTCCTATAATGAACCTCGCCAGAATTGATTCCAGTTTAACTCTTCTGCACTTTTTATTTTCTCTTTTCATAAATGTTAAGAATCCAGCACAGAATCATTGCCAGGATAGAAAGTAATGAGTAATATCATTCCTAGCACTTTCTGGACTGCACCAGTCTGGTATGGTATAATGTGTTTTGTATGATGATGCCCTCTTTGCCCCAGGTTGAGTCTATGTCTAAGGTCAATCTCTCTTTCTCATTAGTTTTGACCTCGTGCAACCTCCTCTCATCTACGGTGACACAATAGGTCAAACCAAACACACTAATTATGGGGAAATGGAGGTGGAGAGTGTCAATGTTTATAGTCTAGAAAGAAGCAAACAATAATTAAAAAGGGGTAAACAGCAAGGTATGACACTGTATCATAATAAAGCTTTTCTCACCTAATATTAACCAGGATGCTGAACGCTGTGATACAGCAGGCAGGAGAAACAGTAGATACTTTGGTTACCCAACAACAGATGAACAACATATGAAAGCAAACACACTAGAATATCAAATGCACATGATTGCCTTCACATTCATAGCACTATGTCTAAAAAATTTGTACACACATGCACATGTGTGCACAAGTTATTAAGCTGCCAAAACTGTAATTCCCCGTGCAAACTGTTTGCCCTACATCTGCCTTATGGACATAATATGTCTGCACTGCCAGACACACACACACACACACACACACACACACACACACACACACACACACACACATACAGAATCCAACAGCGCACATCACAAGAACATCTGATTCTCTTTAGTACTGCAGCTTCTATTTCACACTGGTCCTAAATAGACACACTTGGAAGAATACAAACCCATGCACACAAGCAAGCACACATTTTATCTGTAATCCAGAATACCTCCAGAACAAACAGAAAACAATTCCAGGCATTTATCCCCTCAGTCAGCAGCCAGACGCACCAGGCGGAATGAGTTGCATGGCAGAATAAAGTCAAAGTAATGGCTAAAGACCAAGCTCACTATCAAAACTATGCACAACAGACATTTTGAATCACACAAATGTGGACATTCATGCTTACTCAACAACGTTCTTGAACCATTTAAGGTAACAAACTGATTGACAGGCAGAGGAACCAAAATGTGAGTAAAAAATGGTGGAAAGCAGAATTATTTCACTGCTTGAAATCAGTATATATTCTGATACAGTGTGGTGCCACTAAACTAAAGCATATGGTTGTCAGCAGAGGGAGAAAAAGAGGTAAGGAGAGTGGGAAAGACAGAGAGGAGCTAAGATAACGAACCATTAAACTTGGCACCGCTGTCCAAAATTCTGAGGAGAGGGAGATAGAGCATCTTTAAACACTGTCATTTGACTTTGAACAAAGTGACTTTTGAAGTGAAAGAAGCTGTTTCCCCCTTTTCCCTTTTTTCCTTTTTCCCTTCCCTCCACATTTTAATGCTCCCTGCTCTATCATGTAAATCCCCATTCAAATTAGTTGGGCATTAGAGCCCTCAGCAGTAATGTCAGAGAGACTGAATGAGATGGGGGACTTAAGCACCTAACGAACAATGAAATTCCCAAGCCTTGGGACAGGACAATTAAGAAGCAGGCTTAGCCAATGATGAAAATTTATTGCTATCTAATACATATTTCTATTTTCTGAACACTAACCAATTTGAATGTGATTAAGGGGGGTGGGGCGCTTCATTAAAGAGACGCTGGCTCTCAGAGGTCGCTGGGAGAGGAGCCTTTTGATGTTAAATTACAAATACGGAGGAGAAAGGCACTGCCATTGTCTTTTTGGGGTCCAAGTATTGTTTTCTGTGGTTCCCCTTAAACGGGTTAGTTAACCCTTTGCTGTCCAGGAGAGATGCTAATATGAGGGGCCTCGGGGAGCAAGAGGAGGGGAGACTGGAATAGAGAGGGCTTTTTAGTGGGATAATAGACAAAATAAATGCCTTAGCACTTATTCCTTTCATCAGAATGAAAGCATCCATCCATTGATTGTTTCCTCCTTTTCCCCTCCATCAGTCTGTCTGTCAGCGGCACTCGCAGTGGGTGTGTTTGCCTCGGTAAGAGCCACAGGAAACTCATCAGAAAGGAAAAGCACAGAAGGGCTAAAGCTAACAAGGCCATTAGAAAACAATAACAGATTTATGTGCACAGCTGCTAATAAATGTGTCATTCTGGTCAATCTAGCAAAGAAGTCCTCACAATTTGACAGAACAAATAATGTTAAGTTCAAAAGACTTAATTTATTCAGTGAAAGTTTGGGATGTGCTCGTCCATAAGATAACAGCATGATCCTCATCAGATAATTACAGTCCACACTGTATACAGTTTTCCACTTGGGTGCTGTTGGACCATAAAAGCTCCAACAACATAAGAGGAAAACAGCAGAGCATCAGCTTTGCATCACATCATTATCCCCAGATCTGAAGCTCTGAATGATCTATCACATACTCGGAAGGAAGAGGACAATGCCTCTTTTGTTATTCAACTGTCCGGCACAGAGAAAGGGATCATAATTTGGGTCAGAGATGAGCACAGCAAACTATGCATATATCTTCTTCCCTGCAACATGTACCAGGGCCAGATTAATTTGAGTTAATAGATGCGTTCTCAGGCCCAGTTTGGAGGGGATAAAGGACATTTTCATTAACTTTCTTTATATTTAATGTTCAATTAGTTGCGGGTATAACAGGACCATAATCAGATGGAAATATGGGCAGGAATTAATGCCCCGGCAGGAAGAAGAAAGACCAAGGGATTGGTATGTACCCACTGCAAAAGCTGCATGTTCTGCATGTCTGAATAAGTGCATGCATGTGTGTTTGCCTGCATGAGGATATAAAATCAAATGCTCTGTATGTACAGTACAAAAGGTATTAAGTCTCATAAATATATTTAAGGAGATTAGTTGAAATATTTACATAAATACACAAATAGCTGCGGAGCTGTGTCAGGAGAAATGCCGCCGGGAAAGCGAATGAAGGAGGTTTACAACAGCATAAAGAGAAAATGAATGACATGGAAAATAGAAAAATCAAACGGTTTATTGTGTGGGTGAGGCATGCTTTTATCATCCTGATAGGCAGCGTTTAGTGTCGCGTGTGCATGTGTGTCTGTGACTGATGCGGCGTGTTGTGTTGCATGTCACGCTGAGTGATAGGATTACTCATTTTCCCCTTAGCAGAACACAAATCACTCTTTTATCCGCCATCATTGAATCTTTCCAGGGTTAAGTGTTTATGTTCACAGCTTCTTACTGTGCTCTGCTATGATGTGTGTGTGTGTTTTTGCATATGTTTGTGTGCTCAGAAGAATATTCCTTTGACCTTCAGCAGAAAAGCAAGATGCTAGAAACCAAATGACAGCAACAGTGACATCTTGTCTCAGGTTGTCTGCTAACGGCATGTCTCCATTTCATGCAGGTACGCACGCACATACACCTATTTACACACACAAAGATACACGTAAACACCTGCTGCAAACGACCTGAGATGTTAAAGCAAATAGAAAAACACAGAAGAGAAGAAAGGGAAGAGATGTTAGGAAAACTGAATATGTAAAAAAGAACAGGGCAGTGCAACCCTAACCAAAGAATTTCATTTTGTAGATCTTGCAGTTTTGTTGCCTTAATTGTACCAGATATGTTACTTAAAATTGAAGGGAAAAAAAGTGTTTTCATTTCGAGTCAATCCCAGATCTTAAAGATCAATTTTCCACTACTCATCCTTTTTTGTCTTAAGTACTTTGTTTTTCATTAATGAGGCAGCTGTCCATTATAAATTGTCATATTGTGTTAAGTCATGGTCCATTTTTGGGCTGTTTAGGAAGCAGTGGTACCTGGAGAAAATGCATACATGTGGAAAATCCTCAGCTGAGTTTTAAACTAGGAATCTTCTCACTCTGAGGTAAAACAAAGCGAACAACCACGCTACCATGCTGTCTGTATAACAATTAATAATTTCAAAAAACCCAATACTGTGTCATCATTTTACCATTATTTGTGACATGAAGCATTAGCAACTGATCTCCAAAACTTCTCTTTTCCAAGTTAAACAATTCCAATTTCCATCAATGGCAAAACTGCATGTATTGAAATTTGACAAAGTCAAAGTTTGAAGTAAGTTATCAGTGGCTATGGGGTTGTTTTAGCTATTGCAAAAGTTTACAAATGATTAAGGTGAGTACATTTTGATGTGCTGCTTATTTGTGGCCTACTCCTCATTTATAAAATGTCAAAACATGTTTCATGTAAATTCCATGCAAGTAAGTCAATTATAAAAATGCCAGACTGTGAAAAAAAATCTATAAAAAATGTCCTAATTTAGGTTCGGTTCATTCAGATAACTGTGGAGCGTTGTGTCCAGCAGAGACAGCATGAAAAGAAAAGCTAAAAATTCTGCCATTAGAAGAGTCCTGAGCACTACAGGGGTTAATCTGTTGAGTTACACACAGCAATATGGGTGGGAAAGTCAAATAGAAAAATCAAAATTGGGATTTTTACTTCACAATTTTAAAATGGATTTTTTGATAAAAAAAAAAACTTTCTTTTTTTTTCAAATAAATAAATAAAAAATCCATTATAATTTTTATGTATTGATCTTTTTACTTGTCTTCTTGGGCGTTATAGCAGCAGAATGATAGTTTGGCTCCTGTGTGTTTTTTTTCCCAACTGAAATCAAGAAAAATGACGAGCAAAAAAAAAGTTTTGCTCAGTTTTTTTTTTCTTTTTAGTTACAAAAATCAGCTATATAAAAGATTTGTGAGAATCATAATTTACGATTAATCGAATCGCCACCCAAAAGATTGGAATCAAATCGGGACAAAAGCATATCGTCACAGCCCAACTCAGTAATGCTACTTTTTTCTTTTTCTACATCAATATATCAAAATATTCATCTAATGAATGAGATGAGAATCATTTCAGGGCCTTTGTTTGTCATGTTCTCAGACTTTCACATCGAAAAACATCTACAGCATCCTTTTAATTTATTTTCCAAACCCATTAAATGTTCAAAATACTTCATTGCATGCCAAGGACAACTCTGGCGTTATTTATCTCACTGAGAGAGAGAGCAACATTCAGCGGAAGTGAGAGGCTAAAAGACTGCCCCCACAAAATTCAAACTGCCTGTATGCAGTGTGCTTCATTTTTGAATTAATTAAATCAACCCAGAAAAACATTTTTGATAACAGTATTTGTATTTCATCAGTCTTTCATGTCTGTGCCACAATAAACTGGTTACAGCTTAATGTAATCTTTAGTCATAGTCAATGAAATTTGTAGTCCCAGTGAACCATTTACAAATCCAATGTCCTCTCTGCATGTTTTGCTTTTAGTGTTTGTGCACTCCATCTAAGTGAATTCCTCTCCTACTTTCAAACAATTTCATGCTCTAATTTCAAAGCCTACTTCTTGAAAGATAACAGAGAAACATGGAGAAAATTCTGATAATTTGGCTACGATCCCTTCTGAGTTCATTAGCTGCCAACATTAATTAAAAACAAACAGGATAAATTGACCACAAATGGAATTTTGACTGGAATCTTGTTGGGAATCCAATAAAACTGTAGAAAAAAAAAACAATTTCAATTACAGTGTAAGCTGTCTAAAGCTGGGGTCAGATCTGCCCCTCTTCACTGAACTTCAGGGCTTCCAAGGCTCTGTCTTGGTGAGTGCATCAAGGGACTTGAACACAGACGATTACTGAGGTAATTTGGCTGAAAGCCCACTTGAATTGGCCCAGACCCTCGATACTATCGGCTTCACAATTAACCAACAAAAACAGATAACCTCCAAATCTCTCCAAGTTGTTGCAGCTATGATGGCTCACCGGTCTTGCTCAACACACACACACTTACACACACACACACACACACAAACATTGTGCATCGACTTGTGCTCATTTTGAACTTATAGAGATACAGTAAAGAACAACACACTCATGAAGTCACACAAAAATGCTCACACAAACCCAAATACACTGCAGGGATTTCTGTCCAATTAACATGCATGCAAAGCAATTTAGAACCCAACAAGATGTTTTTGTCTGACTGCTCCAGGGTAATTTAGCACTTCTGTTTCCACACAAGCCTGCCATGAAGGGAGGAGGGGGTGGAGCGAAGAGGGGTTAGAAAAGTGGAATGGATTTCTTGATTAAAACTGGCCTTTCCCCCCCTCTCTCTGCGTACAGAGGCGCAAGGCTACGGCTACACACACGCAGCAAACATGCAGCGAATCCATATGGCCTAATACAGAGACAGCATCATTGTTAATTTCCTTTGTTAGCTGTCTGCTCTCCAGGCCGATTTAATTTGTGGTGGTGTTTTAGTGAGCGGTGAACAGGAATTGAATCAACAGACATTCGTTCAGCCGTACATTCTTCTGTCTCCGTCTTGTTGTGTGTGTCCGTTTTACATACCGTTCAATAATTGGACTTAGATTACTGTTGATGTGAATGCATGATCACACCGTTGCCTCCCTGTAGTAGAAATCTGCAGATGGTTAGCTGACTGTCAGTCATACCTGAATTATCTTTTGGCAACACAGAGCAAAAAAAAAAAGGAATATACAAGGAATAATCATGTAAGTAAGAGGCAGCTGTTATCGCCTTTTACTCTGTCTTTTGTGTCATTGCTGTCACTCACTGCTGCACCCCTTTTTCTCTTTTATCTGTTTCTGTGCTACAGAGACACATTTAACAGTTTTTGGTTGGTGAATAAGTTGTGTTTTCCAATGCAACTTGGTTGTTTGGCAGCAGATGAGCAGCAAGCAGGCAAATGATGAGTTGAGAAGATCTGAGTGAGGTGATATCGAGTCAGCCGAGGCAGAAAACAAATAAGGCAAATGCAATATCTGGTTTCCCTCTTTCACAGCTCCTTCCTCTCCAGCTTTTCTTCACATAATTAAACCTATAGTCACTTTCAATTAGCTAGCTCTCCTCCCTCTGCATGCCTTTATGCAAAAATTAATTAGTCAATTAGCCAATTAACATGTGAGCAGGCCTTTGTGTTAACGAGGCTTTTACAAGCTGTGGCAACCCTGCAGTAATGGCAGACAAGCAATAGATGCCAAGGGACTCTTTCATACCACAAAGATTCTGCACAACCGGGCGACGGGCACGTAATAATGGAACACATGCAAACACGCACACAGCTGCGTATCCATGACTTCAGACAGATTAACATTTGCTTACATTCATTACCTTAAACCATACTTGCCTAATCCTTGAAGAGGAAATTAGTAACAGAAATATGTTCCTTTTCATTTTAGCTGAGATTGTCATGGTGCCCTCATGTTAATATATAAGATGGAAAATTCCAGGGAAACTGATTGTTCTCTCGGTCCTCATTGCGTGCCAATGTCAGTGGCTCCCAACCAGGGGTGTTCTCCATTCTCAGATCACATAGGGTACAATTACATAATGTTTTTTTTCATTCGGAATTAAATCATTCGGAATTATTGTATTCTCCTACGAGTTTACATGAAAATAATAATTCCGAATGAAGGCCTACACGAAATAAGTCCACACTTAATTCCTCTTTAGAGTGGCGGGTTGGGAAAGGTTCTGATTGGACAGAGGGTGCACGTGACGTATAACGTATACCGGAAATAAACAAAGTTGGCTCCCGGCTTCTGGTTTTTTCAGTTGTAACTTGTAAAAACTAGATAATAAGTACCAGTTTCGCCGCTATTTTGATTATAATTTGAAGTAGCAGCTCAAAACGAGCATACTACTTCACTTTCTGCAGCAACTGAGAAGGAGAAGAAAGATAGACCAGCGAACACAGGAGGCAAAACAACGCTTGTCATCGGGAGAGGACAAGGTAACGAGCATGTGCAATGACCAGAATTAACTTAGAGCAGAATGAAGGTTTACATGACAAAGGAATGAAATGGCTCAGAATTAAAATGCAAATAAAAGCCACTTACATCGGAATTAAGTTAAATTCAGAATAGAAATTTGCATAAAGCAGAATTAACTTTTATTCAGAATTAAACAGGAATTAAAACTTCCATGTAAACGTAGCAATGGCGTGCCTATGTCAGTGACTCCCAACTAGGGTTGTTCTCCATTCTCAGATTGTATAGAAAACACAATGTTTTCACTGCACTGATGCCGTCAAAGTTAGATTTGCATATAAAATAAATCATAACAATTTCACTTTATAATCAAAATTACATTTCAGGTTGGAGGTTGTCAGACACTGCAGTTATACACATAAGCACGTTGGTTGTTGCATCGACAGTCACCTCTGTGTTTCAGATAATTTGAGAAAATCAAACATTTATTGTTCAAACTTCTGGCTGGTTCTGACAAGTGAATGCAGGGTCCGGCATGGAATGTCAAGGTGAAGGCTTTTCACACTTTGAAGAGTTAAAAAGATAATTAAAAAAAAGTCATTCCTCCCTTCATCTCAATACAGCTAAATTATTATAATTCTGTGTGTAAATGCGAGTGTGTCAGTTGTCACAAAACATCTGCATCCGGCGCTTGTCACTATCAGTGTTGGCCTTCATCACTCTTTCTTTTTCTTTTCTGGATCAATTTCTCTTGACAAATTCTCTTGCTGTTTTTCAACATTAATAATAGTTTGGCTCCAGAGCATCTCTTACATCATTACGCTCCAACTGGAACACAAAGGTTGGCAAACCAGATCCTCTTTCAGGATCTCATTATAAAAGCAGATATAAAAACAGAAATGATCCTGCCTTTGTTGTCGCTGCTCCCATTCTTTGGACTAACTTGCCTTCTTATAAAATAAAAATGCTCAGACTCCAAAGGCTTTTAAGCAGCTCTTGAATACCTTAATGTCCTCTTTGCTGTTTGACTGAAGAGCTTGACCCTCTCATTTTGTAGTTTGCTTTATTGTACTTTTTGTGCAATGCTTTTACAACTTTTAGCCTTTTTCTTCTTTTTTTTCTTTTTTTTAAATTTTTTATTATTCCTTGTCGTTATTGTGGTTTCTAGATGTTAGAAAAAAATTGCACCATTTTTTTCCCATAAATACAATATCTAAACGGACATCCTCCAAAAACCTCTTCCTTAATTATTACCACAGGTTGTAGAAATCTTTGTGCTCTGACATTGATAGGTCTATAAAATTTCTACAGAGACAAATCTGACCTTCAGCTTATCCGTTTAACAAATGAATAAACACATAACCTAAAAGGTGCATAACCAGTGAGAACTACACAATAGCAACAGCTGGAACCTGTTAATAAACTTTCATACCACATTCTTGGAAACTTTCCATACCATATTCTTAGAATATGAAATTATTTTTTTCTGGAAACTTTTTTTTTTTTTTTTTTGTGGCCACATGAGAGACACACCCTCCTAATCTGACTGTGTAAACAGATTTAGGTTCCCTCAGCATGAGTAATACCTGAACCACACGTACACACACTTTCATTAACTCTGCTGCAAACCCTTAACTCGTATTCTGCGCAACAGATGGACTTGTTTGCTTATTTTTCTCCAGTTTGGTGATTAGATGTCTTTCACTGGGTGAATCAAGTATGTTGGGACTGGCCTGGAGTCAAGCCAGAAGTCCCTGTAGACTCTTAATGTTGCCACACTGAGGCCCACTGCTGCACACTGTTCCTGCTAAAAGCCCTGGTCCATCCTCTATTAGGCCCAGACCACAAATCACAGCAGTTTATTTTTACTGTGCATTGTACACAGACACACATCTCCCTCCTGAGCCACATAATATGAATGCCTTCTCTTTCATACTCTCACATAGAAATACGCAAAGACAGAAACATGCGCGCAGTCCAGTTGCATCAGGCCACGTCTGTTCAGTGTCTGTGTATAAATATGACTCAGAGACAGCAGTAATGGCTCCTGCTTCAAATAAACAGAGAGCAGAGAAGCCTCCCATCCCTGTTTCCCTCTGACCTAAATCACAGCTGGACAGACACCCCACTTCCTCACATTGGACGTTCTCAAGGAGGCCGATGCGCCGCTACCAGATCTGCGTGCGTGTTGCTGCGTGCGCGTGAATACGCGAAAGGGCCAGCGAGACGGAGAGACAGAGCAGGTTTTGATATATTCCACATGTTGCTCGCTACCCAGACACAACAACTCCTCAGCATTAGGAGGAGTGTTATGAAAAAGCCAAGAGACAGGGAGACATTTCTGCTGGTGAGGAGAGGGGGTTATCGTGGGCATGACCTGATGGGGGGGGTGTAGGAGGCAGGGAACAACATAGATGCTTTTAGGAGGAAAAGAGAAAAACTATGAGTCGTTTAGAGTTTCCACCTACCGAGGTAGAGGACAGGGGAGGAGGGCAAAGAAAAGGAGAGGTCATGGAGGGTTCATGTAAAAAAAGCCATCTGATCACCAAAACAGAACCCAAAAAAAGAACCTGTCATTTTAGGCTCAGCTCATTCAAGTAGACACCCACACACACGCACGCGCGCGCGCGCACACACACACACACACACACACACACACACACACACACACACACACATTTTCTGCTACCAGCAGAAATCTCCCGGTCAGTAAAAAGTGCCCGCCTCCTTGAGAACGTTTATTTTCCCGTTCCGTCAATCTAAACAATCCCTTAAAAGGGTATGCAGATGTTTATGAGACTTCACAGAACAAATGCTGCCTTTCTGACCTGAGGATACACACACCGCGCCGATACACATAAACACACAATGCTTGGAGAAGGCATACTCACTCAGAAACATGCAAATACACACACACACACACACACCACAGCAGAGGAAATACTGGCAAGGATTTGCAGTGAAGACACACTATGAAGAAGTACAACAGAGGAAGGGAGCAGAGTCAACAGCAGCCACAGTTTAATGTCACCGACGCAACAATTGCTCCTCGAGAGCTCGCATGTGTCCTGTTTGGGATGCATAGTCTAGTAAAACACAGGTACGCCGAGAAGCACCTGTCGAATTTCAAAGGATCGGATAAGTAATAAAAAATGCAAAGAATTCTTCACTGAGAAAATAAAAGGAGCCAAAAAGGCTGTGTGTGTGTGTGCGTTTTTTAAAAAGGCTTGTTAAAAAGTTGCCCTCTCCGCCTGAGCTCTAAGGCCACTCAGACAAGCGGTGTTTTAGTGTAAACACACACAGTGGTTTTCCCCTTACATGGCCATGTGCTGCCAAACTGTGTTTGTGTGTATCATGCTGTGCAGAAGATGGGTGATTATGGTCATTATTAACCTGCACGGTGGAAGTGTTTGTGTGCATCTGTGAGGAGCTGGTCTTGTGGAATAAAAAGTTATTTATAACGCACAAGTATTTTACATCACACACTGCTTCTTCCTTCACACCTTAAATATCCGTTTAACAGAACTAGAGGGGAATAACTTTAAACTGTAGAGACGCTATCCACCCATCTTTGGAGGCCCATATCTTCTGGCTTTGGTACTCTGTGCTAGTGGTCAAATTATTTTTAAAATGATGAGTTGAAAAACTACATTCAGAATTCTTTTGATCGCTCTGACGCTTTCCTGTTCGTTCATTAGCTCTATCTGTGGCCATATATATCGCAAATGAATGAAGTTTGAGTGTTTTTATAGCCTTGAGATGGTACAGTCTCATATCTGGGGATAAAGTGTCTTCATGATAGTGACAGTAAGAATTTTGGGGCAGTCAGGCATCAGGAGTGTGAGGCGTTGGGGCTGGAGTATTTGAGGGTCTTTGTAATAAAGCTAAATTCTGCTCTGCTCTTTTTCATTTTAACACACATCCATATGCGCACACTCTAGCAGGCCAACTTTAAAGGCTTAAAGGGCGCCGAACATTGTGATTATGACCGGCTAACCATGAAAAATTAACAGGTTTATCTCTTCCCTCTTTCTATCTCTTGCTCACTTTCTGTGTCTTGCTGCCCCTCCCTATTTAGTAGTTACTCTTTGTAAGGTCCCATCCCCCTGTTCTGTCCATCTGCACTCGTCTCTACCTCCAGCCCAGCTATACTTTTCCAATTTTCTTTCAGTGTCTCCCACTGAGCCCAGGGGAGGACCGGGAGAGAATGGAGCTGTGATTAAGTTGATACATTTTAGATAATAAAAGCAGAATGGCTATCATTCTCCTCTCCCTCTCATACGCAAGAGCGCCTCAGCCCTTCCACCCCAACCCGTTTGCCTCTTTTTCCTCTCTGCTCTGGGCAGTTTGGACACTGATAGACGAACCATATGAAAGGACAATGGATGGGAGACGGTGCAAGGAAGAGAAAGAATGGCGGAGATATGTGCAGACGGTTTCCTTCTCTCCTCGTTGCCTGATATCGTACGTTACTGCAGCACCGTTCCACTTTACGATGGCGCACATTTAAGAGGCAGGAGGAGATATGCTCAAGTTCTGCTATCACTTAAAACTTCTGACTGTCCGCCAGCCTTTTTTTGTTTTTTTTCCATTTTCTGCCCTTTACAGCCTTTTCTGCTTGCCCCACTTCACTTTTCTTTCTGCCAATGTTCATTCAGTGTTCAGCATATGCATGTTAGGCATCAGTTCTCACATTGTTACTGTTGCAAATTATATAAATAACTTTAATAGTATTAGACACTGATGATTTGAGACTGTTTTTGTACTAACAACAGAGGCATTTATGATGCCATTCTCTGAGTGACATCCACACCAGCCCTTCACAACGTAACCCTTAGCTCATTTACTGAAAAAAACTGTTCTGTTTGGGGATGTTTGAATGTGCAACCCAACAAGAGAACTCTGGTCTACCTAAAAATATATTTCTTGGTTTACCTCAAATGAAGAAAGAGGTGAGGAAGGTAACGTTCAAAAAGTTCAGTTCATTTGAGTGCAGTGTGAAAACAAACAGACCTGCAAAATATCCCAACCCTCAATTATACCAAGTCTTGCCAACTATAAAGCGTGAAAAAAAGGCAATAATACTTCTCTGATAGCAGCCATGTTGATGCAATATTGATTCATTTCTTATTACTTTGATAGAAATAAACGTGGTGTTCTCAACTAAAATTCCTCTGTCTGTCCAGGACATTTTCTATGTGAAAAAATGTTTCTTGTAATTACGTGTAAAAATAAAAGTGGCTGAATTATACTATTAAAAAGTGAACCTTAGGTAAAAACTAAGGAAGCTGTGCTGGTTTATGATTATTTTACCATTTGAGACACTTTATAACAAAACAAGCTGATCTGAGAACGGATTTTGTGACAAAAGGCATCTGTGTTTTTCGGCACTCCACTTTATAAACATCACTTCGGTTCAAAGCATGTTTCCATGTAGCCACTCAACCTAAAGTGAACCATAGTAAATAATCAGTTTGTATATTCCTGCCTTTGTGAAAACTCAAAACACACCTACACTGTAGCTCCACTACAAGTCAAACTAAAACTAACAAGTTATGAGTCGGTGACCTTGTCATTTATGGGGATTTCAGTCCACTGTAATAGTTATCTTTTTTATGTTCACTTTCACTGAGTCTTAACATTAATGTACTCATCTTACTGTCCACATGGGGAAGATCCCCAAAATATTGAGCTACTTAGACTTTTAATGGCACAAGAGCTTGCCTTGACGGTGTCCCAAAGATCCCACAAACACACACTTACACACACACACACACACACACACACACACACACACACACACACTACAGTCCAGTAAAAACAGTCCAAGGGGAAACGGACAGTCGAGTGCTCTTCTGCCAGCGGAACACTTTGTTCCTCCAGAACGTAAACATACTGATTTATCTCAACAGCTCTCTTCAAACATAGCCGCCCCTCTTCCTCTCCTCCTCTTCTGCAACCTTTCTTTCTCTGCACCTCGATGCCCTGCTGCAGCCCGCTGCCCTCTCTCACCGGGAGCTTGTGATGTCTATGTCAACGCTCGCAAACGCTGGTGGCCTGGACCTCACCCCTCACTCTTTACGTCCCACCTGTACCGCTCTCATGCAAAAAAAACAAAAAAGAGCTTTCTCTCTCAAACACTCCACCCTGCAAGAGATGGAGAGATGCTGAGAGCAGCTTTGGAATAAAATGACAAATCAAACCCTCCAAACTAAGACCGGCCAGCCTCTTTACCTAACATGCACTCCAGCTGCCCTTTGCGTTTTTTTTTCTCCTCCCCTTCATTCCTTTTACAGTTTGGTTAAATACATGCCACCTTCTTACTGTCTCCTTTTCTCTGAGGATGGTGGTTTGATGGCTCACACTGATTCGAACATCACAGTCAGACTGACAGTTGACATTCTGTCTTCTTTAAAAACCTGTCCTGTTCCTTTATTTTCCTGCTCAGATTGCCAGACTATTGTCAGAGGTATAGCACTGGGAGGGGGCAGGGAGGTAAGGCAAGGACAGATAGCAGCTTTCATAGCCTTCTGATTGTATGATTTCAGAGGTTGGGGTTAGTGGAAGCAAGAGAAAGAGTGAAAGTGTATGAAAAGAATAAAAGAGGGGAAAGTCAGAAAAGATGTTAAAAAAAAATAGATGTGACTCGCTTTTATGCATTTTTTAAAATTCTGTAATTTATTGAATTTCATGTATTGCAGCCTAAAAATTGCTCAACATCCGTGTTGTGCTAATGCATGATACAAAAAGGTAATTAATTAAGAGGTATCACACTGACAGCATGGAGATGAAAGTAATCTAAACCTGTTAACCCATCATGAGCTTTGTCCTTTTCCCCCACCTACTGTTAGTTCTGTGTACATTGTTTACATCCCTTCTGACTTCTCTGCTCGTTTTGTGTCCTCCTCCTCTCACATGGAACAATTTCCACAACAAATGACACGATTGTTGTAATTGAGTTTGTCCATGTGGAAAAACAACACAAGACAGAAAAATACTTAATGCCTGGTGTTTTGTACACATGTCAGATCGCATGAGTGTAAGTTTAAATTGGGTCGGTTTGTGCATTGTGTGTGAAAAGGAGGCTGAAGAGCTGAAGAGAAAGGGAAAAAGGGAAATTCAGAAATGAAAGAGATTAAATGTTTAACTGGTGAAAAGCATCATTTTTTTTGTTTGTTTTTTTTTACTTCAGCAAGGGTTACATCATGAGTGCAACCATTATAACCTGTCAGCTCTGCGATGGACTGGCGAGCTGTCCAGGGTGTACCCTGACTTTCGCCAAAGACAGCTGGGATAGGCTCCAGCTTCCCCGCAACCCTTAATCGGACTAAGTGGTTAGGATAATGAATGAATGAATGAATGAATGAATGAAGCTGTCAGCTGTGGTAAAACGGGGTGGGTCACTCCACGTTAACCTGACAAGGGAACCTGAAGCAAGTTTCAACCACTTTCACACAGGAAAGTTGAGATTAACTTATTTCAGCTAAATTATTGATCACAATTATACTTAGAAAAGTTGTCAGGCCTTTCTCCTCACTTATTAATTATTGATCATATTCATACTTAGAAAAGTTGTCAGGCCTTTCACTTAACTTATCATCATGCATTTGATCTGAAAAACAAAACAAAAACCTGCAGTCAAAGATAACTGAACATTGACTTGGCCACTCCAAAGCAATTACTTACATCAATCAGCAGTTATGAGTGGTTTAATCGATAATATATGTGATGATATTGATATTTTAATGAAAGGTTTGAAACTATAAAGTTTGTGGTGGTTTCGGTTCACAGCTGTGACAAGGCACCTATAGTACAAGGCCTAAATCATCTCCTCTTGCTGAGATAATGCCAAATTCAAGTTTTTACAGTATAACTATTGTTCATTATGATGTATTTCGTAAAACCATAAACCATTAATTCCACAGATTAATTTTTTGGATTTTTACCAGGTTAATTTGACAGCCCTATAAAAAAAAAAGTATTGCTGGTACTGGTATGGTGTTGGTATTAGTAATGCTATTTTTTAAATCAATATCTGCAATGACATTGACAATACTAAAAATCCATCCATCCATCTACCCCTTTTTTTTTTACTCCTTATACCATTTTGGAGTCACGGGGAAGCTGGAGCCTATCCCAGCAGTTAAAAGGCAAGAGGCAGCGTGCACACAGGAAAGGCCACCAGTCCATCGCTGGGTAGCCAAGACAGAAAGTCTTCTTTTAGCTCTCCTTTATCAGTGGCAAGCAAACAAACTTTTGATGTTGTGTTCCATATTTAGATGTTTGCTTTTTTACATTTGCTTTTTATCCCTTTGTATATTTACTTCAACACTCACCACCTATCATTTCCAGATCAAGGAAACTTCAAACATGTTGCAAAGAGAAGGGCCAAAAAAATCCATTAATTCATTCATTTGTTGTACTCACTTTATCTTTTTCTGCATTGTGAGGAATAAAACCAGTCCCAAATGCCAGGTTACACTCTAGATAGGTCACCAGTCCATCACAGGTCCAGCACAGAAAGATTAACAGCCAAGTGCACGTGTTAATATTTACCATACCTGCCCTTTTGATATTTGTTTTCTGCTCCAGCTGGAAGAAATGATGTGGAAGAAAAAGGTAGAAGTTTGGACAGAAATATGATCAATGCGTATTATCATTTTTGTTAAGAATAAGCTTAAGAATAATCAAAGAAATGGTTGAATGGCAGTGTCTTACACTGACCTTGCTATAGATTGAATAGATTTAAACAGAATCATTCCTCACCTGTGTGGAACTGAAGTTGTCAAAAGGTTAAAGTCAGACAATGACACTGAAAAAAGCTTGATCAACTGCAGCAGCTCGAGCTGAAGTTGCAAATATCTCTCCAGGTCATCTGTTGGATGCATTGTCAGATGTTAGTTTTGGCTAATAAAGCAGAAACTTGAAATTTAATCACTAAAAATGGTCAAAATAAATAAACAAATACTTTGACATAGTTAATCTTCCGTGTTGTCATTTTGCTGAAAACAGTCTGTAACTCTTCTGTATGAACACATTGTGACAAAATATGCACATGGAAGACATGAATGTTACTTTTGCTGAATAAAAGAATCCCAGTGGAGGTTGAAGGCCAGTCCAAAAGCCTTTTTTCTTTTAAGTATCTTTTCTCTCAAACTGTCACCCCGCTTTTCCTCATCCTGCCACGCGTCCATCTGTGTGATGTGTTTAAACCAATCCCATAATAAAGGATGCAGACATACATATTCATGACTGAACTGTAGTAATCAGTAACCCCCCCCTTCCATGCACACACACACGTATGCCCATACTGGCTTCATGCATATGTATGTCCTTGGCAAACAAAGGCAGTGGCAGCGTGGGGCATTCTCTATTAACACACACATCCACGTATGATGGCACAGATAGCAGCCCTGCCACTCACTCACACGTGCCCATGTGTAAACATCTATTTGCATGCACACACACATATGCGCACACACATATTAAGAGATGGCAAGGCTTAGATGAGAGGGGTTTCCCTCCCCCATTAATAGAAGAACTATAATTTTCTTCAGGTTGAGGGGGGAGCTTTATAAACATGCACCAATCAGCACTGACTCCCAACTTCTCACTCACTGTCTGACACACAACGTGAGCACACACTCACAATCCTGCATCACTATTGCATCATTTTTAACAAAAGACAGGGAGGCATGTTAAAAATCCCAACCCTGGTGGGATGCTGCCTCTTTAACTCTCATCTCTGCAAACACACAGACACACACACACACACACACACACACACACACACACACACACACACAGTCACTCCCTCCTGAATGTTGTCTCTCACTGAACATAAAAACAGCTGAATGCAAGTGAGAATAGGAACAATAGTGCAAAATGATTGCATCATGTGAAGTGTGTCTGTTGCTTTGAACCTGAAGAGTTGGTGGATTTAGCGTTTTTGGAACAGAGGTTTTATCTCATCTGACATCCTGAGCCTACCAGAAGGTAAGTTTTGTTCCAGTTTTGCTGATTTAGATGAAGCAGAGATGAGTAAGCCAGGTGAGCTGAGGAGTGAGTTACAGACAATGCTGGTGAGAAACTATGAACTGTTTACTTTTCTGACAAGTGGCGACTTGATCGTGATTCTAAGCTGCATTTCAGGTTGAACCCAGGTTAAACATGCCCCCACTCTATGTCATTTCTAAACTAATTGAATAAATTCTTCAATGTTAAAAATAATAATGAAAAACTGAACTTTACTTGGAAGATTTCAGACTTTCTTCTTTGCAATCTCTGTATTCTTAAACACAAATAAACTGGATTCAGATCCAAAGAAACTGAATTGTAAGTTTCAGCTTGTGTTTTTTTCAGTCTTGTTGTTTTGAGTTATTTCTTTCCTCTTATTTTGTAGTGTGTGTACTTGGGTTTTTTTTTTCTGCTTTCTACAATTGCTTCACCTGCTCCCTCTTAGTTCAACTTTGCACACACCCCTTGGTTTAATTGATCTCCTGCCAGATCAGTGTCATGTGTCCCCAAATGTTGTCTCTGTAAGTCTCTTGGTTCTATTTTTTATTAAACTTTATTCCTGCACCTTTACTCCTGCCTTTGTCCTGAAATAGTGTCCTCATGTCCCACGTGCAACACAAACAGCTTCGAAGTGCGCTCCTGCTGAAGTTTGTGGAGTCAAAATGATGGATATGGTTGATATATCTAGGAAAAAAAGTCTGTGTTAAGGGTATAAGATTAAAAGCAAAACAAAGACAAGCAATTCTTTGTCACCTAATGTGTGGCAATTAGTCTTTTAAACCTTTTCATTGATAATTCCTTTCACACTGTTTATAAAGCACTTGCAAAGGCCACCACAGGCTCAGACAACTTATATCTGTGTGGTGACCTGTGTTACCCACCTTGCAGTGCACCACAAAATCAGTAGGAAACTCCAGGCTTTACTTAGAGAAGAGATCAATAATTCCTAATCAAAATGAAATTTTTTTAAAATAAGCAACAGAAATACTGTCCCTAAACGGTAAACAATGGAACTACACGCAACAACACAGTGTGTCCAAACAGGCCCAATATTTTGGCTGATGTCCTTAAGTTTTACAATCAAAAAGCCAGAACACGATCAACAAAAACACTACAATTCTTTTTATGCTTTCAATGCTTTTTCAATAAAAAACAGAAAATTAAATGAGCTTTCACTTGAACTATTTCTTAATAAAACTTTTGACTAAGTACAGCGGTAGATAAAATGTAGCAGCTTTTGAACATTAGATTTCTCTCAGTTTCCCTACTTAAACTGGAACAGAAATTCCATTCTGTTTAATAATTCAGTGAAAAGTGACTAAATATGCTGCTATCATTTGTCACATTTTACTAAATTATGTAAATCCATTTTCTATATCCGCCCATTCTGTTCAAGGTTAAAGGGGCTGCTGGAGTGTATCCTGATTGTCATCGGGCAGTACTTCCCTGGACAAATAGGCAGTCTGTGACAGCTCTAAAAGAGAGATAAATAATAATACACATACTTACAGTCAAGTTGAAATCACCAGTTAACCTAACATATACATGTTGACTGCTTGAGGAGAAACAACGGAGGTACAAACTGAACATGAAAAATCCACACATAAAAGCCTCCTGCTGTGATTTCAACACACTTGCTGTGAGGTTACAGAGCTGACAGGCACACCTTTGTGAAGCTGTAAATTATTTTGAGTTAAGCTAAATCTGGAGACATTAAATTCAGTGTTCTTCGCTTGCGTGGTTATATCAGAATCTCACAACAAATCAAATGATAACATGTAGTGACATAGGCCAAGTTGATTATCTCCTAGTTATGATATTGTAAATGTATGTTCACCTTTTATTCATGCAGTGTGTAAATTCTTGTCCTTTTATTGCCATTTTAATGTTGTTATTGTCAGATTTATTTACAGGGTATTAAATGGCAACAAATAAAATCAGTTTAAAATCTGAGCAGAAGTCATCACATCTTTGTTTTGGGTTTTTTTTTATTACATTTTAGTGGCATTTTTAACCATATTTATACAAACAGTCCTATTGTGATGCAGTGTAATGCCCAAGAAAGACCTGTATATGTTTTATTTTTATCTTTTCGCAGAGCCCTGTCTCCCCATGACAGCTGGGACTGAGTGCAAGTAATTATCACCTGCAATATTTGGTTGCAAGCTTCCTATAAGATGCCATCTATAAGAAGAACATAAAAGATACAATGAGCAATGTTCAAGTATTGTCATTTATATGATTTAGTTTTACTTTTTTCTTATCTTTGTGTTCATTCCGATTTAAAAAGTTCAGTCCTGTTTTGCAGATTTTTTAAATAATAAAACTATATTGCTCAGTATACAGCAACGATCATATAACACATTCAGTCATAAAACCTTATGTTTAATTGCACTGTAATGTCTTTTTTTTCTGATTTTCTTTATTCTTTCTTTATTTTATTTTATTTTTTTTAAACCAAATCATGGTGTAAAAAGAGTTGTTGAAAAAAAACCTTCAGTTCAGGCTGGTTATGTTATATTGTTATGTAAAATGTTAGAAATTGTTAAAGTGATATAAATTTGCTGTGGAATTTGGGTTATTCACCACAACATGTTATGGCATTTATTATAGGTGACAAAACACTCGAGGAGGTGAAGGATTTAATAAACTGAGACAGGCAGAGGCGTGGGAGGCGAGGAGAGCGGCTCTAAGTTTTTGTTGAAGTGTTTCTTCTTTTTCAAGTCAGGAGTTTGAATGCCTTTTGTACTTGATGGGTTCAGTGCTTCTGTACTTATCTACTTACTACTATATCAAAAGCTCACGGTCACACAAGACCAATAGAATGTACAATAAACCTGCAAGTCTTTCCAAAAACTAAGAAACTCTGAAAATTACAAGTCTCTGTAATAAATTAATGCTAAATCCTGTTAATTCTCACTAATAGAATAAAGAAAATACAAACTAACTTATGAAGTAAAAGACTAAACTTTCACAACCAATCAGTATTTGTAAAAGTTGCTCAACTTGACCCAAATAGACGTGTCATCTGCAATGTGTAGCTAAGGTAAATGTATAAAAATCAAATACATAGTGATGAACACACCTGATCAGCGTGGTGTATTATCAGTCAGATGTACTTAGAGGTCACTATAGAAACAAATCTAAACAGTTTCTGTAATTGTTGTAGAAAGAAGATGGCAGCAGAGAGTGGAAAAGAGAGGGAAAGTAGGTCAGAAGGACTGCAGTGCAGCACACAGGAGACAAATGGATTATTTCTTCACTTTGCAAAGGAAAAAAAAAAAAAAAGAAAAGCCAAGACACTGATGAATGAATTACAGCAAATTAATTAAAACATCTGTCATGGACTCTGGTCTAAATTTAAAATGTGACTGTTTTCTTTTTTCCTCCAAATGAGAACAAAGATGTTTAAAGTAATATGTAAAATTCTCCATACACAGTGAATAAATCCGGAGGTAAAAGGAGAGAAAAAACCATAAACCTTCCAACTGATTTCACCAACATCTGTCAGTCACTCTGAAGGCTTTGATTTGGGGCTTAAAAAAAAAAAACTTTTTTTTTTAAACTTTCACAATTTACATTCTCTCACCTTGAAGGTCATTAAATTAGCTCCATAAACCATGAAGGGATCATTTCGGGGTTGTGGGGTTTTACCGGAGCACAGACAATGAAACTATCTGTGCTCAGGTAGCTACAGTCCAGTGACACTGTTTGAACTGTTTTTTTATCATATACATCCACGTAAATGTTCACGCACGCAGACACCGAATAACTGAACAGACTTATCTGAAGTTGAAATGGGCCAGGTATAAAGGCCTTTTTTGTGTGTGTGTCAATCAGAGAACTATGAAAGGCCATAACCATGCAGAGAAAATGAGAGGTTTCCCACAAAGGAACATTCAGTCACCTAAAATAATACTGCTCAACAGCCATTCAGAGACTCACTCACTTTAGCATATGAATCATAGTGAATAATAAAGTTTTTTACCAGAGGAGAACTCTTTAAATCAGATGGCAGCAACGCTGAGAGATGGAAAACAGAATAAATGAGTAGCAATAAAGATCTGATATTCTCAATGTTCAGGTAGGTGCAGTAAGGTTTATGTTAATGCACCTGCCTCCACTGTTGCAAAGAAATCTACAGCCAATGAATTAAGAATAGATTTTTACACGTCGGATATATTCCTTTTCAAAGGTAAAAGGGTCAGAAATCCCCATCCCTCACACCACACATACAAAGACACACCCCCGCTGTCTTAAGTTTGTGGTTAGTGAAGTAAATAACGCCGGAAGACGATGGGGCTGGAGAGAGAAAGAGATGTGAGGGTGGAGGAAGAAGAGAAGGAGGAGGAGGAGCAGGAAATGAACTAAACTCTGGTAAACTGCACCTGCAGGGATCTCCTCCTGTGTATAATGAGAGTGTTTAATGAGTGCACACTGCTTAACGCTGCTGTGCCTCTCCATGTGTGGGTGTGTGTGTGAGTGCGTGCATGCATGCGACTGAGTGTGATAATTGAAAAGAGACCCGGTCTTCATTCCAGCCCCCAGCGCCCACACAGGGAAAATAACTCATGAATATGTTTTGCGTGGCTGTTACTTATTTCTGTTGTTCAAGTCGCTCTCTCCAGTTCCACATGATGTGTATATAAAGTGCTCCTTGACAAACTGGGGGAATAATACTGCAGCTAAGTGGTCTAATAAAAATAGAAAATATGAATAATTAAAATATAATACTTAATCTAAATGCAGGTGAAATATAGCCGTACACCACAAAGGCCTAAATAAGCCTCTCAAGCTTTTGGAAAAAAAAATCAGCCTCGTGCACGTGTGTTTGTGTACATGAAGCAACATGCAACAATGTGTTGTGGGACAAACAATGCATATCAGAAAAATGGGAGACAATGAAGAAATATAATTAAAGGTGGAGCAATTTAATGAGATGTTTATTGCAGGGGAGAGACCAGGACATAAAAAGAGGAGATATGAGAGAGGAACAAATAGTGAAAGGGGAGGGGAAGGAGGGGAAGAGGGAGCAAGGAGGTGGCATCACAGATGAGCAATTTATCAAACTCCTTTTTCTAGGGGAGACTAATTAATTTGTTTGTGTGATTGCTTTTCCACACAGTGTACCCGCAGACACACACAGATACACATATGTTCAGGTTCACATGTGCTCACACACCCCTGTCACATATCTTACAGATCCTGGCACAAACGCAGAGAAAAGCTTATCTCTTTCTTTATCTTGATCTTATTCTCTCTCTAAATATCTGCTTCACACTCAAGATCAAACTCCTAACTCACTTATCTTTTAGTTTATTTTCCTCTTATTGAACTGTGTCTTTATCACAGTTTTCCCTGAATTATCTCTACCTCTTGTTTTCCTTTTCGTGCGGCAGACATTTGGTAATTAAATGGTATAACGGTTGATTTTCAATACGCCACATGACAGAAGCAGAGCTGCTGAAAACAAAAGCTTTGGGCCTCGCTTTGCACAATATCTGCTCAGACTAAAAAAGCAAACGGAAAAAGAATGCGACAATGATTCCTTTGTTTGTGTCATTGCTCAAACATGAACTTTGAACAACTCTTCATACATCATTGAATGAAGACTAACTTTTTAAGTTAACAGAAATCAGATAGCGATGTCTGTCTGCCAGCACATACACTAACAAAATCAATCTGCATGAATAAGCAAAATTCCACAATTCAGTTACTGTTTTTATGACTAAGGGCAGAGAGGTAGTCTGTAATTTTATCTCACAGTAAGAAAAGTTCGGTTCCGACTCTAAAATGGAGCTTTTCTGTGTGGAGTTTGCACACTTAGCCTGCATGTGGGGGGGTTTTGCTCAGTACTCTGATTACTTCCAAAGTCCAAAATCATAAAAGTTAGGTCAACTGTTGACTATAGACTGATCCTTGGAGAATGAGGACAGAAGGTTGTTTATCTTGTCCATTGCTGAGTTAGCCCAGTGCTGAAGTGGCAACCTGTCCAGTACGCACATCACTTTTTGCCTGAGGACAGTTGGCAGAGGGTCCAGGCCCTAGCATCACTTGCTAAGAGCTGGAAAAGTATCATGATTAAAGATGAACTGCAATCCCTCGACAAGTGGGCCATCATCATCATCATGGATGCATTTCTTTTTCCCTTTACTGCAGCTGTTCTTTGTAATTGTCAGCCTTACATGTGCCAAAGTCACCCTGTAGGTTAAACTGGAACTATTCTGTGCATTTCAGGCTATTTTTTTTTTCATTTCTGAGACCAGAAGGGCTGGGATTGATCGAGTTATTGTCACAAACCGCTTTATTTACTTCAGACCGACCCTCTCCGTAGGCTGTCAGATCAGCCTGTGGGCAAAACGAGTGGATCGAGACTCTTCCGCATTAAGCCCCGCCTCCCACCACTGCACTACATCGGGAGCGCGCACCTCAACTGCTTTCGCCGTCATTGTAACATCTCATAAACAGAAGGATTAGGCTAATATGAACTAAATAAAAAAACAAAACACAATGTCAACACATAGAATACAGCCCTACATGTTGGAACCTGAATCAGACCCTGAAAACAAAGTGGAAAACAGCAACCCACAGCAACGAATGCAGCAGGATGTCTCTCTTTGGTAAACTCACCAGCCATCGTTGGAAATAACTTTATCCCACGTTTTCCACCCGCCTGATGTATTTGTACATGCCCTTGTTAACCAGTAGAAGGTAACCAATCACCGAACCTTATCCCCCGGGACGTCACAAGGATTTCCAAGTGGAAAAAACTCTCTAAAACGATGCGTTTTTCGTTGGAAACCATGGAAACCAAACGGAGAGAGTGCTGGAACTCAAACTCAAACTCCAACATGCGTTTAGGTGATAAAAAACAGTGCCGTTCACATGTCTGATGAGGATTCAACGCTGTAACACTGTAGAAAGCTCAGAAAACTATAAATACCATAATAGCACCCCTTTAAACTTTCATTATAACTGATGGAAAATGTTTACATGTCTGTGTATATTTGAGTGTCTCTGATGTTACTTCAGGATAGAACAGGATCTACTGGTCCGAGGAAGAGCAGCAAATCAACAGTGTAACAGAGTCAGCTGGGTTAAGCTTCAGACACACTATATAGGTCAATGAACATCTACCAAACAACACCACCCTTCATGAACAGAGACATAAACAACCCTGATACATAAAATAATCAGAAGCTCACCACAACTCCTACTGCTCTATAGCTCCCTTAATCCCTTGCAGGTGACTCATGCTGCGTAGTGAGGAACAGCCAAACAAGTGAAGCTTCTTTGAAAGAGGAGAGGATGAGTATCTGAAGGAGCATTAAATAAAAAATAAATCTACACATTTCAGTTTTTATCAGTACTCCTAGACAGTATTTCCAAATGTCCATGAAGAATTCTTTCAGTATAAAATATCCCTTGAGACTATTTTACTGAAGTGGGAATGGTCAGTTGATGAATGTTTGAAATGACATTAAAGTTAATAAGTAAATAGATTATTTTTTTCCCATCATGACACATGATGAAATATTCTATGAATATAAAATTGATATCAGTTATACTTATGTTTTGTTTTGTTTTTTAAATATAATTTGGTAGTATCAGAAACAGGGAGCATTTTTAACCCTTTGAGACTGCCATATACCGGCATTCCCGTCAGCATCATCATCATTCCTGATGTTATTGCACGGTCACAGTTCCATCAGTTGCACTGGTTCTAACATCGGTCTTAAAGGAATAACTTATGTCAACCGGTAAATATATATTAAGTTATACAGATTGCTATGGATTTAAATCTAACTATTAAATAATAATACTTGAACATTTTCTATGGTTGATTGTGTCTGGGAAGTGCTTGTTTTTGTTTTGCTCCACATCTGTTTATTATCAGATTGATTTTAAGTGCAACTTGACTAGAAACTGTTTTTGTTTTCTCTATTGTTTCTTTTGTGATTAGTAATGTATATAAAAAAAATCACTGATGTACTTGTTTAATTTTTAATTTTTTTTTTTTCATTCATGTTGATCGAGAAAAACTTCTGTTGAAAATTCAGATCTCTGGGGTATCCCAAGCAGAACTGCTCAGTGAACACAGTGCATTTTAATTTCTTTTTCTTTCTTGATGTAATGGATCCATGCAACTTATTTGTTAAGTAAAGCAAACAAACACAAAATACACAATAAAAAAAAACAACAGCAATGAAAATCAAGCTGTGCATTAATATGAAATTTTAACTGATACAGTTAAAAAGGCCTTAAATTACTCAGTTTTGCAGCCCAACAAACCAAAAGTTAAATTACCACAAAGTAGTGACACCTTGATGATCACAGAGATCTCAAAATGAACGAGGACATAGTTGTGGAAAAACTACTAAAAAAATTATATCCTCACCTAAAATCTTGAAATTCCCAGTGAGCCCAATAAAGGAATATGGTACCAGACCAAACTGGCCTAAAATGATCCATCAACCAAATTTCATTGACTGGCTGGAAAGTGCTGGAAATCAAAGAGATAAAAAGGAGCCTAAAGGTAACTCTAATGTACTGGAAAGCTTCACAGCAAAGACTAGTTTTCTGTCTATAGGACCACAGTGAGTCTTACACTAAACACAGCGAGACAGGTTTGACAAAAGACACATGGGACACCAAACGTAGAGAAGAAGGTCCTCTCATCAACTCAGACTAAACTTGACCTTTTTTTCCCCACAAAGAAAAGCACTGCATCTGAAAAAAAAAAGAAAATCGCTCATCAGCGTACGAGCTCCAGCTCCATAACAAATATTGTGCATTTTCAAAGTTGTTGTCCTGTTAGTTAGATAAAATGACAACAATCTCGGTTACAAGCACCTTAAGACGGCAGCATTAGTTTCTGTCTTTACACTCTGACTGTGTTTTAACCTTTTTTTCTTTTTACAATAAAAAAAAAAAGTAGAATTTTTTTTACATGAATGTGATCTAAATAATCAAGGTAAATCCAAATAACCACAGACAAAGTGTGTAAGGGTGTTACACCAGCCTGGTGAACAACTTGTCAGTGATAAATGAATCTTGCAAACAGTGTATGATACATTGAATAACACCTGTAGTTTTAATGCAGCCTCTTGTTTTCCTTTCTTCGTCTTCTTCTTCCCAAAATACCTGATCAGCACTTTTTCTGATAAATGTAGACTGTCAAAACACACTTGACAAGCCTGGGCAACATTGTAAATACTGAGAGTTGAGAAGGAAAGGGAGAAATATGCACATATGCTTGCACCTGTCTGAAACAACTTTCTCAGATTGAAGTTCTTTGGCCTCTGGTCACAGTTTAATTAAACTTTACATCATTACGTTTCTCAAACAGCTCTTCAAGACCTGCTTGTCTCCTAAATATGATAGAAAACCTGTACTCTTTCTCGCCTAACGCAGGCATCTCCCTCATACTAAGTCTACAAGCCTAAACCACCAGCTCTATGAGTTTTTTCCTTCTTTCCTTCTTTTTTCTTGTGCTCTCCTCCTGTGTTATTAGGATTTTCCTGTAGAGCAAAGCAGTGTCTTCCGCTGCTGGTTTGGAACTGGCAGCTAAAGCCTCCAGTCTCTACTTCACTTCAGATGGGCCACTTTTTATCCTGACCTTCAGGATGCTCAGCGAGGGATAGGTCACAGCTCACAGCAGTCTGAGAACCAGTCAATTAAAAACATGTCACTACATGTATGTGAGTTTACGATGCCAAGGACACTGTGCCAAGACCTTAGTACCCACTGTATGTGAAGAAGTGCAGTTTAATGAAAATAGCAGCTTTATCTCAAATCATACAAACATATACCCACACAACTCGCTATCTCCAAACTGGTCAGAGAAGCATAAAGGAGTCTGGCTCACCTGGCTCACAGCCACAAACAAACTGAGCGTTAATACACACATTCGGCATCCCACACCTCTAGCCACTGGTGCTTGGGAAAACCAGAGGGACAATAATTGAAACTTGGTTCGCTTCAGAGAGCATGACAGAAATCCAAGAGGGGAACCAAGAGCATTTCGCACTGTTTGTACGTAGGAGTTAGTAAGTACTTGGGATGGGTCAGAGAGGGGGTCAGGCCCTGCCCAATGGTCAGGCTCAGGAGTGGGGTAAAAGGCAGAGAGGGGGCGGGGGGGGTTAATTCCTCGCTGCCATGGCTAATGCTTCAATCTTCTTGGCCCCCTTGCTACAACAACACAGGATCAACAAAGACAGGATCAACAAAGCTGCAGCCAAAATCCTCCGACGCACTGAAACAGAAAATTCCCAGTCCTCCCTAGGCCGCATAGAGAACAGCTAACACACAATTGCACACACAGACACACACACACATGCGCATATCTCCGACTGCTTAGGGAACAACAAACAAAGGCTGTAAATACAGCTGCAGACGGCTGGGCAGATAACAGCCAATCCCTATCCCCAACTTGTTCTGTGGCTCAGTGGCTGCTGACTGCCCTCTGCAGCTCGCTGCCCTGGCCCTGCCTGCTACACAGCACAAACACCTGCTGCTTAATGCTTCGGCTCATTCAACTGAAGGATCTGTGGCCAAACAACTGACTTTTTCTTCTCTCGCTTGTGTGAAACCTTTTTCCCCCATTTGTAGCTTGTGATATCTGAACAGTCGTAATGGTGTCTGTGCTGTAGAGCTGCATAATGTCACTCACATGGCCAGCTTGTAATGATGTCATAACAATTAATACTTTTCCAGAAATGCACACTTCAGTAGAATCACTCATTCATCACATATGATATTAAATAAGTGCATGAAGGCCAGTGTTTTAGTGAAGACAGAACCGGACATTGTTTTGTTTGTGCACATCTGGATGTAACGATGCAGCGACACGCTCGCTGTAAGACAGAGAAACGGGGAAAAGCATACTGTGGAGCGATAGAGAAGGAGGAGGTGGGAGCTTTTGCTGCCTTGTTTGCAGAGGGGTGTTTGATGTAATCCAGGAAGTTAGTTCAGTAACTCCATCTCTCCGTCCCTTCGTTCTTAGTGAAGGACAGGAGAAGGAGGGATAAAGGAGGCCCTTGTCTAAAGAGCCAGGGGTTTTCCACATCTGTCCTCCGCATTGTAGCCAGCCCTCTCTAAACAGCTCAGGAGTCTGTTATGGCTGAGGGAGTCACACTACACACATGCATACACACAACAGCTATGTCTGAGTGAGCCTTGTGGAACGCTTTAACACTGATTGCAGTTAAGCGTTAAATCATCCATACTAAAGTTACCAGCGAGAGAAAACACATCGGGGCACAATTCATAGCTGGGCCATGCCTGTATTTGGTGGATGTGTGTAGGAGTGCATGTGTGTGTGTGTGTGTTTATAAAACGCCAGTCACGCAACACTGCTCTGACTGCTGAAGGGATCCTTGTTTTCTTTTTTCTCCTCTCCCTCTCCTTTTTTTCTTCTCTGGAATTCTCTCAAACACTCTTCTTTCTTCAGGATATTTGAGAGGTCGCCCCCACACCCCACTCAACACTATATTGCCACCATTGCACCACCCACCCCCAATACCACTACTGAGCTGTAATATGGTGAAATCCATCAGTTTCATTAAGTGTTAGGCTTGAGCTGAGTGCAAGGGGGGAGTGGGAGTGGGGGGTTCATCTTTTTCTTTCTGCCAGAAAATACTATCATACTTTTCATTTGTTCAAAAGAACAATAGTATTTTTTCCTGAATGAGTAATTAGGGCTGTGACGATATGCTTTTGTCCAGATTCGATTTGAATTTTTTGGGTGCTGATTCTATTTAAACTGCGATTCTCACAATTCTTTGATATTGCTGATTTTTGTAGATTAAAAATAAAATAAATGTATAAAACTTTTTTTTTGCTCGTCAATTTTTTTCATTTCAATGAGAAAAAAACAACGCAGTAGCCAGACCATCATTCTGCTGCTATAATGCCCCAGATGACAAGTAAAAAGATCAACAAAAAAACTTATTTATTTGAAAAAAATCTATTTTTTTAACAAAAAAATCTATTTTAAAATTGTGAAGAAAAAAATCCTGATTTCCGATTTTTTTTAATTCGATTTTCCCACCCCTATAAGTAATCATAAAAAGTAATCATAACAACACTGACATAAAAGCTGGAATTCAAAGTTGCACAAAACAAACAAACTGTGATTTTAGGCTGTCACAACCAAAGCTTATAAAACTGCCCCACCACAATGCCCAGCTTTTTGTTTCTTGTCTGGAATTTGTTCGGTGTCAGTTCCTTAGCAGAGCAGTCACTCAACATTATTTCTTTCATTCTCTCTATTTCAACCATTTTATGCCCATCTCAGCAGGCCGACATGTCATTGTAGTGGGCGTTTGACAGTCAAACACATTTCAGCATAATTGCCACCTCATAACGTCATAATTACCATACACGCACTGGCTCTCACTTCTGAGAGGCTTGACAATAATGGGTAAGCGGTAATGATAGGTGTGTATCTAAGCACACGCACATATACAGACATACACGCACATTCCAAAACAACATTGTTCCCACATGTCTGTCCTCTCCCCAGCCCTTTTTCTCTTCTTTTTTTTTTGTCATTTCTCTTCCTGTAGATATCTCCCATTTAATTCAATTAAAAATGTTAAACAACCTAATTGGAAACAACTGGCTGCAAAAATTAAATTACATAAACAAAACTATTCTGACAGATTACGTCTAATATTAGGCATCTGGGCCTTATTAGGCTCCAGTAATAACAGCTCCACCACATACAGAGGACAAGGCAGCAAGTTATTTTCTGCTGTATTAGCTTTGACTGGACGTGCAACCAGAAGGTGGGTTGTGTGTCGGTGTGAGTCTCTATGTGTGTGTGTGTGTGCACATATAGGAGCTGTGCACTCCACAACAGAGTGGTGTTTATTTATCCTCCATTAGGGCAGGAGCAGACATGAAATCCAAAAAGGTCTTGCTCCCCCTTGGTGATTCCTTTCTCTCTGGCCTGATTAAGAACATATGGAAATGAAGCATGTTTTAGGTGAAAGGAGGAATGGGGAGAAGTAAAAGTAAATAAGTGGCAGCAACCATGTATATGGTTTCTTTTAAGCTCTGGAGTACAGCTTTATAAATCTAAACAGCTAATGTGCAGAGAACTGGATGTACTGTACATCACTGGTTTTGTCTGCTGCCCTGCTAAACAAGGTGTTCCTGTGCAAAGACTTTTAGAGAACAAGAACAAGAGATTCACAGTGGCAGGTAAAGACCTGCATGTCGAACCACTAGGCTTATAGCTATGGTCCAGCGCCCATCCACAAATTCATGAGCTACCACTGCAGCGGCAGTCAAGGTCAATTCTCTACCTTAAACCTCCTCTCTCAAACTTTCTCTGATCTCCACCTGACACCCAAACTGCTTCTCGCTGTCTGTCTTTCTCCCTCTCCCACTCGCTCTCCCCTGCTGTGGTTTCAACTCATGTCATCACATCAGAGTCGACAGCTCTAATCACTGTGCAGAGCGGACAGGCTGTAAAACATGGCAGGGACTGACAGCGGAGCTCAACACACGCACCTTTCATCTTCTCTTACCAACACACAGACTCACACATACATGCCCCTGTATACTTAGATGTAGAGAGATACACAGGGGCAAAAACACCAACACAACAGAGTACACATGTGTACAGTTTTTTGTAGATGCTAACACATGCAGAACAAAAATTCAGAGAGAGCTCATTTTTCAGCATGCATTGCATTCATGGTTTTGTTTCTGAGTAACCCCAAACATGGCATTGCTCAGGGAGGACAGTGGTAAAAGGAATCTGTCAGTCTTTGTCTGATCCATGTAATCCTCAGATAAGACAGGAGCTTTTTGACAGAGGACTGTCCCATCCCAGAGTAAAATGCATATTTCATTTTTACAGTTATGGTAAAGACAGATGAAAGTGTAATTTCTTTTAGCATTAAAGCATAACTACAACTTTATAAACTGTAGATGTTTTCTGAGTGATATTCCTTTCTTTTCAGTTTATTCTCCCTGGATTTTAGTCTATTTGTTCATGAAGCCCAAATGTGGTTAAAAAAAATTGTACACTTCATTAGTACAGTGGATATTTTATTCTGGTTCTATAAACAAATACCAGGAAGACAGCACACAACAAATGTGATGGACAGCACAAGTTTGTGTTCTGTACCTTCCTACACAAGTTTGACTTCTGTACCCCTCCCTGAGCCGCCACCTTATCGTGGTGGAGGGGTTTGTGTGTCCCGAAGATCCTAGCAGCTATGTTGTCGGGGGTTTTATGCCTCTGGTAGGGTCACCCATGGCAAACAGATGTTTAGGGGAGGGACCAGACTAAGTGTGGCTCAGTGACCCCCATGATGATAACGACCAATGGCAGAAGTGTTCCCTTGCCCGGACACGTTCACTGGGGACTCCCACTGGAGCCAGGCCTGGGGGTAGGGCACGAGAGCTTGCATGTGGTGGCCGGGCCTTCACCTGTGGGGCCCAGTCGGGCTTAGCCCGAAAGGGTTACAGAGGCCCCACCTCCCGTGGGCTTACCGTCTGGGTGCGGAGCCGTAGGGGTTGGGTGCAATGTAAGCTGTGCGGCGTCAAGAGGCGGAGACCTTGGTGGTCCGATCCTCAGCTGCAGATACTGGCTCTAGGGACGTGGAATGTCACCTTACTGGTGGGGAAGGAGCCTGAGCTTGTGCACGAGGTTGAGCTGTTCCGGCTAGATATAGTCGGACTCACCTCGACGCATGGCTTGGACTCTGGAACCAGTTCCCTCGAGAGAGGCTAGACCTTCTTCCACTCTGGAGTTGCTCATGGTGACAGGCATCGAACGGGTGTGTGCATCCTCTTGTCCCCCAGCTTGGTGCCTGTACGTTGGGATTTACCCCGGTGAACGAGAGGGTAGCTTCTCTCCATCTTCGGGTTGGGGGACATGTCCTGACTGTTGTCTGTGCCTATGCACCGAACAGCAGTTTAGAGTACCCACTCTTTCTGGAGTCCTTGGAGGGAGTGCTGGAGGGTGCTTCCTCTGGGGACTCCCTTGTTCTGCTGGGGGACTTCAATGCCCATGGGACCAATGACAGTGAGACCTGGAGGGGAGTGATTAGGAGGCAATTTCAACTCCCACCTTCAGCAGAGCTTCAACCATGTCCCGAGTGAGGCGGGGGACATTAAGTCCGAATGGGCTGTGTTCTGTGCCTCTGTTGTTGAGGCGGCCAGCCGGAGGTGTGGCCGTAAGGTTGTTGGTGCCTGTTGTGGTGGTAATCCCAGAACTTGCTAGTGGACACCTGCAGAGAGGAATGCTAAAGCTAAAGAAGGAGTCCTCTCAGGCCTTCTTGGCCTGTGGGACTCTAGAGGCAGCTGATAGGTATTGAAAGGCTAAGAGGGATGGGGATTTGGCAAAAACTCAGGCGTGGGAGGAGTTCAGGGAGGACATGGAGTACGACATAAGGACGGCTTCGAGGCAATTCCGGTCCACCTTCTGGAGTCTCAGGAGGTGAAAGCAGTACTCCGTCAACACTGTGTACAGTGGAGATGGGGGGCTGCTGACCTCAACTCAGGTCTTTGAGGGTTGGTGGAAGGAGTACTTCCAAGACCTCCTCAATCCTACCAACATGACTTCCGATGAGGAAGCAAAGCTGGGGAACACGGGGGTGGACTCTCCTATCTCTGGGGCTGAGGTCGCTCAGGTGGTTAAAAGGCTCCTTGGTGGCAAGGTCCAGGAGGTGGATGAGATCTGCCCACATCTGTGCTCCAACTACAGGAGGATCACACTCCTCAGCCTCCTTGGAAAGGTCTATTCAAGGGTTCTGGAGAGGAGGGTCCGTCGGGTAGTTGAATCTCATATTGAGGAGGAGCAATGCAGTTTTCGTCCTTGTCGTGGAACAGTGGACCAGCTCTATACCCTCTTCGGGGTCCTAGAGGGGCATGGGAGTTTGCCCAACCAGTCTACTTGTGCTTTGTGGATGTGGAGAAGGCATTTGATCGTGTTCCCCGGGGGCTGCTCTGGGGGGTACTCCGGGAGGATGGGGTACTGGACCCTTTGTATATGCTGTCCGGTCCCTGTACGACAGGTGTCAGAGCTTGGTCTGCATTGCCGGCAATAATTCAAATTTGTTTCCGGTGAGGGTTGGACTCTGATAAAGGCTGCCCTTCTTCACCGATTCTGTTCATAATTTTTACTGACAGAATTTCTAGGCGCAGCCGAGGTGTTGAAGAGATCCGGTTTGGTGGCCTCAGGATTGGGTCTCCAGTTTTTGCTGATGATGGGGTCCTGTTGGCGTCATCTGGCCATGATCTCCAGCTGTCACTTGAGAAATTCGCTGCAGAGTGTGAAGCAGCTGGGATGAGAATTAGTACCTTCAAATCTGAGACCATGGTCCTCAGTCGGAATTGGGTGGATTGCCCTCTCCGGTTTGGGAATGAGGCCCTGCTTCAAGTGGAGGGGTTTTAATATCTCAGGGTGCAGCGTCTGCAGTAATGCAGACTCTGCGCAGATCTGTCAAGGCAAAGCTCTCGATTTACCAGTCAATCTATTTGTTGTGACTGAAAGAACAAGATCTTGCAGACAGGAAGATGAAATGAGTTTGCCCAAGCCACCTCAACTAGCTCGGGCATCTGGTCAGGATGCCTCCCTGGAGAGATTTTCCGGGATCCTCCCTGCGGGAGGAGACCCCTAGGAAGACCCAGGGCACGCTGGACAGATTATATCTCTCGGCTGGCCTGGGAATGCCTTGGGATCCCCTCTGCAGAGTTGGCAATTGTAGCAGGGTAGAGGCAAGTCTGAGCTTTCCTGCTTAGGGTGCAGCCCCCGCAACCTGACCCCTGATAAGCGGCGGAGAATGGGTGGATGGATAGACCTTCCTACACGAGTGTTGGATGAAGCTGTGACCTTATGATAGTTTTCATTATAATGAGGAAAAATTAATGTTACCAACAATTTGGAATAAAATATATCAGAACAAAATATTTGTGGGTAAAGACCTGTTTTTTTAGTCACAGTCACTCCAATGTTTTGCAAAAGTGAGCTTCATGACAATACATGTATAATATGTTCAGTGTTTAGACTGAACAGCTTGTTTCACATATTTCCTTCACATAATTTTATAATCATTTTAAAGCTCCACCATTACAGGAAAAAGTCAGTAGATAAACTCAACCAAATACCAATCAGGTGTGAAATTTAGAGTATCCGCTTCTTTGGGTAGCTGATCCGAATTCTGATTCGGATCAAAGCAGCAGAACCAGTCTGACCACAAACGCAGGTCTCAGCCCGTTTCAAGTGGACCAAATACAGGAAGCAGACTACAAAAAAAGCCACTTCCTGCATTTGATGTAGCAATGCATTGTGGATAAATACATAGCGATGGCATTAAGGGTCATCTGCCTCATCTGTTTTTCATACTGCGTCCGTTGTTGCAGTGTATTTCTGCAGTATACTTGCATAAGACAAAATGAAAAACCCAAAAAAGCAATAGCTTCATACTCTATGCTTAACAACGGCGTTTTCTTCTTTACGCAGGTCCTGTCCTCTCTTGCTAAATACAGATACAGCTAAATTGCCTAATACAGATACATTTGATTTCACACAACTGAGAGCAAAAAACATTCACACTGATGGAAAAAAAAATCTTTCAACATAATTTTTTAAAACACTTACACTAGTTTCCTGGTTATTCGTTGATAAATTTTAGAAACTACTCAGAGATTTAATGTTGAGATTATACTGTGTTTGTATTTTCAAGTTTAACATTGGACAAAAACCAGGGGTCATAGTGAAATGGAGTTCTGATCTGTCATCTACATTTGGTGTCTACCAGGTGTATCCAGCTCCAGTCCTTGAGAGTCACAATCCTGCAAGTTTTCAATGTTTCCCTGCTACAACACACCTGACTCAAATGAATGAGTCACTGTGCAGAGTGTGTCAGGTGTGTTAAAACATGAAAACACTGAACACCTGCAGAACTGCGTCCCTCAAGGATGGACTTTGGACACCCCTGGTATATACGGCATACGGCAAGGCCAGGTATAAAATCAAGCGTTAGATGATGAAAAGGCCGATAGGAAGCAGTTCTTAGATTGTGCTTTATTATCACCAATAGGAAAATGCTACTCTAGGCTTTGAAACATTTGATCAGAATGAGCAGAATATATCAAAGAATGGTATGCTTATTATAAAGCCTTGGCTTAAATCAATAACAATTTTTTCACTAAAAACAGTGAGTCCTCTCTCAGGTGGTACAATTGGCTTTTTTGAGCAGTTAGTTTAAACAGCCATAGTTGGTGCTGTGAAATAAGTCAATGCTAAATCACTAAAAAATAAATCTTTTCAATGTTTATCTTTAATTTTTGACAAGATTGTAAAGGAGCACAATTCGAAATGTTTGGGTATTTATGAATTTTGGTCATTCAAAGCTAGAAAATCTCATTAAGTTATATAGGTATTCAAATAATTTTTAAGCCTGGATGAGGAGAAAGGACCAGTGCTTCTCAAGGTTGGTCTGATTGTAGCTGAAGTGGATGGCTGTCCTTGCACTGTCCAGTCCTTGCATGTTCTCTAGTGTTTGCGAGTGTCTGTGTATGAGTGAGTGCATGTGTGCACATCACATCCATGCTTGCATGCATCCACACAGTAATAAAACAACATTTTTATTGGCAGCCACTGTGCTCCCGGTACAAAAGAAGTCTGAGTTTCACGTCTGGAATTCATTAAGGACACTTTAGCATTCAGTGAGACAACAATATCAAATACTGAATACAGATTGAAGAGTTTAAACAGATTTACTCACCTGAACTGAATTCAACACATAATGAAATACGCAAATAGCACCTAATCAAAAGAGCTTGTCTTCTTGAATCTTGTAACAAGCGGAAATCATCAGTATGCAGCAACAATGTCTGTATCGTTCACAAACATGTTTCATGTACATCTGAAAGGAAACTGTTAACAACGAATAGAGCTGGTTAAACATCTCAAATGATTTGTCCTTGAGCACGATTAGAGCACAGAATGATAATATTGTTTTCCATCCTAAATGTACCCATGAAGAAAGATTGAGATCTTTGAACCACCTGAGCACCAGACTGAATTTCACCATCTGTCAGTCAATAAAAATACAACACAACCTTGATTTCAGCGATCACCCCTTGCAGCTTTTCAATATGTCCCTGCTCCAACAAATCTTATTCCAACCAGCCTATCAAGTTAAGCACAATGACTTAGATCAGGGAAAAATCCAAAATCTGCAGGACACCAGCCCTAGAAGTCTGGATTTGGGGATCTCTGCTCTCTTTATTTAATACAGTGTTGAAAGAGTCTCTAGCCCTGCGATGGACTGGCGTGCCGTCCAGGGTGTGCCCTGCCTTTCGCCCAAAGGCTGCTGGGATAGGCTCCATCTTCCTCTATCAATCCTGAATTGGATTAAGCGGTTAGGTAAAGGAATGAATGAAAAGAGTGTCTGGTGCAAAGCTAACAGTTAAACTGACAGAAACAACATAGTTTAGTTATCAGACACAGTGATCTACTGATCAGGGAACTATTGTGTGTTTCTGCCACTGCTACCAAACTTTTTATGAATAAAAAAAGATGAAGAAGAAATGCTTCAGAAGAGTAAAAGTTTTCTTGTGACATAATGCAAATATAGGGAACAGTTTAAGTGATGCTCATATCCTTTTCATTGTCACCCTAAGGGTTCCGTGGCTATGGGGGGTTAGGAGGGTGAAGCTACGCGTGTGTGTGCGCGTATGTGTGGGTATGGGTGTCAGGAAACAGGATGGCTTTAGAAGATTTATCACTGCTTGATCAGGTTGCGAGTGAGTTACTACTTTTACCCCCCAACCCCCTCCTCTGCCCAGGGGCCACGGTGGTATATCACTGTCTATATGACACATGCATCACACACACACACGTACATACACGCATGAACGTGCACACTGCAGCACTATATATCAGAGTGTCTATGACAGGCTCTGTGTGTGTCTCCCCCATCATCTGGCCATTAGACAGTAATAGTTGGGAGAGGAGAGTAGGGTTTCCCTGTTCTCAATACAACAGCGGTTATTACACACACACACACAACAGAAGCACCATCCTGGCCCTGCCATTCACTGGAGAGGTGGAGGATGAGGAGAGGGAGGCGGAGGGAAGAAAAACATGCAGTTACAACTGGGTAGGGAGCATAGTGTGTTAGGAGTTAAGTGTAACTTTGTGTGCTCTATTAACTGCAATGTGATAATTCACCTCTGCACGCAGATTCGGTGTTAAGCGAAATAATATTTAATAAAAAAACACAAAACGGCATGCAGTTGTTTGAAATGTTTTCATCCCTTCTCGGTCCAGGAATTTCACAGAATCAACTCTGTTTTTTTACTCAAACTGATTAAATTTAGATTACTGGAAGTTGCTGTATAGATGTAAGTTGTGGAGAGGAGAGGAGGCGCAGGTAAGTGAGAGAGGCGCAGGTAAGTGATGTGGCAGTGACGTAAATTTTGCGAGACGGCAGATTTAGTCAAGGCGCGTGAAAACAAATATTCATTCTACATCATATTCTTGCCAATATAATCTTAAAACTGTTTCTGGAAGCAAATAATTAAAAAGTCTTATTCAAGGTAAACTCTGGAGCAAAGCGAGGAGGATCTCACCAGCTTGTCGGAGTTTATTGACGAGTGTTTCCACCGCATCGTCATGGGCAAGCCAAGCCAAACACCGACTCCGTCTGCGCCCAGATCCGCTTCAACCTCCAAGAGAAGCCGGAAAGAAGACTCACCCGGAGCGACGTCCTCTAACGGGGACGACACCTCGGACATCCTGATGTCCATTGACAAAAATCTCGCCAGCTTCGACGCTCGTCTGGGCCTGTTGGAAGTTCTCCACCGGGAGTTTCAGTCGCTGCGGGAGTCGCTGGAATTCAGCCAGAAGCAGGTGGAGTCTCTGGCCGCAGAGAACGCCAGCCTCAGGGAGACGGTGACTTCTCTCAACGAGGGAATGACTCGACTCACAGAGGAAAATAAAAAAATAAAGGAAACTGTGATCGATCTCCAGGCGCGCAGCATGAGGGACAACCTGGTCTTTGCAGGAATCCCGGAGCAACAAGAAGAGGATCCAGAGCAAACAATCAGATCCTTTATCCAAACCAAGCTGAAGCTACCCGAAGACGCGGTGAGGAACATCTCATTTCACCGAGTTCATCGCTTAGGTGGGAAAAGACCGGACAGCCGCAGACCCAGACCGATTGTAGCCAAGTTCGTGAGCTACAAGCAGAAAGAGCAGGTGAGGGATCGAGGTCCGGAACTCCGCGGGACCGATTTTAGTGTAAATAATCAGTTTCCCAAAGAGATTCTGGAGAGACGCAGGGTCCTGTTTCCCATCCGGAAGAAGCTCAGAGACGAAGGATCCCGTGCAGTCATCGCGGTGGACAAATTGTTCGTCAATGGACAGCTTTACCGTGACAAAAATACCACCCCCTGGCTCTACTAACCTCAGGTAATATCTATCACTCATACAGCTAATTATTGTTCAATTTACATGTTAATCTGCTATAAGCACATTAATTATGGTAATTCAGAACTGTACATTTACTGCCAGTCTTTGTAAATTTGCTGTTGTTGTTGCTTTCGTTTTGTTCTGTTTTTGTTTTTTGCCCCCCCCCCCCCTTTAGGGCTTTTGTTTTTGCTCTTTTGTTTGTGCTATTTCTTTTTATGTGTAGTTGTAGTTGTTTGCTTTTCTCACTCCTTTCCTTTCTAGCTGCTCTTTCATTCTATTATGCCATAACAACAATAATAGGTAGGGTACGCACGTACATCCACATGACACAGACACTAAATGTCATGCACATAACACACCTACAACACAGAGCACGTTTAATCACATCAACACTCACCCCCAACTCTCACACACACTCTAAGCATGTGGACAGACATATAGGAACATTGTACACACAGATGAATTTATATACGCACACAATCTACACACAGCATGCATGCATTAATGTGGGCTTGCACACACACAAACACACACATACTTTTATAGAAACACTTCAGTAGCTTGAGCATGACCACCCTGAGGTTTGTTACGTGGAATATACGAGGAGCTGGTTCCAGGGAGAAGAGGTTGAAGGTGTTTAGCAGATTGAATGATCTACAGGCAGACATTGTCCTGCTACAGGAGACTCATTTATTAAAAACAACAGCTAACGTACTCTCTACAGTACAGTTCCCTCACGTGTACTCGGCCTGCTTCAACTCAAGACAAAGAGGAGTAGCCATTCTGATAAACAGGAAAATTCATTTTACTGCTAATAATATAATTTTAGACCCAGGTGGAAGATTCATAATAATGACATTATCTATCCTAAACATGAAGTTATGCATTGCAAATATTTATGGCCCAAACACTGATGACCCCTCCTTTTTTCATTCCTTCTTCTCCTTACTATATGATCACCTTGATAATACACTTATCATTGGGGGCGACCTCAACATGACCTTAAACTCTGGGATGGACAAGGGGGGCGGAGCAGGGAAACATAGGGTCTGGCAGTCAGCAAGAGTTGTTAAACAATATATGGAGGATTTTGGTCTTTGTGATGTCTGGCGCTCACAACACCTCACTGCTAGAGAGTACACTTACTTTTCATCTGTCCACCACTCATACTCCAGAATAGACTACTTCCTCACTAACAGCTCTATGATGAACAATATCTCAGAAACTAAAATCCATTCAATCACTATCAGTGATCACGCACCAGTATCATTTACCCTAATGAATAAGAAAACTAAACCATCTTATAGCAAATGGAGACTTAATACATCATTACTTAAAGATCCTGATTTTATCAGTTACTTCAAACGGGAGTGGTCTTTGTATATAGAAAACAATGACATACCAGGAACATCAGCATGTGTTCTTTGGGAGGCAGGAAAAGCAGTAATGAGAGGGAAAATAATTTCATTTTCATCACATGAGAAAAAGAAGGAGCGTTCAAAAATATCTGAACTAGAGCTTAAAATAAAATCACTAGAAGATGCCTACAAGGCTTCTCCAGAAGAGCAAGTGCTGAATCACATAAGAAAGGCTAAACTAGAGCTGAATGAAATAATTAACCAAAAAACCCAGTTTTTGCTACAAAGACTTCGCTTAGAGAATTTTGAACATAGCAACAAATCTGGAAGATTTCTCGCAAATCAATTAAAAGCAAACAAGGAGAAAACAACCATCTCCTCTGTTAAAGATTCAATAGGAAATATCCTCCATGACCTTGATGGAATAAATGACACGTTTAGGGATTTCTATAAAACATTATATTCCTCAGAAACAGATCCATCAGACAACAACATTGAGGAATTTCTCAGCTACCTCAATCTTCCAAAGTTACAACAGGATCAGGAAATGGTTTTGGACGCACCCATTTCAGTAGGGGAACTACATGAAGCTTTAAAACACATGCCCAGCAATAAAGCTCCAGGACCAGACGGTTTTCCAGTTGAATATTATAAAGAATTTTGGTCTATACTAGCACCCACTTTTTATAAAATGGTTTTAGAAATTAAGGAAAAAGGCCAAATATCTCAAAACATGAATTTGGCTAGTATTACAGTAATACTAAAACCAGGAAAAGACCCCAAACTCCCATCTAGTTATCGTCCAATATCACTAATGAACGTAGATCTTAAAATAATCAGTAAAGTGCTTGCTACAAGACTAGAAAAAATAACTCCACTTATCATACATCCTGATCAAACAGGATTTATCAAGGGACGACATTCCACCACTAATACGCGCAGACTAATAAATCTAATTGATTATGCCACCATACATAACCTGGAAACTACAATAATCTCTCTAGATGCTGAAAAAGCATTTGACAGGGTGAACTGGAAATTCTTATTTGCAACATTAAGAAAATTCGGGTTTGGCTCATCGTTTATCGACTGGATAAAGATACTGTATAGCAATCCAAATGCATGCGTCAGGACAAATGATCAAACTTCTCACAGCTTCAGATTGCAGAGAGGCACCAGACAAGGCTGTCCACTCTCCCCCTCACTTTTTGCAATCTTTATTGAACCCTTAGCAGCTAGCATTAGACAAAACAAAGACATTAAAGGCATTAACTGTAGAAATATGGAGCATAAGACCAGTCTTTATGCTGATGATGTATTACTTTTCCTTCAAAATTCACAATCATCCATCTGTCAGACAATCGCACTCATCAATAAATTCTCATCAATTTCTGAATATTCCATTAATTGGTCTAAAACCACCGTTCTACCCATCAACTGTTCCTTCCATAATACTCCTGACACTGCTTTACAGTCAGGAGATATTAGATACTTGGGAATAAACATCTCACCCAGACTGTCAGACCTTATAAAGCTAAATTATGTCCCTCTACTAAAAACAATTGAGGACGATCTCACACGGTGGAAATCTTTACCCATATCACTAATGGGAAGAGTTGCAACTATAAAAATGATGATTCTACCTAAAATCAATTATCTGTTTTCAATGATCCCCATTAAACCTCCCTCCACCTGGTTTAAATCACTGGACTCTAATGTTACTAGATTTCTCTGGAAAGACAAACCACCACGGATTAGTCTAAAAACACTCCAGAAGACTAAAGATAGCGGTGGCTTAGACTTGCCTAATTTCCAAAATTACTTTATAAGCAATAGACTACAATACATCTCTAAATGGCTTAAACCTAGCTATCTAGATGAACCATGGCTTAATATAGAAGAAGCTATGTGTGAGGATATGGCAATTTCAGACCTGCCATTTATCAGCACAGCTGTCAAACGCCAAAAATGCTTTAAAAGCATTAATATCAGCTCCTCACTAATGGCCTGGTGGGAATTTCTTAAACTAACCAAATCCTTGCTTATTCCATGCAAACTTACACCTATTTGGAACAATCCCGACATCCAGCAAAACCGGAAAATGATAAACTTCCCTCAGTGGAAGAATAAAGGAATAAAACAGTTAGAACATTTAATAGAAAATGGGAACTTTCTCCCTTTTGATACAATTACTTCACGATATGAAATCAGCAGCACAAAATTCTTAGAATACCACCAACTTAAATCTATTATAGGTAAGAAATACACCCCTGATCAATTAAACTTGCAGCTACCTATCAGGGCTGCAGAATTCTTAAATCTCAATGCCCCGAAACTGTTATCCAAAATATATAGATTACTATCAAAGCTAGACGATTCCATATGTCTCCCAACTTCTAAATGGGAAGCAGACTTATCCAGTAACTTTGACCAAAATGAATGGTCACAAATCTGTTCAAATACATTTACAATGACTAAGAATTCAAACATGCAACTAATACAATTTAAAATTCTGCATAGAACTCATTATACAGGACACAGGATGTTCAGGATGGGTCTGTCACAATCAAACATCTGTCCACACTGCACTGGCAACACAATTGACAGCTACTACCATGCTTTGTGGTCTTGCCCACCTGTCCAGGAATTCTGGTTTCAGGTATGTAAAGATCTGTCAAATTGCTTCAAATGTAACATCCCTACAAACCCCAAACTGGGCCTACTGGGTTACTTGGGTGAAATTAACATAGAATTTAATTCTGCAAACTTAATCCTCACCAGTTTATGTATCGCAAAGAAAACTATCCTTCTAAACTGGAAAAGCAAACAAAGTCTGTGTATCCAGCAGTTCAGAAATCTCTTATTAGATCACATCAGTGTCGAGATGATGTCTGCCTCCTCAAGAGATCAGTCAGCTGAACTTTATTCCCTCTGGTCCCCTGTGATCAGCTCCATCACTTAGTATGGGGGGAGAATGTGACCTTATTGCGCTCGGGGTTGGTGGCCGGTTGGGGTTCTCTGGGGGCTGTGGGTCTGTGGTGGGCTCCTGGGGGGGGGATTTTGACTGCTCCATTGCTGGAGTGGCTAGGTTTCTAGCCCTACTGTGGACCTGGATGGGCCAGCGGCTGGAGTTGCCGCGCAGCGGCGGGGCGAGGTCGCTGGCGGGGGATGGGTTGGCGGGCGTGACTCCGTAACGGGCGCCTGTGCCGCCGTGGGGTGGGCTGGGCGGGGTCCCGGGCTCCGGTGCCCGGGGTTGTCCCCTGTCTCTTGGGGGTGGGGGGTCGGCTTGTGCCGGGGGGGGGCTGGGCTGACCTGGACCTGCCGCTGCGGCGGCGGGCAGGTACATGCTCTGGTGCCTGGTTGCGACCCTGGGACTTGTTGAGTGGGGGGTGTTTGATAGTGTGGATGGGATGTGAGTGTGTATGGAGGGATGTGTGTAGGGGGTGTGCGTTGAGGACTGGTGGCGGTACATAGGTATGTGGATGTGTGTGGGTGGGGAAGTGTGATGATGCGTGTGTGGGGGGGGGTGTCGTGGTGTCTGTGGGGGGGGTAGTGCCGTGTGTGTAGGGGAGTGGGGTGATGCGTGTATGTGGGGAGTGGCGGTGGTGCATGTATACGGGTGTGTGTATGGGGGGGGAGGAGGGGGGAGGGGGGGCGTGCTGTCTGTGTGTGTGTGTGGGGGGGGCAGGGGTGTATGTATGGGGGAGTGGGTGGTGCATGTGTGTGGTAGGTTGGTGGATAAGTGTAGATATGATGGATGGGAGTGGGGGAGATTTGGATGTGACGTGGGGGTCAGGAGGATGGTTTTAAGGGTGGGCTGAACGGGTGGCTGGGTGGACCTGAATGTGTCCGGAAGTGTGTGTGTGTGTGTGTGGCTGTAGGTTTGTGCTGAGACAGTGTGAGGTGCCGATGTGTGGACAAGGTGGGGACTTCATGTCCCCAGGTGGGGGTGTCCTCTGTGAGTGAGGGGGCGGTGGACAATCGGTCTGGGATTCCCCTTCTGCCGCCCCGCCTCCTCTTTGTCCTCGTGCCCCCCTTCTGCATGTGGTGAGTTGGTCCCCTCTTGGGTCGGTGATGACTCTCTGGTTAGAGTCGCCGAAGGCTCTGGTTACGGGGATGGCTGTCCCCGGCTTGTCCTGGTCCTTGGGGGGCCCTGGGAGTAGGGGGCATGCCCAGTGCCGCTGGCGGCTCACCTTCTGGAGGAAAGCTCACTTTCCTCCAGACTTAAATCCCTCAACCCCTCTTCCTCCCCGCTCCCCATCACACACAGGCAGGGTATTGGGAGGTGTGCACGTGGCGCTGGGTGGTGAGAAAGGCCATCAAGGTGGTCTTGATCGCTGCACCCAGCCTCGGCTCACCTCCCAGTTTTAATTACACTTAGACACCAAACACCAAAACACTGACGACTCACATGATTAGGGGGAAGAGCATGCGGTGTATGGTGGGCGGGGCTGCTTAGGTGGTCCCTCTCCCAACACCGCGTGGCAATTCCCTCAGTTTTAATTGCAACTAATACATACTTCACAATCAGTCATAAGCGGGGGGGAGGCAGGGACGATAGGGTCTTCTCATGCCCCTGCTCTCGGGGCTTTACTGGGGGGGGGTACGGGTGGGGGAAGAGTGCCGTCCATTAGGCCTAAGTCTGGGCTGGCCTGGCTGTAGGAGGGTTGTCGCCGGCCCTGGGGGGGTGCTGGGTCGGCTGCATCTGTGGGGTGGTGGGGGGGACGCTGGGAGTGGTGGGCGGTAATTATGGGGGCCCTGATCGGGGCCATCCTGTCCTCTGCCCCCTCTGAGGTATCTCACATGGGACATGATGGAGGGGTGAGGTGAGGATGTGTGGGAGTGGGTGTATGGGGTTACAGATGGATGGTGGGATGGCTGGGGGGGGGATTAGGGTTAGGGATATAGGTGGGTAGGGGATAGGGATGTGTGAGGATGAGTAGATGTGTGTGTGGAGGGGTATGTTGGCGCGTGGGTTGTATTGGGGTGTGCCTGTGTTGGAGGAGTGAGGGTATGTGTGTGTGTGTGTGTGTGTGTGTAGGGGGGGGTGTATATGCGGAATGGGATGTGTGAGTGAGGGTGAAGTTTGGAGGGGGGCTATGGGTGGTGGAGGGGTGTTTGGTGGGGCATGTGTGGTTGGGTAGAAGTAGAGGGATGGGGTGGCGGGGTGTGAGCGTGTGTGTGTGGGGGGGGGGGTGAGCGTGTGTGGGGGCGGGGGCGATTGGGGTTCGTGTGACTTGGTATGGGTGAGTGAGTAGAGGTGGGGTGGGGTTGTATATGTTATGGATGATGTGCATGGATTGCAGAGGGTTGTGTGGATGGGGGTTGAGAGGGGAGTGCGTGTTTGGGGGGGGGGGGGGGGTATGCATGTATATGTGTGAGGGGAGTGCGTGTTGGGGGGGGGGGGGCGGGGTATGCATGTATATGTGTGTGTGGTTTGGTGGTTGGGGGGTGGTGTCCTGTACCCGGGGGCGCAGCTGGTGCGCTGGGGTGCGACCTGGCTGCCGCTGGGTGGCGGTCTGGGGATCCTGGTCCTCCGTCGGTGTGGGCTGTGCCCTCTGCCTGCGGGGGCGGGGGGCTGCTCACGGGCTCTTGGGGCCCTGGGGCCTGCGCTCTGTCTGCCCTAGGTGGCCGGTGCCCGGCGGGATCGGCCCTTGCCGGCCTGGGCCTGCTGGGGCCTGTTCCCCCTGACTGCGGGGGACTCTGGTTGGGCACCTCCTTCGCCACCTCCTGGGCAGATGCATGGCTGGCTCTGGAGTGGGGGGGTTGGGATCTGTACCTGGGGGTGACTGTCGGTTACCCGGGTCTCTGGGTTCTCCTGGCCTTCCTCTAGCTGTAGGCGGGCGGGGTCACATTGGCATGATCACTCTTCTCTAAACACGTTCCACTCTGAATGTTCTGCATGAATGTTCTGCATGTGTCACAGTCACTGAGTCATCCAGCAAGTTTATTCACTAACAGCAGGTACCTCTCTTTCTGTCTTTTTGACTTAACTTGCTAGTTTCTGGTCTTCATGATTGTCAACGGTTTTGTTCTCCACGAATCTAGAGTTGGCTTGTGTAGGTGTATATATTTATGTGTGTGGGTGGGTATGTGTGTGTACTTATGTGTATGTGTATGTGTATGTATGTATGTGTATGGATATGTATATATGTATGCATATGTGTGAGTGTATGTGTATGTGTGTGTATGTGTATATGTATGTTTATGTATGTGAGTATGTATATGTGTATATATGTATATATATATATATATATATGTGTGTGTATGTATGTGTATATGTATGTATGTATATCTATCTTTATGTATGCATGTATGTGTACATGTGTGTGTATGCATGTGTATGTATGTGTATATGTGTGTATGTATGTGTATATGTATGTATGTATGTATATATGTATATATATAATGTATGTGCGAGTGTATATACACATATATGTAGGTGGGTATGTATGTGCATATACATGTATGCATTGATCTCTTTCTTTTGTTTTTTGTTTTTTTGTTTTTTTTTCTGTTCTCTTTCTGCCCCTTTCCTGTCCTTTCCGGTCGGGTCCAGTAGCATAAACTCTGTAATACAAGCTATTATCCAAAACAAATTGAAAAATAAAATAAGAATCAAGAAATACAAGGGGATCATTACATCTACAAAAGTTCCCCTTGGCAAAATAAATTTGCTCAGCAGAACACAGCATCCAGAACATCAGTCTGCTTGCTTAAATGCTGGACAAGACAAAAAAAAAAAAAAAAAAAAAAAAAAAAAAAAAAGATGTAAGTTGTTTTAGGGGGTTTTATTTGTGTGTGCTCATTTTTATGAAGGTTAACAAAATCAAAACCTGTACTTTTTTTAAAAAAAATCCCAAAGTTTTGTTTTTGACAGGCATTTAAATCAAATTATTTTTTTATTGTTTTGCTTTTTGTTTGCTTGTTTGTTTTTTGGTGTTGTTGGTTTGCTTTGGTTTTTTTTGCAGTATCATAAAATTTGGTCATGCTTTTTTTATTTTTTAATTAATGTAAGATATGTTGCAAACACTCCATGATTTTAACACCATAAGACTATTTTGTCTTGTGTGTCCAGTTGTTTCTGATGGTCTAAATTAGCCATAAACTTTCAAACATTGTGTGCAGTTGCTGCGTCACTCTTAGCATATCAAAATTTTAGATTACAAATTGAACAAAATCTCCAACAAACAAAAGGTAAACAAAACGTAAACACATTCACATGATAGCTACATCACAAACAGACTAAACAGAGACTTAGACTGTTTCTGTGTATTAAGGGCAGTGCACACTTATAACAAAATTTTATTCGACATCTAGTGCACTATGATATGCAAAGTGATTATCGCACATAAAAGCCCATAGCTGCAAGCAGAGATATACCAGTTAATATCTGTGAGAGATGGAGCAGAATATGGTCACATCTGTACTGAAAGGTATTTCAATTAAACTACCCCCTGATAACTGCTTACATTAAGACAATTTATTAGTCATGTGTAATAAGTATCATAAAATGCTTATGTTCAAATGTATGCATCATGAATAAAATGCCTCATTATGTGTTACTTAGCTTGGTAATAATATGATGAAGATAGAGGAAAACGTTTTCTTCCATGGTATAAATTAGAAAGTATTTCCATTAACCTTGAAAATCAATCTATTTTTCTACATTTTCTAAAAATGTGTTTGTTCGGCACTAAAGCAAAACTATGACAAAGAGTTATTTGCACAGTTAAACCCATTAAATCCTATTTTTAAAAAAAATCACAATTTACAAAAATAAAAAAATTGATAAATGTCACTGGAAAACAGACAGCATAAAAACACAGTAATATAGCAATACAGTAATACAGTAATATAGCAAAAATCACTATAAAATCATTAATTTGCAAAATAAGTTAAAAGTTGCAGATTTCATGCATAGGCGCATGAGAGACGAAAGGGTTTTATCCTGGATTTAAAGTGTTTGGTGAAAATTTAACCTCCACTGGCAGTTTATACCGCTTGTTTGCAGCATCACAGCTAATTGCTGCTTCTTCATGTGTAGTCTGGACTCTGGCCTGAACTAATTACCCCGAGTCTAGGAAGCCTTTTATATTCTCTGAACCTAATCCAAACATCCATCATTTTGGAAATATGATATGATAATATAATGATTCATACTGCACTTCAGAAGCATTTATGATTATTTCGTCATTTATATGGTGTGTTTCTCCAATGTTTCAGGTTTTCTTTTCTCCATTTCTATACTCTGCACATAAAACGATGTAGTTTTTGTCACCAAAGTTAGACAAAGACGGAACTCAACACTTGCAAAGGAAACAAGTGAACTGGCAATTAAGGCTGAACAGCGTACTTTTGGTATTCAGTTATAGAGTTACAGGAAAGAAATGTCACACAGCATGAAAAGAGTCTTAAACAATACTTTCTAACACAATGGCACTTTGCAGATTTGATTGAGGATAATAGATTCCTCTCCTGCTCCTGATACTGTTGAGTTTCCCCTGGGTGAGCCTCCTCAGTTACCCTCACAGCAGGATTAGGATGCATGAAAAAGAACAGGGGGGATGTTCACATGCGGGACTCAGGGGTCTACATCATGTTAAAGTGGCACAAGACATAAGCGAATGGGCTGTAATTCCCCAGTTTAAGTCCCTTATTTCCATTTTGTCATGTCTGAGCGCTTGTCATGCTTTTGAACAAACATTGACATAATTAACATGCAAATGCAGTTTGGTGGTGATGGAGACAGAGCAAGATCTCTAAGCTGATATGCACACAGATACAGACGCGCAGAAGGAGAAACACACAAACAAAGACAAACCCCTTTACAGAAAACACGCATGCAGCAACCTGACAATGAAGGTTTACAACAAATTCGCTGCTGGAGAAAAATACTACCGAGGACCACGTAAGTGGGTTTTTTGTTCTGATACTCTGAGAGCGCTGTTGTAGATGTTGGTATGTGTGTGTACATCCATACGCACACACAAGACTCCATGGGCTACAAGATCCCAAGCCCCTGGCCTTTATTAAGAGCAGTTGTTTGATGAGAAAAGGAGCCGGCCTTCACTCCAGGGCCCAGTAGAAGCCTGGGGAGTGGGTAAGTGGGTTAACCCAAAGGCCCAGACAAAGCCCGAGGAATGGATAAGTAGGTCACCCGCCCTCTGCTGAACACTCAAAGGATCCACTCTGACTCCTCTCCCTTTTATTATTAGAGTTGGCCTAATGTGTGAAGGGACCTCAGGAAGGAACACAGCACTCTTCTCTGCATGACGAAGCCAGATCATGTGTATGGGAATCTGCTCACATATATGTTTGCGTGTGTGTGTGTGTGTGTGTTTGTGTGGTCTTGGAAGTAATGTGGAGAAAAAGCATTGGTCCTTAAACACTTTAAGAAATTCAAAGAACCAAGACTTGCATGACGCTATGGAGGAAACAAGAAAGAAGAAAGTGATATAAAAAGCAGCTTCTTATGAAAAGCTACTCTAGGCTTCTTACCATGGCCATCTCAGGGGAACACATTGTATTGATTGCAAAGAGTAAAACATTAAAGATCCAGAGAAGAAATGTGTAGTCATGTAGCTAAACTGGTAGTGAAAGGTAAATATATTGTAGAAAAATATAAGAAATACTTAACATTTATCTATTTTTTAAAAAGTTTGTAATGACCACATTGTGTAGATTAACATGGGTGGAGCCTCTGAGTTTGAAAAGTAAAGCCAATGCAAATGTTCCTTTGTAAAAAAAAAAAAAAAAAAAAAATCTACTCAAGGGGAACTTCTTCTGGGTGAGAAAAAAATAATTAATTACTTCAACTGACATTTTCATGTGAATTTATTGTCTCAGTTGGTATTTCTAGGTCTTCTTCACCACAGCATATGGCAGCTTTGTAAATAATGCAAAATAAAGCAAATCAGCAGCACATACTTCAGGTCATAGCTACTTTGATTGACAAGATATGTGTGAGTGCAGAGTCTGTTAGATTTTACAATGCACTTAATTCTGATCCTTTGCCTTACATTTTTTAATCCAAATGACAACAGACAAAATGCTAAACTTGAAGTTTTAAAACAACAGCACCCGGGATCAGGTGTTGGTGTTGATTAGTGATGACTGGTGGCTTGTGTTCGTGTTAGTGTTACTGTTAGTGTTAGTGTTAGTTGAAGACAGAAACACAGTTGGTTAATTATGGGTTGGAAAGCAATACTACATAAGTTTTGAACCCCAAAACTCAGTGCTTCTGACTTAAGCCTGTTACATACTGCACGAGAAGCGAGAACTTTTTTCTTGTTCTCGAGGCTCCGAGAAGAAAATGACGTCATTTTGTTCTCGCGGACGTGTTTGAGGACAGTTCTTGACACACTGGGCTGGCAGAACTTTTTTCTTGTGGGGCTGCGAGAAGTGATTAGTCGTACATTGGAGGTGGGCGTGGTTAACACGGAGAAAGCATGAAGCAGAGTTGCTGCTTCCGTGTGTTTGCTTTTGCCAGCAAAACGGATTGTTTTGATAAAACAGCTGATCGAGGTGGTGAGAAAGAAGGAACATTTTTACATGAGGCATTAAAACACTCGCACCCAGCCGCGTGCACAACCCGCCCTGCCGCGGACAAAGTTGCTCGTTAAATATGAAACTACAAAAGCACTCAAGAGAGCGGAAACCTCGAGAGGCACCTGCCTGCAGACCTCCACCGGAAGCGACCTCACAGTGGAGGTCTGCAGGCAGGACCTCTTGGAAACCTCCGCCAAGCACAATGTTAAAGAATCCTTTTAAAACATTCCTGGATCCAAACGGTGATCCTGATCACCACCACAATTTAACCAGTTTTTCATTTTTACATTTGCAACAACTCTTGAAATATTTATAAAAATCCGTCCGTAACCTTTTAAATTATCTTAAGCAAAAAGACGCCGTGGAAAACAACCTGGCAGAGGTAACAACCGGTTCATTGCACATAAAAGCAGACATCGCCCCCCCGCAGTGATCCCTCCCCGCTGCAGACATGCTTCTCGTGGAGTATGTATGGACCTGACGAACAAGAAGTTTTTTCTTGTTCTTGCAGCCTCGAGAACAGAACTCAGTTCTTGCGTCTCGTGGAGTATGTAACAAGCTTTACTTGGAGTGCACACTGATGTTCATTACGCACATTCTTTGCCATGCCCCATTTCTTTGGTGAGTGGTGTCACTACCTTTTTTTACTCCTCTCTTGTTACTGTCATTGGTTATACTCAGAAAAAGTGTGTCCAAATTTATGACTGTAGTATATGTTTGTCAAATGCATTTTTTGGGTTTAGAAAATGAAATACCTGATTGAGATGCAGGTAAGCAACATTGTTTGACATCAAATATAACACTTTACACTGTCACAGAACTTTGTTCGTCTGTCTCAGTGACACGGCCGCTATTAATGGTTAATTCAGCATCCGTCTTCTATCCTACTTGTACTGTGAGTTCTCTCTTACCGGTAAAAACTCATAACTTGATTCTTATCCTTTCTATTTCTTCCTCTATTTTTTCTTTCTTTGTCCATTTAATGTCAGAGTTTTTCCATTTGTTTGATGAAGCAGCCAAAGGGCACATTCAAAACAACCGGCGCGTTAATATCCACTTGCTAGCATGTGATGCGGTGCTTGAAGCTAAACTATCCTGCAACGTTACGCAGCATCTGGCGAGAAAATGTTTGATAGCACAGTTGTAACGCTGCTGGACAGCTCTAGAAATGTAAATAATAAATGTCAAACAAATCTGGAACGTAGAGTTTTAATGTCAGAAAGTTACATAAAGTGTCTTTAATTACATGCACATTCCTCATAAACTGTCACCATGTGTCTAGTTGTTGCAGCGACATCATCTCCCTTTGACTTTGAGGAACGCCCACATTGTATATGTGTAGTTTCTAAAGATGGCTAATGACTCCATAATTCCCACAACACTTGGCTGTCAAAACAATGAGAGATATAATTAAGGGTAAACCAGTCTTGCTTTGGAGTAGCCAGTCAGCCCAAGGCATAAGCTAACTAAACAGTTAGCTTATGCACCCCCATGTCACCAGAAGACACACATAAGTGCATGAAATGGGGTGATATTTAGATTTTTTTGATGATATTCATTTTGGTTGGGCATACTCATGTGTTATTATTGTATGAACACATTAATTAACCAATGCTTTTCATATTTTTATTGCACATTAAATTAGTTGTTTTGGGGGGGATTTCTTTCAAAATTCTGGCTCACTGGCTCTGAGTAAAAGCAACCACATGCAGAGGCTTGCAGGCTAATTCCTCCACCTCTCGTCCTGTGGCAGCAATGCATCTCAAGTAAACAAATGAGAGAGAATGTGTTAATCAAAATGGAGAGAAGTTTTCTGTCTGGAACTTAAGGAAGAAGAAAAAGAACAGAAACATCAAACCTCTGTAACTAGGCAAAAAAATATGGTTAGTTAAGTGTGGTTTTATCCTGGTAGATTAAACCACCAGGGTAAATTACACATATAAGGTTTGAAGGCGAGACAGCAAAGGTAAGACGTACTGAAACTGTAACCCGAAAATAAAATGATACAATCACAAAGCACACATTTGTCCTTCTTTTGCCTCTGCTTCTGTTAATCGTGGTTAAAGGACAATGAAACTTACTGTGTTTGGAAGTTTGTCCGTGTTTGTCCGTGTGCATGCTGTCAGGTGGATAAGGCGATCAATCAATTTTGTTTACATATTTTTCTGGACTTTGCTTACCTGTTTTTTTTTGGTTTTTTTTTATTGTCTTAACGGTATTTAGCTGCCTTTGAAATGGTTTTAATGACCTTTCATCTCAAATTCTGGACTTTCTGTGGATCCCACATATGTCTGTGTATACATTACAGACCTGATGCTAAACCAGTCAACCCGGATGTTAACCCCTTAATCCCCAGTACAACAGGTTGCAGGTGCAAGAGGTTAAGCTTAACAGGCAAGTTAGGAATGCAAAGTTAGAAGTTTTATGGGTAGGAAATAAGGATGTTTACCACCAAAGTGCACTAAGGAAAGTTAGTATTTTAGAAACCAAAATTTATTCTTGTGATTAATTGTACAATGTTATGTGATTAATCAAAATTAATTATATTAATAATATCAATAATAGTTAAACATAATTTTCCAATAGGTCTGGTGTAATGGATGCAGCATTAAAATGATATAAAATTATATATACACACACACACACACACACACACACACACACACACATATATATATATATATATATATATATATATATATATATATATATATATATATATATATATATATATATGTATATATATATATATATATGTATGTATGTATGTAAACTGCAGCACACAAGCAGTAGTTTCTTCTTTTTTCATTATGGCTGTAAGGACAACCATAAAAATTTTGTGTGTCCAGCTTCCTGTTTTTGTTTGTACTTTTCCTTGTTCCTTTATGTCTAGTTTCCTGTTTTGTGTTCCTGATCTCACCTGGTCTCATGAGTGAAATCATTCCACCTGTGTCTTTTATGTGTGTGTGTGTGTGTGTGTGTGTGTGTGTGTGTGTGTGTGTGTGTGTGTGTGTGTGTATACTCCTTGGTTTCTGTTTGCTGTGACTGGATCATTGTGTTAATCTCCCATGTGTTACAACCCTGTGTTAATTCCCTGCGTTTATTCTGTTCCTCGTGTTAGTTCTGCCTTCCATCTTTTTCTGGATTAAACCCTCTTAGTTCTGCAACTCTGTTTTTGGGTCCACACCTCCGCCACCATTATGACAATATGGTATAAACCAACTTCAGATAATGCAAATAATTGGGTGTCAACAATGAAGTAACTCACTGACAACATTATTTTTCAACTCAATTAAAAATAGTGAATTATGCCTTTTCTACCAAGTTGAAAAAGAGAGTAGGAAAAATAGCTAAATCATATTATGAATTTAACTTTCTTCTTTTCTTTTAGCTACATCTGTGGTCAAAGCAGCTAAACAGATTTAAAAACTCTGTAAAAGTACTCATAAGCAAATGTTAACTATAATTTACACACATGATCATTACTTTTTAATGCTGGAAACATTTTTGATCCTGACTTTGACACATAAATAATGTAAATTTTACATTCATCTTCGAACACCTCTGCCTTAAAAAGTGTATTAATATTGTACTACATGTAACACATGCCAAAGTGCAAAACCTTCCCCGCAGCATGGGGTTGTGTGGTAGGCTACACAATACACACACACACACACACACACACACACACACACACACACACATGCACGCACAAGCACAAACAAACACACAGATACAGAGGCAGATAGTTCATTGAGGAGATCAGCAGGAGGATCAAGTGTAAAGCCTCTCGTGTAATGGAAAGGCCTTTGATGAAGAAGAATACAAACAGTGTAACCACACCAACATAACACATACACACACTCACACACACAAACTAATTCACTGGTTTCCTCCTGACTGTAATTATGTTCTCACCACATTCTCAATAAGACTTACTTTTATTCATCGGGTACCATCTAGTTTCCTGTCATTTGTCAGCCAGTCCAAGATTAACGAATGACTTTTACTCCTCTAATTTTGAGTGACACATAACATGCGCACACATGCGCAAACACACACAGGCAGAGTTCCCATATAAAAACAAACAGAATGGCTCTTTGTATTCCGCTGCACATCACCACAACACAGATCAACAGTCCCTGAGGTAACGGCCAAAATAAAGATCTCATTACTTTACTCTCTCCCTCTCCCTCCATGGCTTGTCAGCTGCCAGACCCTGACGTCTCCTTTCATGTTGGCCAGGCCTCTGAGAGGAGCTGAGAGATGCTGAGAAGCGCAGAGAGCCTCCCAGGGCTTTGAGCAGCGTTTGATTCCTGCTAGATAATAGCTGGTTCACTGTCAGCCGCAGGATGATCAGTTAAATCCTTAATCACTGCCTGTCCACTCACATGACAGTTATTTTAGGGCTCTTTTTCTGGACCCTCTACTCTCGCTCTACAGCGCTCCAGCTCGCTGCCTACCCTCCGCAAAAAAGTAATCCCACAAGAGGCAGCAGAAAACAACCGAGGGGTTTAGAGATGCAAGGATGGGACAGTAGTGGGGGGAGGTGGGCGGTTGAAGTAGGAGTATTTTTGTCAAATGGAGTTGGATGGAAGAAAGAAGTCAAGCCTGAAAAACACAAATGAACCAAATTTTAAAGAAATTTTTCTTGCTTGAGGGGGAATAAAAGAAAAAGACAAGGGTTAAAGGAAAAGTGGGGGTTTGCACCAAAAGGGGAAAAGAGGAAAGACAAGTCCAAAGTGAACGGAACTCGTCTTTGACCTGTCACATTCGAGACAAAAAGAAGACGGCTTGCTTTTTTTTCCTCCCCCCACTCTCCTCACCTGCCTGTTTTAAAGGACATTCAAAGGCCTTGAAAAGAGACAGTTAAGGTGTTGTCTGTCAACCCGTTCTGTACCAGTGTCACTGGCTGAGTGCTTTGCAAGAGATGAGTGTTCCATGTTCATGTCCAATCCAGGGCCTTGATCACGGCTGCTCCGCGGTGAAGCGCTGCCACTGCTGACAGCCTCCCCTCCATCCCCCACCTGCCTCCACCTGGAAGACGGAGACAGTTTTAGTCTGACAGAGATGGGGGCTGGGTGGAGTTGGGCAGGAGAAGTTGATTTTCAGTTTGACTACAGAAGAAGTTTTGGACAGTCTGGACGTTGATGGGATCGTGTGCTAAGTTTAGATCTTTGAAGTGTCCATAACCTCATAAGAAGAGGGATAAAGTTTTGTGCCTTTGAAATAAGTTTTGGACAAAAGCGATCACATTTTTGTATTAATATGTAGACATTTGCTTGTTGCATCATCAGTTTTGTTTTTTTTTTAAAAAGTAGATGAAATATATAACTTTACATACAAAAAAAGTTTTAATTAGATCACTTTTAGTTTATTGTTTAGTTAAGGGGTCCCAATGGTGTAAATTTCCCTCTAATATGTTACAGTCATAATGTTGTAATTAAGCTTAATCTGATATATGGAAGTTGAATCGAACAAGTTTATTTTTACTATCTGAAACACACTTTGTCAGGCCTAAAATCTTAAATCAGATATTTAAACACTGTGCTCACTAAATCTGTCAAATCTTATCTCAAAACTTTTCTTTCAAATCAATATGTGGTTCAGTAACATTATTTACAAAATGCAAAAGATGAAAGTTGCAAGTAATGATTGGAAATAACATTTTTCTGTCAGTTTACTTATTTGCTTAAATCTGTTGCTAAAAGTTTGTTAAAGTTTGTAGTTAAAATGAAAATAAAGTGTAAAAATGTATTTAAAAAATCAAATATCCTCTAAACTGCAAAACAAATCAGAAATCCTCTTAAAAATATCAACACTTGTGAAAAATATCTCAAATTAAACAGAAAAATTAGCTTTATAATGATGACAAAAGCCTGTATAGCCCCTCGATGATTGAGGTTGAATGAATCACATTATAACCCTGACAGACTATAACACATTTCCTGGAAGCACATTTTAAATTTGTTTTTCTAAAACAATTTGAGTCAAATAATTTGATTGGTTTTTTTTCTCTTTTTTCCCAGTTCTGCTGTGTTGTAATAGTTATTCATGTGATGTTATTTCATTGTTATATTACAGAACATTTTAAAGTTTTTCTGCACCTTAAGGTCACCATCTCATTTCTTAAATGGCATTATTCAGAAGCAGTAACTCCTTTTGAATGTAGGATGCTGACTGTAATGTAGCATTTCTTGGTTTTCTCTTGCAGGAAACTAGAAAAGCACTCGAAGAGTGCAAACTTCCACCAGGCACCGCAGTTCTAAAGAAATTCCAGGATCCAAACGGTGATCCGGATTACCACCAAAATTAAATCGGTTCTTCCTTTTCACATTTCCAACAACTCCTGAAAATTTCATGTAAATCAGTTTACAACTTTTGTGAGTTATCTTAAACACAAACAAACAAACAGATAAGCACGTAAAAACATAACCTCCTTGGTGGAGGTAACTAGTTTGTATCCTCATTTGATCATTAACTGCAAGCCAGATACACTTGATGACATTGACTCAGTCTTGCAAAGTGAAACCAGTTTGTTGATGATAAAAGACTCTTTTTTCACTGATTATTTAAGATACTTTAGATTGTAAAAAAATATTGTATTTCAAATAATATCCCATTGTTTTTCTTATCCATTTTAGACTTTAGTCTCTAACTTGTTGTTAAATAAACTTCTTTTTAATATTGTGTACTTTCAGAATCTCTGAAATTTAGTCTGGTTTGAAACTTGAAAGCTTGATCACAAATCACAATTACTGCACTCATTGTGCTGACAATAAAAATGATCTGATACACAGCTTTCTGTTTTCCCCTTTTCCCTCTGTTGCGGCCATTATCACCATCTTTCTCACGTGTGTGTACAGAATGATGGCATTGTGACTGCTGTAAATGGCAGACCATACTTCATTGCCTCATTTCCAAGAGTCTCGACCTTTGACCTGTTGATTCTTACTGGCGGCTTTTTGCTGCACAGCACAGGGAGCCTTTCAGCCAATAGAATCAGAGCGCAGCTGGAGGTTAGAGGGTCACAGACGCACCATGTATGGAATTCCATAGAGCCAGAGAGGTCGGAGGTCACTCTCAATCACAGTCAACACAGACCAAAGACTCATGAGGCTCCACAACACAACAACAACGACACGGGGGACAGAAACACAGAACAAGTTCAACAGGGAGAGTGTGGGATGACGGATTCAAGTGCTGGTGCAGACTGCAACAGTCGCCATACACGATCAGAGTGTTTGCATCATCTGCTGGAGTAATGTTGTGCTATTATAACTGTCTTTTTGTGATTTTGCAATACTTTGTCATTTTTTCCCACTTCTCTTACATGTAATTAATTAATCAGACTTCATAATTAGTCAGTTAGATCATAAGCAGCCTGAACCAAAAAGCGACTACAAAAGGACTGTTTCTGTCTCCGTTTGTGGCCTTGATTAAGAAAGAAAAGCTTTAGATATATTCGAAAATTGATTCAAATGAAGAAAGCTAGTTCTTTATTTCAGAAATTAATATTACCAGGTGCATCCACTGAAGCGCAAATAAAGCATTAGTAGCTATGCTCACTCTGCGATACCAGAGGAGGAATATGCAGGCGACTGAGTAGACAGAAACGTTAAACTAAAAGGTCGTGTATTATTTTGAATGGAAGAAAAAACTTCATTTACTTATTAGAATTCATTAGCAAAACATGATATTTTATACTCTCATTGAAAATCTATTGAATTTTCCCGTGTGGATGACGTTTTTATAAAAGCTGTAAGATTTGAACATTTGCCCACACTTTATTACTGAGTATCTGAGGCCTTTTACAATGTTTTGGACCTTTAAAAAAAACTGAAAATTAGATTTGTTTTGTTTTGTTTTGTTTGTTTTTTTAATGTTCTTATATAAACATGCAGCTCAATTAGAGGTGGAAAGTCTGTTTTTACAGGTAGTATGGGTTATCATGACTGTGTTGATTAGAATCAACATCCCTACCACCTGTACAAATTCAGCGCACCCTGCCTGATAGTGCTGTCTGAAAGGTGTGTGTATGTATGTGTGGTCTATATGTGTGTCTCTTGGTCTGTGAAGAGTCCCAGAGGTGCCCTTCCTGCCTAAGCCACTTCTGCAGATCTGTTGAAAGATCATCAAGAGACTTTCTCTCAATCTAAGTATGTGTATATGTGTGTGAATGTGTGTGTGTGAGAGAGAGAGGGAGTATTGTCTCTGTGGGAGCATGCTGGCTGCGTCTGCTGCTTAGCACTCACTTTCATCACGCACACGCTCAGAAGTGACAGTCCCTGTCTCTACAAAGGGATTTAGAATATCACCAAGAGACCTGCCATCCCCCTCCCCAACACACACACACAAACACACACACACACTCACACCAACGTACAGAAATACTCACACTGAATTCCTAACAAACGGATTCATGATGTCACCCAGAGACGCAACTTAGTTTCACATAAGTTCTCATTATTCCTCCTAATGAATCTTAAAACAAGATAGTGGCTGTTAAATTACCCTCCTCTTCCATCTTTTCTTCTCATTTCTCCTCACCTCTACTCATCCCTATTTCTTGTCTTCCTTGGCGAATCTTCCGTCCAACACATTCCCTACTGACATGTATCCCCAAAATGCAGAAGTAAATACCCGGCCCACAAAAGGCTAAGTGCCTGAGCTAACAACTGATACACAAAAACACAACAACAAAGCAGTTGTTGTCAGGTTGTTAAGTCCCTGCCACTGTTTCCAAGGGTCGGGGAGACGGCGAGCAGGCAGAAAAAGGGAGAACAGGATGAGATGGGCTTTAGAGAATAAAAGCCGGCTAATCCCTGCATTTGGATATGAGAAACGCAGGCCCGCAGGAGAACGCATCAAAGCCAGTGCTAAATTAGCCTACATAGAGAGGGTGAGAGGAGGAAAGAAGAGACGGAGTGAGAGAGAGGCCGCTGATTTGAGACACTGTGCGAGGAGCACACAGAAGAGAGGTACTCTCCTAGGGCCCAGATTAGCAACACACACTCATTATTCTCCAGTACTGCTGAGGCACATAAACACACACACACAGCCATCCACACAGATTAGAAACAGACACTTATTATTCTGTCTCAGCGGGACACTAAACCCTAAAATCCTGCATGCTTGCTGGGAGCACTTGCACAGACTCTGGCTAACTGAGTAACAGGGCCCAACACTGCCTTTGTAGCTGTGCATCGTTAGCCACACCGGGTGCTAGCACCTCATACGGAGAGTGTAAGTTCGCAAGTGTGTGTGAGTCTGTGCATCAGAGAGGGGCTGAAGAAAGCAGGCAATTAAGACTAGAGGAGTGTACTGGTTCATTCAGCTTCACAAGTGGAACCATCCAAAGCACATTACATAAAGAAGTTAGGCAGAGATAGCGTAGGTTAGGACAACTCTTTGTGAGTGGGGGTGTGTGCGTGTGGGAAAAAAAGTAAGTTGCAGCAGAGAAAAAAGGATACCCTTAGCATCAAAACAGTCCAAAGAAAAAGTTAGAAAAATGTGAATTTGAGGTAGAAAATTCAAAATATATTTAACCTGCAGGATCATGGACACAAAGTTTTGGATAATACATTATACTAAAACACACACTGTCAAAATCACTAATTACAATATATATAAAACTATTTCTACCCTGAACGAGGTGTAGAAAATGGATGGATGGAAAAGCAACTTGCTTAAAACATATTAAATGGAACCAAATGAAATAATTCCACTGAAGTTTGGATTTTGAGAGTTAAAAATGGGGTAGGCAATCCTGCTCAGATAATTTTTTTTTAACTCTGGATCAAGCGGCAACCTCTGGCGGTTAAAAGTGAAGCCTCTTCGGAAGTGCATAAACTGCAGTTCCCCTTTCATCCGCTAGGGGCTGGCTCCAAAACAGAGCAAATCCCCATAGACTCCCATGTTAAAAAGGCCTTCTTCACGGCAAAAATAAACATGTTTATAGCCTGGTTAAAAAAAATCCATTTTCGGTTTATAAGTCAGGTTTGCCTTCATGACAACTGTGGGGGGAGTGATTTTTTTTTTTCTAACTCGCCAGTTTTAAAGTAATTTAATCTCGGAGTTCGGCAAATTTAGGGGCGTGTCCTTTTGATTGACAGGTACAAATCTCTGGCTTCAAGTAAGAAGAACGTAGAAGAACCGTGGTTTTTAGCCAGTTAACAACGTGACTTAGCTTTAGCCCACTTACCTCCGTTAGCTGGGTAGCTCCTGTTATCTCGGGGGATAGCTTGGTTAGCTTTTAGCTACAGAAAGCTCGGAGTTCGCTCGATGTCAATCCGCCATGACTCTCACGGTTGCCCTCTCACCTCCATCTCTTTGCCCATATTTATATTTTCCGGGCGAGACGACGCGCATGAAGCTGCCAACATGGCGACGGTAGGAACCGCCCACCGAGCTTCAATTTAGTTCTTCAGAAACCTATGGGTGACATCAAGGAGACTCCGTCCTTCTCTTTATATACAGTCTATGCAAACATAAATTTTCTCCACACTCTTATTACATCTGGAATAATCAGGATATTTGTTTTAAACATAAGTCTCTGTATTTAAAAACATGGGTGGAACATGGTATTCTGCTTGTTAATCAGTTGCTTAATAGGGATGGTCATTTACTTACATATTATGAGTTTCTTGAAAAATTCCATTTTCCTGTTACTCCTAGAGAATTTGCCATTGTTAATGATGCCATTCCCTCAGGAAGCAAACATCTGGTCTCATCTGCACCTAGAACTGCTCCACCTAATACTCTGCCACAACTTTTTATTGGGAACTCAGAGCCCTTTCTCTGTACAAAAACTTATAACAAATGCATTAGGGAATTAATTCAAAGAGATTTGAGTTGTAAACCTGCCTCTGTTTTTATTTGGAATAATGAATATCCTGATATAAACTGGAAAAAGGTCTGATCCCTTCCCAGACAATTTTTTATTACCAACAAAGTGCAACCCCTCCCTGAGCCGTCACCTTATCGTGGTGGAGGGGTTTGTGCGTCCCGAAGATCCTAGCAGCTATGTTGTCTGGGGCTTTATGCCCCTGGTAGGGTCACCCATGGCAAACAGGTGTCTAGGGGAGGGACCAGACCAAGCACGGCTCATCTACCCCTATGATGACGACAAACCTGGGCATAAATGTTCCCTTGCCCGGACGCGGGTTACCGGGACCCCTCTCTGGAGCCAGGCCTGGAGGTGGGGTACAAGTGCGAGCGTCTGGTGGCCGGGCCTTCGCCCATGGGGCCCGGTCGGGCTCAGCCCGAAAGGGTTATATGGGCCCCACCTCCCGTGGGCTCACCATCTGCGGGAGGAGTCATAGGAGTCGGGTGCAGTGTGAGCTGGATGGCAGCAAGGGGCGGGGACCCTGGCGGTCCAATCCCTGGCTGCAGAAGCTGGCTCTAGGGACGTGGAATGTCACCTCTCTGGTGGGGAAGGAGCCTTAGCTTGTGCGCGAGGTTGAGCAGTTCCGGCTAGATATAGTTGGACTCACCTCGACGCATGGCTTGGGCTCTGGAACCAGTACCCTCGAAAGGGGCTGGACTTTCTTCCACTCTGGAGTTGCTCATGGTGAGAGGCGTCGAGCAGGTGTGGGCATTCTCATCGGCCCCCAGCTTGGATGCCTGCACGTTGGGGTTTACCCCAATCGATGAAAGGGTAATTTTCCTCTGCCTTCGGGTGGGGGGCACGGGTCGTGACTGTTGTCTGTGCTTATGCGCCGAACAGCAGTTCAGAGTACCCACCCTTTCTGGAGTCCTTGGAGGGAGTGCTGGAGGGTGCTCCTTCTGGGGACTCCATAGTTCTGCTGGGGGACTTCAATGCTCACGTGGGCAATGACAGTGAGACCTGGAGGGGAGTGATTGGGAGGCATGGTCCCCCCCCTCTGAACCCAAATGGTGTTTTGTTATTGGACTTCTGTGCTCGTCTTGGATTGTCGTATCGTCGGATCGTCAGACCTGCGGCCACATGCCTTGGACACTTCGGTGAAGAGAGGGGCGGAGCTGTCAACTGATCACCACCTTGTGGTGAGTTGGCTCAGATGGTGGGGGAGGAAGCCGGTCAGATCTGGCAGGCCCAAATGTGTTGTGAGGGTCTGCCGGGAACGTCTGGCTGAGTCCCCTGTCAGAGCGAGCTTCAACTCCCACCTTCAACAGAGCTTCAACCATGTACCAAGTGAGGCGGGGGACATTGAGTCCGAATGGGCTGTGTTTCGTGCCTCTATTGCTGAGGCGGCCAGCCGGAGCTGTGGCTGCAAGGTCGTTGGTACCTGTCGTGGCGGCAATCCCAGGACTCGTTGGTGGACACCAGCAGTGAGGGATGCCGTCAAGTTGAAGAAGGAGTCCTATCGGGCCTTCTTGGCCTGTGGGACTCCGGAGGCAGCTGATGGGTACTGACAGGCTAAGCGGCATGCAGCTTCGGCTGTTGCCAAGGCAAAAACCCGGGCACGGGAGGAGTTCGGCGAAGCCATGGAGAAAGACTTCCGGATGGCTTCAAAGCGATTCTGGTCCACCATCCGGCGGCTCAGGAGGGGGAAGCAGTGCTCCAATGGGGAGCTGCTGACCTCAGCTCGGGATGTTGTGGGTCGGTTGAGGGAGTACTTCGAAGACCTCCACAATCCTACCAACACGTCTTCCGATGAGGAAGCAGAGCTGGGGGACTCAGGGGTGGACTCTCCTATCTCTGGGGCTGAAGTCGCTGAGGTGGTCAAAAAGCTCCTTGGCGGCAAGGCCCCGGGGGTGGACGAGATCCGCCAGGAGTTCCTTAAGGCTCTGGATGCTGTGGGGCTGTCCTGGCTGACACGCCTCTGCAGCATCGCGTGGACATCGGGGGCAGTGCCGCTGGATTGGCAGACCGGGGTGGTGGTCCCCATTTTTAAGAAGGGTGACCGGAGGGTGTGTTCCAATTACAGGGGAATCACACTCCTCAGCCTCCCTGGTAAGGTCTATTCAGAGGTCCTGAAGAGGAGGGTCCACCGGATAGTCAAATCTCGGATTGAGGAGGAGCAGTGCGGTTTTCGGAACAGTGGACCAGCTCTATACCCTCTTTGGGGTCCTGGAAGGGGCATTGGAGTTTGCCCAACCAGTCTACATGTGCTTTGTGGACCTGGAGAAGGCGTTCGACCGTGTCCCCCGGGGGCTCCTGTGAGGGGTACTCCGGGAGTATGGGGTACCGGACCCCCTTGTGCGAGCTGTCCGGTCCCTGTACGACAGGTGTCAGAGCTTAGCTCGCATTGCCGGAAGTAAGTCGGATTCGTTTCCGGTGAGGGTTGGACTCCACCAAGGCTGCCCTTTATCACCAATTCTGTTCATAACTTATATGGACAGAATTTCTAGGCGCAGCCGAGGTGTTGAGGGGATCCGGCTCGGTGGCCTCAGGATTGGGTCCCTGCTTTTTACAGATGACGTGGTCCTGTTGGCTTCATCTGGTCGTGATCTCCAGCTCTCACTTGAGCGATTCGCTGCCGAGTGTGAAGCGGCCGGGATGGGAATCAGCGACTCCAAATCTGACACCATGGTCCTCAGCCGGAATAGAGTGGTTTGCCCTCTCCAGGTCGGGAGTCAGGTCCTGCCTCAAGTGGAGGAGTTTAAATATCGCGGGGTCTTGTTCACGAGTGAGGGAAGGATGGAGCGCGAGATGGACAGACTGATTGGTGCGGCGTCTGCGGTAATGAGGACTCTGCGCCGGTCTGTCGTGGTGAAGAAGGAGCTGAGCCAGAAGGCGAGGCTCTCGATTTACCAGTTGATCTACGTTCCTACCCTCACCTATGGTCATGAGCTGTGGGTCATGACTGAAAGAACAAGATCTCGTATACAGGCGTCTGAAATGAGTTTCCTCCACAGGGTGGCCAGGCTCTCCCTTAGAGATAGGGTGAGGAGCTCGGTCATCCGGGAGGGGCTCAGAGTAGAGCCGCTGTTCTTCCGCATCGAGAGGAACCAGTTGAGGTGGCTCGGGCATCTGGTTAGGATGCCTCCTGGACGCCTCCCTGGTGAGGTGTTCCAGGCACGTCCCTTTGGGAGGAGACCCCGGGGAAGACCCAGGACACGCTAGAGGGATTATATCTCTCAGCTGGTCTGGGAACGCCTCGGGATCCCCCGCGCAGAGTTGGCAAATGTGGCTGGGGAGAGGGAAGTCTGGGCTTCCCTGCTTAGGCTGCTGCCCCCGCAACCCGACCCCGGATAAGCGGCACGAAGACGAGATAAGACGAGACAACAAAGTCCAAGTGCAAGTGTCACTGAAAATTCTACACAGGTGCTATCCAGTTAATGTTTTTCTGGCAAAAATCCATAAAAATGTTGAACATCTCTGTTCCTTCTGTCAACAAGCAGATGAAACTATATGTCATCTTTTCTGGGAGTGCTCCTATTGTCAAGTCTTCTGGAATGATGTGAATCTGTACCTCAGTAGGAGGCTGGAGTATCAAGTTAGAATGAAGCCTGATTATGTTTTATTTTGGTGTTTTAGTTGTCACCTTCCACACAAAATAAGATTTGTAATTAACCTCTTCACTCTACTTGCAAAATTTCACATACGTTGTTGTAAATTCGCTAAGCAAAAACCAAATATGTCAGTTTTCCTATGTTATGTCCATATGTACATGAAGTCATTAAAATTTTGCACTAATTCAAAAGCTGCAAAAACCAGAATGATCTATGATGCCGCCCCTGAGCTTGAGTTGTGAGTTATGAAATTCTCCTGTATATCTGTTGTATTGTATTGTAAATACATTTCAATAAAAAAAAAAAAAATCTAAAAATATACAGTATATGCTCTGGATGAAGTGGTTCCTCGTCCAAATAGTAATCTATACATTTTGTAATCATGAACAATTAAAAATATAGTTAGACCCCTCAGTTTATTGTTAATCTGTAAAATCTCTGACCAATCCAAATGTTCGGATTGAAATGGAGCTATTTATTTCTTATATTCATTAGCTTCTTGTCCTGGCTCCGCTCTTCCCCCTCCCGTAGTGCATACTTGAAAGCCACACCCTGCATACAAATAGCGTGTTAGGATGAAAATACAAAGTAGGGAAGAAGAAACTCGGAAGGCAAACATGGCTGAGAAAATACAGAAAGGATTTCCCCGACCCAGCTCAGTTTATTTGCCTCCTCCCGCTAAACAGCCGAGAAAGAGAAAATCATTGGTGGAAAAATCTGCGAATAAAACAGCTTTGGATCACGCAAGGGTCAAAACCAGAAAGGGAGGAGCCAAGACAGTCGCTTTCAAATCTTGCTAGCTTCCCAACATTACCTACCCAAGCTTTAATGTTTTTAATCTATTTCCTTCTCGTATTGAGCAGATCATGACATTCACTGAAATTTGGAGTATATAATGCAACCAGCGAGACCCTTAAAGACGCCTTATGACATTTCTACTCTGCATCCCTGACTTCTTTGATTACACAGTGGTGTTTATTATACACATTTCCGTAACCATTCCACTTTGCAACTTTTTCTTCTGAGATGTGCGACATGGATGATGCAGAAAAGAAACACAAAAAGACAATATCAGAGACATATTAGAAAAGATAGAGAGAAAGGGACAGAGCAAGAGATAACACAAGAGTATAGATGAGACTGTCTTTTACTGGGTGCAGAGAGAGCTCACGGTACAGGCAAGATGGATGTCGATGCATTACTGAGAGAATCTATGAAAAGTTTGGTAGTATGTCTGTTGTATTTAGCCTAACCGAATCTATTTGCCTCAGACTAGCAACAAGTTAGCCAAGTGTTTTATCTTTATCTAGGAAACGTATCTTGGATGTTTGTGCCACTTGAGTTTTCAGCTTCAACGGCACTGATAACAACAAAAGGTGGATTAATTTCAGGACAGTCATGAAGCATCGCCACAGATCTGACAAAACACCAGCTCATGGAAGGAGCCGGTCCATTCAAGAGTCATGTTTAATGCCTTGTACTGTGGTTATTATGGATCGTATGTGAAGATATTGGAGTTACTAGTTGGCGATTAGTTTAGTGAGGAACCAAAATGCATTATGGAGCTTTCTGAGTTGCGTGTTCACACAAAATCTTGAGGTCTCAGGAATTAAGCTTTTATCAAGCCCTGCCTTCCTGGCATCACCTGCACTTCCTGGTCTCACTCAGCTTATCCTCCCTCTCCAACTGCAGCTGCAACTGCATCTCATGATGACATCAACACACACCTGTTCCTAATCTTTACTGTCACTATAAAGCCAGATCAAATCTACCATTAGAGTTACTGGTCCATTGTCAAACTGGGACTCCTGATCCCCAGATCCTACATTTGAACAAGCTCTGTTGCAGTGAATAAATTCAGCTTTGACCATCCAAATCCTGTCAGCACAAGTCTTTCCTCAGATCACGACAAGCACAGTGTAACAGCAATCAGCAGGCATGTGGATTCATGTGCAGAAATAACAGAAAAACAGTCTAAATCTGCCTCAATTTTCACATCTGGACTTTTACAAACTTTTATTAGAAACAATGTGGAATAATACATACACAAGTTACTATCAGCACAAAACTCTCACTTTTCCATGACAACCTATGTGGCACAATGTTTTACTGTTCAGAACTTTATGATTTTATGTAATTTGCTCTGTTAGTCTGTCATTTCAGCTGATATCAATCAGTGTTTTGCTAGTTGCTGACTGGATGTTGTTTTGATCAGTCACGTTAATCTGGGCAGTTAATGCATTTTCCTGAGTGTAACAAACTTAAAATATGAATTTTTTCCTCCTCTATTAAAGAATTAAGCTTCTCAAAACAAACATTAAAAAAACCTTGAATATTTGCAGCCTGCAGTCTGTTTACACAAAACAGACCACTCTATCCACCTATTTCCTAAACCCACATTATCATGTTCAGGGTCATGACAGCTGGAGACTATAACATGTTCCTTCCAGCAAGAGACTGAGGGCAAATTCACATCAGCATTTTTGATTCAAATCCGAGTCAGTTTGCTTGGAAAGTCTGCTTCATTTGGGTAAATGTGAATGCGACAAATAAATTCTGATTTGAGCCAAAGGAGGGGACTCAGTCCGCCTACAAACGCAGGTCTCGGCCCATTTCAAGTGGACCAAATATAGGACAAAGTGGATTACAAAGAAAGTCACTTCCTACATTTAGCATAGCATTGCACTGTGGGTAAATACATAGCGATGGCGTTAAGAGGCCTCTGCGTCATCTGTTGTTCATACCCCGTCCATTGTTGCAGTGTATTTCTCAGTATACTTGTATAAGATAAAATAAAAAGCCCAAAACAGCGATCATTTCGTCACCATGTTTAGGTTGTAAGTGTAGGAAACGCAATTTTCTTCTTCACGTGGGTCTTCTTCTCTCTTTTGTAAATACTAGTTCAGCACCATCTTTGGTGGGAATGGGGATATATTATTGTAAAGGTTTGACTAGTTTGACCAAAGTGCAGCATGAACGCGATCTCGGTTTGCATGGGTACACCCCCCTCCCACTGAGCCGAGTCCCCAATCGGATTGAGTCTAGTGGACTATCCTGATGTGAATGCACCCCGAGTACACCCAGGACCGGTTGCCACTCTTCTGTATCCATGCACATTCATTCCAAGGGTCAGTCTAGAATCACCAGTCAAGGTAAAGTGTAAGTTTGTGGATGCTGTGAAAAAGCCTGAATGCCCCGAAACCTGTGCATGCACAGCTAAAGAATGCAAAGGCTTCAGCCAAGATATGAACCTAGAACATTTTTCTGTAATATGATTAACATCCACAGCAAGTCCATGTGAATCATGGAAATGTGGGGAATGTTGGGGAAATAAATGAATCACTGGACAAACCATCCACCTACTTCTGGCATTTCTTTTGTAGAAATAAACCTATGATTGAACTCCTTTAGCATGATTTATTCTTTCCTTTTTTCTCTTCTTAATTGAAATAGTTTTATAAAGAGGCAGAACATTATCATCACAAATGCATTAACGTAAAAATACACATATGTTTTGCGACCCATATCTGGCTGTTTTTTAACTCATTTATTTAATTTTTTCGCTCCATCATCATCACTTTCATTTGGAAAGTAAATCATCACATCTTTATTTCTTAAAAAGGGAAGCCGGATGATCTTAAGAACTGAACGGAAAGATGTGAATGCACACAATCAGCAGAGTGTTTAGTGTCATTGTGCTATGGGTCTGTCTGGGATTGAACAATGTCATTCAATGAGATTGACATACCTCAAACACCTTTCTCTACTTGTGCAATTTCAAGAGATTTTTGACACTATAGTAGAAGTTGGCTGTGATTTGCAATAATTCTGTTTTTAGTTTCCATAATCCATTTATTTCTTTAAAGCAGTCAAAGGCATATTTGACATGTTTTTCATACCATGTTAGATTCACTCTTCAGCTTCACTTCAAGAGTAGACATAACAGTGTTTAAGGGTGTCTGGTCTGTTCAAAATGTTACTGTACAGATTATTTTAATGCCCTTCATTTAGGAATTTAGTTGCTTGGGAAAACTGTGATAAACCATGTAATATTCAAAGGACTGCATGTCTTCTCAAACCGAGCAAACCCGAGGTTTAACACAGATGGCTTCTTTAACATTGTCAAACAATTTTTCTTATCTGCTCAAAATGCACACATTGATGTCCTAAAAAAGTCCTTTAACCTTGAGATGCAAAGGGACGACAGAATCTTGACCTCCAGAGCTAGCTGTCGTGTTACGCTGTGCAGTTTTGAAGTGGTTGTTTGTTCTCGCTGATGTAAATGTGTGAGATTTGCATACAGCTCTGCATACACAACACCTGTCAGCATGTTTTAGACAAAAAGTGAAACATCTTCAAGAATTTAAGTATTTTCAGAAACCAAGTAAAATAGTACAATTGCCTGTATTCAAGCTCTCAGGGTCTACACCTTCATTGTTTTCCAGAAAATTGCTAATTACAAAGTATAATAAACACATACCTGTACTGAAAAGCACAGATTTCTCTGCAACCACGATTTAAGTCAGTTTGGTTGTTTTTGTTATTATTATTTGATTTAATTAAATTTGAAACCAAGTATTTCCTTTAGTTTTAAAAGTTTCATTTCAATTTCAGTGTCATTTTTAGCTGTCTCTTTCTCTCTCGTTTTCTTCATCTCCTTTTATCTTGTGTTTTTCCTCAGAAGGCACTGGTCCATGCTGAAAGCTTCCTCACTACATAGCAGGTTGTTTTGTCCTCGTCTCTCAGACAGTTATGTGAGCACACTCCCTCCCTCACACATACACACACAGTAGCAATTATGGCAATCAGCAAGCCGACCCAATTAGTGTTTCCTGCTTGTTAAGCCCTAGGGGTTGGCTGCCTGGCCACCTCACTTTGCATAACTTAATCTGCACTGACAGGGTGTGACACTCAGACTTCTGACCCTACCAGCAGCTTGTTTGTCTGCGTATATTTGTCTGCGTGCGTATGTGTGAGACCCTGCTAGTTGTCCAACCCATGTGTGGTTACAATTTACATGCACCAAATTGCTCACAGGCCTCAGCTGGACCTGTGAGTTCTGGATCTTGAGGAGGAGTTTTTGGATCTGGATGTGATTCTGGAGCTGCCTCCCTTCTCCTCTGGGTTTCAAGCTTGTCTAAGCTGCTTAAAGACTGATGGACAACTCTGTTAAAGTACAGCATGTGAGGAATGGCAAAATGAGGCCTTTTCATCACTTTGTGATACAAATCAGCTGTGCATACAATCATACTCATGTAGTACATGTAAGTAGAGACTAAAATAAAGAAATAGAGTTTAAAAGAAAAAAATCTTCCCTGTTTCAGCTGAGATGCACTAAGCTAGTGCCACGATAGTAAAATTTATTTCATGGTCAAACACTTATGCAGTTATGAAGAGTATCAGAGGCCCTCCCCTCCTCAGTGAGTGGTTGCCCCGTGACACATGTTGCTAGGCATTAAACCTGACAGAAACCATGGTTACTGGACACAAAAGAACTATTGTGGAAGTGCGTTTGATCTCAGTTTGTGTGAGCATGCATGTGTGCGTGTTTGAACTCAGTGTGAACTGCATGGAGTCTGCGGAAGCTTTCTGCAACGGGAACAAAGGCACAGCAGAGTTTGTGAGTGTGGCCATCACCCTGATTGCCAGGAGAGGAAGAAAACAACAACTTATATCTCCTTCAGCTCTGCAAGTTTCTCTCTCTTTTTTAATTCTCTCCTTTCTTTTCTTTCCTCAGCTAATTGTTTTGTGTTGTTTTTTAATGTTTTCCTTCCTGAGTTCAAAACTGGCATAAGTGAGGACGGCATGGTGGGGTGTGTTTTGTACCAGTATCTCTCTGGTGCCTATTCCATTAAAGGCAGGCTGATAAACAGGCTGGGATAATTAAAGGGGAGTGATAAATAGTACTGCCTTAATTAAAGGGGAGTGATGAGGACACGTGTCGAAATGTTTTGTTAGCGGGCGGACGGACAGATGAAGGAGGAGAGTAATTGCTTTGGATTAATTATTTGGATATGGGCAGCGAGAGGGTACACACATCTCTCGAGGGCTCTTTTCAGGATGGAGGGATGCAGAGGAGGGGGAGATGAAGAAGAGTGCTGAAGAAAAGGCCGGTCTCAAGGAAACATTCACAGGCATTTTCATCTCTCTGCAAGCCAAGAATGGCCTTTTACACCATCACCCATGTGGGTGAACAAATAAGGGAGCAAATCAAAATTAAAGTCATGTTTACTTTAGTATTTTCATCTTTATTCATCTTGGGAAAGTTGTGGAGTCGGCCTCTCTCAGCACAAACACACTCTTTCACACCTGGGAGTTGCCCAGTTCAACTACATAATTCAACTGGTGAGAGCAGCTGTCAGAGATTAATCACGTTCCCTTAGCAGCATTTATTAAGCATATTTCCATCTACTTGTTTGTATATACTTTTTTTTTTTTGATTTACCATAATGTGAAAAAATGTTTTGTAGAAAAAATGTTTTGTTCGTCTTTTCATCATTCTGGGCTGATGTGCAAATTAAACAATCCAAGTCAAGCAGTCATGATGAAAGCATTTGACTTAAAAGTAGAGTTTCAGGAGACAACAGCATGTGATCTGTGAAAAATGCCACACTCCATCATGTTTTCTAAGACTTAAAGGTTGACTTATTCCTAAAATCTCGATGATTAGTTACCCTGCAACATCTGGGAAGCTGTCATAAGTAAATTGCTCAAACAAAGGAAAGCGGCTCGGTTCCAAAAAACATACTTGGCAGGTGGTTGGATGAACTGCCTGTCTATCTTCTACTCAGCTCTATACAGAATAGGGCCAGTTGGTTAAATCAGACTCTCAATTAAGCCAACAGGAAGATAAGTGAAAACGTTCTTTTTCTCCCAAACAAAAAACTTCATCATCTCCAATCCTAACTAAACCGACCATCTAACATTTTTGGAGCTGCCATTCTCTGTTGTGCAGGATGCTGATTCATCCAAAATAACTTGCCTCGTCCGTGAACTCCTGTTCGGAGTCAGACGAGATCTCTTACTTCATGATGAATTTCTAAATCTCATAAGAACCCTGTTGCCTTTCAGAGAAAGAACTGACTGGCAGCCTTTCAGTTGTGTGTTGTTGCACCATCTTCTTTCCCTGGTTTCATGGCAGCTGAATGAGGTGTAACGGTTTATCTCGCCACTTTTCCTAATATCCACATTTAGATTTGGACAGATTTAGAATAGTGAACACAGAAGCACATTCATTCGATTTTCTTTAGCAAAATCTTTGGAAATGAATTGAATAGTTGCACAAAAGCTGGAAGCTTGGCCATGGGGATTGTTTCTGAAACTTGTAAAAGCACACAGTCGAGTTTGTGTCTCTGCTCGAAAATTACTGCAATTACATTCAGGAGAAAATGCTCAGGAAGTCTGGTAACTGTAGAGCATGCATATTACACCCAATATACAACCTTAACTGCTCTTACAACATTTTATGCAAGCAGTGAAAGAAAATTCTTTGTTTCCCTCTCTTTGTAAAAACAACTAACTTTCATGACATGGGCATTATATGAATACAGATGCAGCAATCACGTTGGAAAGTTTAATTGTTGGGTTTATTGGATGGTACATCAGACTACTTCCATTTATGAAGAAACAAAAAGGTTACTGTTTTGTGTGCCGCGAATGCCATCTGAGATAAGTGTCATAATCAGTGAGGGAATGTGCATGTAAATGCCATTTCTGGAGGCTTCATGGAGAACATCTTTTTTTTTTCTTTTGCATCTGATGAAGACAAACAACAGTAAACACTAAATAAGATGTAAGCTTTATAACATTTTAAGCCAACCCTAAGTAAACCCATATTAGAAACTTTCATTATTAACAATGAATATTACTGAAATAATCCGGCCCCTCTGCATCAGGTGAATGCTCTTTTTGTTTTTGGTTTTATAGAAGTGCTTGCTAAAGTAAAAAAGAAAAATGGATGAACTTCAAATTATTTAACCATATTAGTAAGTGAATAAATTCATTCACAGTGCAGTAACACATGGACAAAACATAGATTACAGCTCACAGAGGAAAGCTTACTGTGAAACATGTGGTTGTCTGGAAGGCTGAAAATATACTTGTTGTTTAACCCCATTCGCATTTGCTACCGTCTGCGCTTTAAACACAGATGTTCTTGTCTTTTTTCATGCACTACGTTTGTTACCAGAGGATTCACCAGGAGGTAGGCAAGTTTAGGTCTCGAGAGCCACATCCTACAAGTTTTAAATGTTTCCCTCTTACAACAGACCTGATCCAATCAAATGGCTCTTTGACCAGAACTCGATAAGCTGCTGGATCCATTTGATTTGAACGAGATGTGTTAGAGCGGGAAAACATTGTAAACCTGTATGATTGTGGTTATTGAGGAGAAACTTGCCTATTCCTGGACGAGCGGGTGCATTAGAGAAATCAGACCTGATAGATTTGCTAAATTTGTTGGGTGTAAACCATAGATTGCATATGAAAGATGGACGAAGCCTTTGGCAGTAAAAAGTGAAGCCTATGCGAAGTGTATAAAACTGCAGTTCCCCCCTCTTCCGCTAGGAGCTGGCTGCAAAACAGAGCAAATCGCCATGGACTCCCATGTTAAAAAGGCCAACTTCACAGCAGAAATAAACATGTTTACAGCCTGGTTCAAAAATCCATTTTTGGTTAATAGGTCACGTTTAACTTCATGACAACTGTGGGGGGAGTGAATTTTTTTCTAACTCGACCGTTTAAAAGTAATTTAATCTCAAAGTTTGGCATATTTAGGGGCGTGACAGGTACCCGACCTTACTTTTCAAGTCAGAGGAATGTAGAACAACCGTGGTTTTTAGCTAACAACGTGACTAAGCTTTAGCCCGCTTACCTCCGTTAGCTGGTTAGCTCCTGTTATCTCCAGGTTAGCTTGGTAAGCTCTTAGCTAAAGAAAGCTCGGAGTTCGCTCGATGTCAATCATCCACCATGACGTTCCCAGCCCTCTTCTCAGCTCCACCTCTTTCCTCATATTTGTATTTTGAGACGTCGCGCATGCCTCTGCCAAGATGGCGATGGTAGGAACCACCCACCGAGCTTCAAATCAGCTCTTCGGAAACTTATGGGTGATGTCACGGAGGCTTTGTCCATCTCTATATATATAATCTATGGTGTAAACAAAAGAAGAAACATGGTGACAGCATACTGAATATGAGTTTATTGCTTGTAAGTATAAAGAAGCAGTTATGTGTGAACTGCTGTACTTACCAAACAATGTAGTGAGAATTTATTATCTGTAGATAAGTGGATGAGGAAATCGCATTGAAAGCTCAGGCATCTGATGACAGGTAGACAAAACACCCCATCAGTACCATCCTCACTCTGCTCCTCCATCATCTTCTTCTTTGCACAGATATAACCGTTTAGACTTTTATCCACTTTGTGTTCATGTCTCTGCATCAGCTTTCTAAAAAGCATTGATCTATTGCCAGCTGTTGGTACTTGGTCAAGGAGCTTGTCTTCACAACTTTCTATTCAATTCAATTCAATTTAGCTTTATTTGTATAGCATCATTTCACAACAATGTTGTCTCAGGACACATCATTTCAAGCCAATTCATAAATAGCCTAGCTAATAGAAACCAACTGATTGCATCAAATCATGACTTCGATCCAATCCCCCATCCTTAGCATGCATGAGGCGGTAGTGGGAAGGAAAACTCCCTTTTAACAGGAAGAAAAGTCTCCAGCAGAAACCGGCTCAGGGAGGGCAGCTATCTGTCTCGACTGGTTGAGGGGTGGAGACGACAGGAAAGACAGATCAACATGTACAGCAGCTTTCATTCAGGAAGACCTGCGGAAAAAGGAGATATATGTTAGAGATGGCAGGACTGTCATATATTTATACACGAGGGAAAAGGAGCAAGGTACTACTCAGTGCATCAGTTGACGTCCCCATTGTTGCATAAATAATGGATGGCTAGACTACCCATAACTTTAAGAGCAAAAACTCATAAGCTGGATAGTTGCATCCCGTATATTCGGACTCCAAATCAGGAGATGCTCATCTCTATGGCTGCATAACTAATATTTGGCTCTATCATTTTCAATGTGACCCCTTTGAATTTGTCTGGTGAATTCGGCCCCTAGACTGCCCCCGGTGGTTACTCATATGTTGCAGCTTGCAAATTTGTAACGTTCCGTTCAGAGGACATGCACAAACAAAGCTTAAAACAGACACAAAATACACACAATGATTACATTAAGGATGAGAATGATAATGGGAAGGTCACTATTTTCCACACTTAAGATGGCCTGATAGCAATATTTCTACTTATGCATTAAAAGACAACATTCAGTGTGAAAGTGGGCTAAAACAACAGCTTCAATAAGCTCTTGACAGGATTTTTGGGAAAATCAAGATAGGAAGGATCAAACCGAGCAAAAATTATATGATACTCCCTTGATAAAAGCATAACACACTGCTTTACTTACAGAAAACATTCAAGACTATGAGAACATATGGCAAAGATCCTTCATGCATCTGTATAAGTAGTTGTTTGTTTAACTAGAGATCTATTGGTTTTCATTTTTATTTTTTTAACTATGAAGCCAAAAACTCCAGCATGTGTGACCTCTGCACTTAGCAGTGTGTACGTGCATCTAACTCAAGACTTTCCTTTTTCCTTTTAGCAGTCATACTGCAGCACACAGTTCAAACAATAAACTCACACACAGAACCTCACCTCTTCATATCCAGACTCTGTGTGTGTGGACTGTGTGTGTGCAGGTAGAGCCATCTGTGATGTAGATCACAGCCAGATGTCTTGAGCTCCGCCACTGGCTAGATCACCTTACATAAATACTTTACCATGTGAGGGAATCATTTAGCCATATTAATTGATGGTAAACTTGCCCTGGAAAGAAGGCTCCAGACTCGCAGACACGCACACACAGAAACACACAAACACACAGTCCTGCATCACAGGTGGGTTTCTTCACTCACAGGAGCAGCGAGTGGGTAACTGGTGGTAACCGGACTCTGATCAAAAGGAAGATTGACATAAATAAAGAGCCTGCAGGAATGCATTGTGCAAACAAAATATGAGCTGGGCCCCAAAACATTCCCCGGAGGGGAGAGCTGGGGGAGGAGGGGGTTAGGAGGAGAGAGAAAGGGGCGGCCGTTGAATAGCTCTCTCTCTTTTTTTCCTTCCCTCCTGCACTCAACTCTGCCGTCTTTCATTTCCAGACATGTGTCTCAGTATTCAAAGGCAGATCAAAAACAAGAGCAGGCCAGGTGGAAAAAAAAAAGTGTGAGGAGGATGTTAGATGTGAAGGGTGTGTTTTTGGCAACAGCAGGCCCATCAAAATTATACTGAAGAGAATAAAACACACGCTCTTCGGGGCACGGCGGACTGGGTTTCGCCCCTCTAGTGACAGTCTAATGTTCAGGCACCTATTGTTGTCACTTCTAAACACAACCAAACCTTCTTTAGCTGGAAAGTGATACTTAATCCCTGCTGACTGAACCTTTGATATGGTAGCCTTCACCCATGGGCCTCCAAGGTTTGTGTACACTAAGATACAGAATGACACACAGGTATATGCACACAAAACAAAACCTGTCTGGGGAACTTCCATGTAGCTTCTGGTGTCTATTTGTCTCCATCTAAGGCTTTAAATCTAAAGGGGAAAACAAAGTGGCATAGCCCGCTTAGATGTATACACACACAGCACTGTACACATGGACATAACACTACCAAAAGAGGAGTTTACAGGCTGGCAGTGTAGGGTCACTTCCACCAGGACTGGGACATTTTTAGTTTCTCATTTCCAAAACAGAATCACAGACTGTATCAGTAAAAAAAAAATTGAGAGTAGCTAAAATCAGCTGCTGACACACAAACAGAAGCACACACACACACACACACACACACACACACACACACACACACACAAACCATTTATTTTAAAACTTTGTGGAACTCTTCCCATTCTTGGCCTGTGTCATGAGATAATGAGTATTAAAACAAACTTCTTGGTTCAATGTGCATGTGCATGAGTTTGAGTGCAAGCATTTCACCATTTGTCTGTTTGTCTCCAAATCCCAAAGCGTACAGCGCCAATTGTCGAGGGGAAGAAAGATATAATGGAAGGAAGAAACGCATAAAAGGCAACACAACAATAGCGAGATCAAATCACCCTTGACAGCAGGCTGCAATCTCAGCTCAGTGGGGGAAACACACTAACACACTCTTGCTCAAATGTGCCTCGGAGGCTTTGCTTTCTCAGCAGGGACCTGATATATGACTTATGTACCCACCCTCCCATAGCAAGGTGTAGCATCCCTCCAGGTAAGGGTAAAACACCCCTCAGGTGAGGTGAGGATGTGGTAGGGCAGGAGCAGAGAGCAGATCCGCTCTGGGACGACTCGCAGTTTGCCGCTAGTCCCACAGAAACCAGTGAGGCAGAAGCTGCAAGTAGAAGAGATGGAGCTTGAATCCTCTTGTCTTCTCCTGCCTTCCTTCAAACCCTGGTTTTTGTTTTTTGTTTTTTTTTAGGCTTCTTTTGGAAGAAAAACAAATACGGAGAAATGAAAAGAAAGAGACAGGAACGATCTCAATGAAAGGAAAGAAAAACAAGAAAAGGTAAATCTAATTACAGGGAGCAGATATGGTATCACTGTTAGTTAACACTGAGATAATAAATACCGCTCCCATGCAACCACACTGTGTTTCTGTGTGTGTGTGTGTGTGTGTGTTTTCATGTGAGTGATAGAGACCAGAGGAGGGCAACGGGGAAAGACGAGCCTGTGTTTGTTTGTACATGGCTGTTTCTCAGGCCCTTGACACTGGCATTCCAGAGCCCCTCTCACACACACACACACACACACACACACACACACACACACACACACACACACACACACATGGAGAAATGTGCGCATCAACAATTCCTAACCACTAGAGATCAGATCGCAACACACACTACTGGACTAACCTATGTCCTCACTGCTGCGCATATGGGTCCAAAAAAGGCATGCAAATATATCAGCAACACACAATCTGACAGAGACAACATACACACACACACACACACAGAAACAAGGCTTTAGTTTATAAATGACTTTCTCCAGAGGTGTTTGTCATTACTACAGACAGCGAGAAATCAGAGTTGGATCCTGCCAACGTGCCGGCCTTGACGTGCAGCAATGAGCATCAGTGGAAAAGGTCTGAAGGCTTTTAACTGATGTTACATTTTACATGCTGGAATTACAGAGCTTAAGAAAAGCAGTTCACGCTCTGGCTGCATATTAATTAACATTGCTGTGAAACATGACATTTCCTGTGCGTGCCCACTATGCCTGCGCAACAATTCATGTCATCTCCCCTTCTAAAGCCCACGCTCATTCCACCTTTGCATATTTAGATGTATTCAGAGCAGGTTTTTCTCAATAACACCTACCTGCTTGGGGAGTGTGTACATGTGTGACTATGTATGTGTGTAAAAAAGAAAAAAAGAGATCTTGAGTCTAACCTAAACACTTGTGAGAGGAGCGTTTTACACAGCCAGACATTCAAAACAAACGTCCACCTCAGCCGCTATCTGTCTATGTAGACAAGTGAGGCCGTTCTAAAAGCTACTTTTACCACACATCAGAAACCGAATGCCTCACGGAGTAGGTGATCTGGTCTGTGCACACACGCACACACCCACATAGTCTACCCACCCTTTGTACCCCATCGGGGAGGTCAGATTCAGGAGGGGGGAGGTGGGCAGCATGCCGTTGTATTAGTGCACTTTTTACCGTGGATGAAGAATGGCCATAAAAGGTAAAACCATCCTGCTCGGACCTGCTTACTGTAAACAAGCAGGGAGAGAAGTGGAGCGGGTGAGAGATGCCGTGTGGAGAGGTGCAGAAAATGAAGAAAGCAGCAAGGAGCAGGGGGAGAGGAAGGGTGAGGGGTGGCAGCAGTGGAAGAGTATAAAGGTGTGGACATGGTGCCGTTTATGACGAGTCCTTTTTCATCTGCCTTGAAAGTTCTCAAAATTATAACTCAAGTCACAAGTCTTAATTACATGATTTTTGCTCCTCACATAGCTGGGAGTTAGTGTGATAAGTTTCTGAGGAGGAGACACTGGAGCATCACAACAACAGCTGAAATGTGTGTGGATGCCGAGTAAGGCTGAGTGAACTAAAAGAATAATGTGCTCATCCCTCGCCGCACAGTGATGTAATGGTTCGTACTGCTTCCTCACAGGAAGAAGAATCAGGGATCAAATCTGTATGGAGCTTGCATGTCACTTCCTTCACATATGTGAGGTCTCCCCAAGTCACCCACATTTCCTCATGGTCCAAAAACATGCATGTTAGGTGAGTTAGACATTCCAAATTGATTGCTGTTTGATAGATTGACAACCTGTCCACGGTGTAATCTCCCTCTCACCCTGTGGCATCTGAAATAGGCTGGAGTACAAAAATAGCTCCAGGACAAAACTTCAGACCTTTATTATGCAACTCTGGAGAAAATTGGGTAAAAGCTAATTAAATGTGCACTCCTTAGACTGTTTTTGTCCATATGAAATTTGAACTGATTGCAAATAATGAGACTTATCGAGCATTCATATCAAATCCCACAGTTAACGCAATTAATTTTCCTGCCTTTTTCAAACTTAATTTAAACATGAATAGATGCATGAACATCTTTTACACATTATATTTTTAAGCTAAGACACAAAATTTTGCTTGATAGTGTCATGGGGTGGTACCGTGGAGACGTGGATGTGTGGACACAAATGCAGAGATGGAGGCAGACTGCTGAGAAGGTTCTGGGAATCAGGTTTATTATTTAAACCAAGGCAGAAGACTGACTGAGGCACTAACTAACACAACCATGCACATCATGACAAATAGTAAATAATCACATCTCAACTAAACTTAGGAGTTATTTCATGGGTCTCACATGTTTTCACTCAATAACATCCATAAATTGATCATTTATTGAAGTATTTATTTATTTAAAAGTTTTTACCCAGTAATTCACGACGTTTTTTTTTTTATCAGCCTGTTTTTATCTACTGTATTTTGAGAGACAGACATGCTGATTGTGGGTGATGTGGGACTGCAGGATAAGAATGTGTTCTTTTGTTCGCCAAAGCACAGTTTCATCAACCCCCCCCCCCCCCCCCCCCCCTTTTTTTTTTCAAGGTGATATATACAAATGAAAAGATAGAAAGATGAATAAATAACTCCCTCCTCTAATCGTGAAATTGCATTGACCAAAAGCATTACATTTTAGAAAAGTAATTGCTTTTAGGGTTTTTTTTTTCACTGTTGAAAGGATCTGGACAGTATATTTGTATATGTGCACACACCCACATGCACACACACACACACACACACACACACACACACACACACACGCACACAGGTTGGCCAGTGGGGAACGTAACAATACAAAATGGAAAAACATGAGCCTGGCTGTTGAGCGTGAAAAAAGACACCTTTAAATGAATAGAGTAAACCACAGCAAATGAAGAGATGCATCAAGGTGGAGGATGAATGAGAGATGAATGGAAGCAAAAGGGTGAACAGGGAGAGGCTGATTTGCGTAATCCCATCGTGAAAATTAACTTTTAAATGCAATATTCAATTTCCACACTCCTGGGTTGAGAGAGCGCGAGTGCTGGCTTTTTGGTTAATAATAATAACAAAATAATGTACTTGATACATAAAAGCAAATAGCGAAATGAGAATAGGCGAGCTGTGGAAGCTGGAGACACATCTCTGCTGCGCACAAACAAAGTGCAACACCCTTCACTAACAAGGCTTAGAGAATTAGTGTTCACCTTGGCCTTTCAGGTTTTACAGTCACAAGAACACTGAATCTCTGTGGGAGAGCAATATTTGCTTCAGATATGCAGAATGAAAGAATGTCAATGAATTTAACCAATTCATAGCATAGTCACTATGTGTTGTTCCTACGATCATCTAAAGTCTGAGCTATGCCAACATCAACAAATAAAAATGTGTTCAGCTTCAGTCTATTCAATGGAACACAAAAAGTTATTCAGAGCAGTCAAACAAAGCAAAATAACCAAATAACAAACATACTCTGCAGCCAAAACTCTCTCTCGACAGGCAAATACCTGCTTACTAAACATTTACAATAAGTGAAATTTATGCACAGACTTTCTTCTGTTACTATCACACTATTATAAACATTCAGCAGATGCTAACTATTGTTTAGAGTTTAATATAATCCCTACTATTGCAGCATAAATCAATTATATTGATGTGCTAACTTATGAGCAATATTTTTATAACCTCACACTGAGGCTGTAAATAGTTTAATCATCCACTTTGTTAATGTTTATGTTAACACATCACTAATGGATATGTCATCTTTAATATGGTGCCCAAAGTGCTGAGGAAACCAGAGTGATACGAGGTGGAAAAGACAAGAAAGGAAAGAAAATGCCAGAAGGCTCAAAGGTTTGACCCTTTAAGGTCCTGCTCTACCATTTGGTTGAGTTAAATTAGCAATGATTTTCATTAATTTCTTTTAAAAATTGTGGAAATAAACCGGCCTGAGGATCTCTACCAGTTGGTTTGGGTATGTACAACCAAAACTTAAGTGTTTGTTATAACACCACTTTTTCAAATATCAACTATTTCTCTTTTGTTACATTATTATTAACTTCTTCTTTTTAACTTATCAACCATCTGCTAAAATAAAACAAACATTCATTGTGTTTATTTTTGTCCAAAACAAACAGAAAAAAAACCAGAAAGATTTTTTGGCCTTTTTGTTAGTGTGAAACTTGAAGGGTTAATGTGGACCCTGAGCCCGAAAGAGGCATTAACTTTTTTACCTTAAAACTCCACTTAAACTAAGTGATAATGTCAACACCTGAGAAATCTTTATACTTCTGAGGCCAGACTACATGAGGATCACTTTGTCCACATATACACCAAACATCCTTTATCATCCTCTAAATAGTGGCCAGCCTAAGAAATAGTGGACAGAAAAAAAATTGAATCTAAGTATTTATATTACTCTTTAGTAAAATGATTTAGACAAAGCAGTAAATGAAAATAGTTACGTACCATTTATCATCTCGAGATACACCAGAATTGTAAAAGTGCAAAAATACAGAACATAGGTATCAGAAGTGATGCAGTTCTGATACCGATCCGATGAAACCGTATGCATCAAATGTGATACTTTAGACATTAAAGGATTAAAACCACCAACAGGCAGAGTGACGATAAATGATCATTTTTTGTAAGAAACGGCACATTCTGCTAAGAAAAAACGGAGTCCTGACATTCAAGTGGATGTTGCTTTGGCCTGTGAAGGCAATAAAGCGGGTTTACTCTTGTAGCCATCTTGAATCAGATGTTTTTCTGTGCTCTTTGGCTGAAAGATTAATGTTTCTTTATGTATTTATCTTATTTCCTATCGGTGTGTTACACTTGTATTCAGGCATTCTCAAAGTTGGTCAAACACTTAGAGAAATTAAGTTGAAAACATGTGTCCTTTACAAACATAATGGAATAAATGGCTTGCTGAAAGATATTGCTGCAGATTTACAACTCTAACGCTGGTGTGTGGACTGAATATTGGTCTCACACACACACACACACACATATGTGAATAAACACATCCACAGAAAAGCTCACACGGCTCTAGCTGTAATCAGCGTGTTTATACGGTGTGTCAAGAAACCTGGGTAGTTCTGACAAAAAGCGAGGAGTGAAATGAAGAGTGCTACGACAACCCACTGAGTGGTATAGACCTCATCATCCGCATAAAAACTACACACACACACACTCACAACACTGTCCACTGCTGCTTACTGACGAGGACCGATAGAGTGAACGGAGATGAGGACAGAGGAGTCAAACAAAGGGGTGAAATATGAAGACAGGAGGAAACAGAGAGCCAAAATAAGTGAGGAGGAAGCAAAGGAATGGAGCACAGGATGAGGATGACAGATATTAAAACAGCCAGAACTCATGGAGGGAGCTTTCCCTTCCTGAGAGCTGCAGACATCAGCGGAGGGGGTGAGAAAAAGAGCTATAGAAAGAATGGCTGTATTCAACCGTTATCAATCAGCCTTTTCCCTCTTTGTCTTTTCCAGTTTCTTAGTTATAAAATGGCATCAAAAAACAGAAGTTCATCCATCCATTTCTGTACCTGCTCATTCCAGCGCAGGGTTGCGGGGGCCTGAAGCTTCACCCAGCTGCTACTGCGCAAGAGGCAGGATACAAGTCGGACAATTCATCAGTCCAGTCAAAGAAAGTGTCTAAATTAATACATTTCAGAACGATGTTACTACAACGTAGCTATAAAACGTGTTATTACGTTGTTTCCTCTGTAAAATCTCTCTTTAAGCTGCTGTGAAAAGGAGCTCCAGCCGACAAATAAAGGTGTAATTGATGTGCAGTGAGTTGCCAGTTAGAGGTTGTTTTATGTCCCGGCGGCAGCACCTTGTCTTCCTTGCAGGGGAAGCAGGGTAGATTTGAGACAAACTGAGAATGCCGTCCCTTCCTCTTGTCTACACACTGCCACACACATCCACAGAGAGCACACACACACATATTCAAGAAAAGACAGAAAAACACACAAGCAACCAAGTCCTCCTCCAGCTTGTGTGGGTGGGGTGGGGTGGGGGGTTGGAGGTAACTAATATTTCTCTTGAGAGAGATTGATGTGATCTGTTCAGCGCTTCATTGTTTGAGGACGATTTGAGTGAACAGCCTGTTCTCAGCAGACCGGGCCACCTGAGTGTGTGTATGGCAGAGTGTGTATGAGTCAACAGCACACCGTGAGCATTAAGGAAAGAAATTGCTCTATTATTTTAGTGACTGCAACAAATCAGTTGGTTCACCTTTGTCCTCCTCAATTGTTGGAGCGAGCATGGACAAACTCAGCCAGCGCACATGGGACCGTCTGCCTGTTCGTGCACTGCATAAGCCCAGCCAAGTGAATAGAGCCTTTCACTTCCACAGATAAAGGAATGTCGACTAATAAAATGTGTATACTTCATTCACTGGTACACTTGGGCTGTCCTTTCAGGCTATTCTTTGATGCTATCACTGAGGGCCCCTGCAACATGCTCACAATCACAATGAATTATGAGTCTGATGACCTAAACACAGCATAAAAATGTTAGTCAAAGTGTTGTGTTTATGCAGGGTGCTGCTATTATTTAATCACAATTCCCATCTGTCAAATAACATCCAGTCAAAGTTGGACTGATTTAAAGTTCATCTTCTCATGATTTGTAAAAGTGTAACATGCACTGATGGTTCAGAAAACTTCCCACAAAACACATTTCTATTTCCATTTAACAAACTTTATGTCTCTGTTTAGTCAAAGGGATAGTGTACAGAGAATGTGTTTTGAGCTGCAAACAGCATGGTATTACTTATCTGTGATGAAAACCATTTATAATGTTTAAATTAGCTTTTTTTCTGTTCCTTTGAACTGAAAAAATCATTTTTTATTATACTGTGGGTCTAAATGAGGGTAAAACCAGGCTTTGTTTTACTTGACGTAGAGGTAAAGTAAAACTCTTCTGTTATGACATAATTTGGAAGAACTCAAAGTCCCCTACATCCAGATGCAAATAAGGTAAAGTCGCCTTGCAGGCATAGAAGACTAACTTGTTGGCACATATACTTACCTGTTGTAGAGTCACTGGTTTCAGACTTTCAGGCTTTATGAACATGTGGGAAAATATGGCTCTGATGGAGCAGATTTGTGCTTTTGAAGGGTGTAAAAGCAGCACTGGACTTTATTCGTCACCTGCTGATATTGCAACAGTCAGCGAACTAAAATCGCAGCAGCGGCAACTTGCTTCCTGCAGCTGCTAGAACCTGCCACAATGCAGCGAGATCAGCTCAGACTGATACGGTTCACAACCACCTCGTTCTTCCACCGCTGCGTCATGTAGCTGAAGGGATTCTGGAAAGAAAAGGCTTCCACCTCAACAGCCACTCTGAGGTGTGGTTGCTTTGTGAATCTTTCCATCTTGCTAGTGGCCGCTAAGCTGTTATCATTGAATAATTTCTGCCTGTGTGTTCACGACCCTCCCACTCTCTGTCCACTGACCCCTGCCCCCAGACTATGCATCATCACACCTGTGATTTCTGGCATTTTTCAAAATTTGGCAGTGGGTTGATGCAAATAAAAAAGGGGGTGTGCTTACATTTTACGGCTTCATGAGTTTCAGAACTAAAGTGACGCTTGTTTGGACGCAAAACATTTATAACAATTTTTCTATTAGTTTAGATAAAAAGGTTAAAAAATTGAGGAAATGACTAGTTTTGGAATTATAAAGGGCAATGTAAAAATATACATGATTATTAATGTAAAAAGTAACTGAATAAAAGGTTGGGTTTTTTTTCAGAGATAGCAAAGGCAAAAATCAGGAGTTTGTTTCAGCTAAAAGTATAACATTAGAGGCGTGAGGTTTTATGTTGTTCTTTTTTTGTATTTTTTTTTTTTTAAATAAAGTTAATAAGTTGATCAAGAAGGGATTCGAAAATGTTTTTTAGGGGAGAAGTTTTCTTTTCATGTGTGCAATCACTGAAACTTCCCATGCTTAATGTGGTTAGTTTTCAGGGAGTTTGTGGATGCATAGCAAACAGTATCACCACTGGAAACCTGTGGTGCTGTTCCACTTGCTGAGTCAAGCAACGGATCCACA